>NC_067403.1:216464920-216787920 GCF_016432865.1 Antechinus flavipes | reverse complement strand
ATATTTTGTTTATATAGATACATATCTTGTAAATATCTATTTCTTTTTATCCTATATCCAATTGGCAATATAATTCCTGGAGAAGAGAGACTAGTTTTTTTTTTTAACTTTTTGCTTTTATAATCTAACAAAGAAACTTGCACATAAAAGGTAGTTAATTAAAATTTACCCATTTGAATTGAACTGCATCTTTTCCTTTTACTCAAAAAAAAATACTTCTCAAGAATCTCTCTAACAGTGATTGTAGGAATGAAAATGTACTTACCAAACAAAAAACAAAACAAAACAAAAAAACTACAGTACAACCTTCACTAAGGAACATTCTAAGATCTTTCACAATCAAATACTCCAAGAGATAAAAATGATCAAGAAAGTAAAAGCATGTGTTCTGAAGAGAAACCCTTACTACTACCAAAAGATGCTGTACTCCCATCCTCCTTTTATTCTATCTAGGAAGCCAGGCCAATTCCCCAGTTTTCTCAGTACTCTAATCAAGCCTTTCTCCTACTGAGTAAACTCAACTTCCTCCCTATTTCCTCTAGGAGCAAATTCTAACTCTTCTGTTTGGTGTTAAAAGCCTTATAAGCTCCTATAGAATAACTATACATCTTTATATTCATTCTTTATATAAGTATCCTCCATGTTTAGTAAAGGATCTGATATACAGTAGTGACTTAATACTTGATTGATTCATCACCAGTTCCCAATACATCTTTCCAATCTCATCACATCATTCCCTCTTTCACAAATACTAGATTCCAGCCAAGCTGTTCTTATTGCTCCTCACATGCACCTTTATTTACAACTAACCAATGACCATATTCCATGCCTAAAATGCTCTTCCCCTCACCTCAGTTCCTTAAAATCTCTTCTTTTCTTAATATTTCATCATAAACCATCTCTCTGAGGCCTTTGTGATGCCCCAAAGCTAAGTGTTTTTCTCAAAATCCCATGTATATGTTTTTAACTATTTGTCATACATTGCTATTTATATGCTTTGTCCCCATCTATCTTTGTTTGGGATCAGAGATATTTTTTTTAATTAGCAAAGGGATTAGAATCAGTAATGAGGGTACCAGCACTCTCCCATAAAAAACATTAACGTTGTATTTATGGGTTTTTTTTAATTTTATTTTATTAAAGCTTTTTATTTACAAAACATATGCATGGGTAATTTTTCAACATTGACCCTTGCAAAGCCTTCTGTTCCAATTATCTTCTTTTCCCCCACCTCCTCTCCTAGATGGCAGACAGTCCAATACATGTTAAATATGCTAAAATATATGTTAAATCCAATTTATGTATATATACACTTATATACATATGTATATCTTGCTACAATCAGATCAAGAAGGAAAAAACCTGAGAAAGAAAACAAAATGCAAGCATACAATAACAGAAAGAGTGAAAATGCTTTGTTGTGGTCCACATTCAGTTCCCACAATTCTCTCTCTGGGTATAAATGGCTCTCTTCATCTCTGAACAATTGGAACTGGTTTGAATCATCTATTTATGAGTTATTTAGGGTAACATGGTCAATATTCAGAGCTCAACAACATATCCACAGGAAAGTGTGGCAAATTACCAGGCAGAAATGACATAAACTCTGAGCATAGGGTTGGGGAAATCTAGGTTTAAATCCTTAGGTGACATTGGTCAAGTCATTTAATCATCTTTGATTTCAATTTCTCATCTATAAAATGGAAACCACAATTTAGATAGTGTCTACTTAAGATTTTTATAAAGAGCAGAGAATGTCACATTAAATAAAACTTTTTGCAAGACTTAAAGTGTTCTACTCAATTCAATTCAACAAACAACTATTTATTCCCTACTATCTGCCAGTCACTATACTTGTCTTAAAAAATGGCCCCTAATCTCAAAGAGTTTACTTCTTACTAAATGAAAACAGCACTTACACAGTTAAGTAAATAAAAATATACTAATAAATCTCTATCTTTTTTTCTATAAAATTGGATTAATCATATCCATATGCTTGCTAGGATCAACAAAACCATGTGTAAAAACTAATTATATCTCCAGCCAGAACTATAGTCACTGAATAAAAAATATCTTTGATTTGGAAAGGACCCAAGGAAAAATCTAGTAAAGACTATACATGTTACATGTATATGGTGTTCTTGATGTTACCCACGTCACTGTTCTGCTTCTGCCTGACCATCCTTAGTGAAAGAGCACTTCCAGAGGCTCTCCCACTTTGGCACAGCTCATCAGGAAAAGAAAATTCTCTTGATATTCATAGAAAGTCTGTCCTGCAATTTCAAAGATTTGAATCAATCTAACAAATCTTAAATCCTTGCTATATACCAGTAATCCAAAGGCAAAAATGTCAAGGTGTTTGAACTGAAGGAACTAAAAGGAGATGAAACAGTCTAATAATCCAAATGCAAGGAAGTAGAGATGGGACAAAAGGAGAGATATAGGCAAAGTAAGCTATTAGGAAAGGAGTTCTGAGAAATCTACATGAGTCAAGACAAGGGAAAAGGAAAAAAAAAGATCCTGAAAGACAGAAAGGAAGAGGGGTTACATTCAAAGAATAGGAATGCCTTGTACAAATGGCTGGGTTAGGGAAATAGCTACTAGGTTAGTTAAGTAGAAGATAAAGTGCTTGATGAAAAATAATATTAGACAAGGGGAGAAAGATAAATTAGAGATAGATTAGAGATAGCTTTGAATGTCATCCTAAAGTGATTGTATTTTATCCTAGAGGAATAAGTGAACCAAGCACCAATTTGTTTGTTTGTTTGTATTAGTAATAAAAAGTGAAATAGTTCTGTTTTTTTTTTCCTTTCTTTTAGCCCAGGCCTCTGATTTTATTTAGAGAGAAAATTCCTACTGAGGTTCCCTTTCAGTGCAAAAAAGCACACTTTTTTTTCTTTGTAATTTAGAAAATTGCCCGGAAGCACTGGGAAATTAAGGAAGATAGTTTGATCTGTGTAATATTTATTATATGAGATTTCTTAAAATGGAAATTAATTGTTTGGTATTTTGAATCCTCTTATTTTCTGCTGTTCATAAGATATTTTTTCTAATTTTCTTCCAGGTTTTTTCTTTTTCTTTTTCTTTTTTTTTTCTTTTTTCCATTTTGCACGTAAGCTTTAAAAAAATAAATCTATTTTCAAAAAAAGGAAAATTATTTGGGCAACTATGTGAAGCTCTTAAAGAAAGGAGAGATTAAAGGCAAGGAAAATAATTAGGAGGATATTTTAATGGTCCATATAAAATAAGGGTGTAAATTATGGTGGCTATGGGACTACAGAAGGAAGTTGATACAAAAAATGTTGTGAATGGAGAATTGATAGGGTTGATGTGATTAGATATGAAGGAATGGAGAGAATTTAAAAAATAACTAAAATATTTTAAACCTGGATAATCAGAAGAATAGCAGTGTTCTCAAAATAAACAGGGAAAATTGGAGATGGCATGGGTTTATGGTTATGAATCCAGTTTTTGACAGGATAAATATAAATGGCTAGAAGGATTTCTGGGTAGAATAATCATAGAAATAAAATTAAACTCATGGGAGTAGATGAAATCACTCATGGAGAGAAAATAGAGAATTAATAAAAGCAGAGCCATAGCAGAACCTTGAAGACCTCATGGGACAAAGTTCAAAGAACAAACAAAGGAGACTGAAATTAAGTGGTGAGACAAGGAGAAAAATGTGGAGATATCAGCATTACAGAAAACAAAGGAGAAAGAGCATATGCCAGAGGAAGGGATGATCCACAATGTGAAAAGATGCATATAAGTCAGGAAGGAAAAGCACTAAGAAAAAGACATTGAATATAGAAATGAAGAGGTCATTATTGAATTTTGAGGAAGCAGTTTCACTACTTGATCAGAACTAGATGGCAAATTAATGAGGGAATGAGTAGATGATAAGGACCAAACTTAGGATACATAAGCCCCCTTTCTAGGAATTTAATAGTGAAAGGGAAGAAAAGTAAAAGCTAATGGTTCAAGAGACATCAAAATCAAGGTTTTTTGTTTGTTTGTTTGTTTTTTCAGAGTAGGAGAAACCTCAATATGTTTGCATATTAAGAAATTATCAAATTGATAATTAAGAAATTATCAAAAATAGGCAAAATGAAGACTGACAAACTAGAAAGAGTCCAGAGAAGGAAGGCAATCAATGATTGTGAAGGACCTTGAGCTCATGTCACAAGGGAATCAGTTGAAAGAACTTGACATTTTTAGCCTAGAAAAGGAAAAAAAATCAATTTGGGTATATGATAAGTAAATCTTATTACTTGAAGTACAAACTTGTGCAGGAAAGATTAGATTTGTTCTGCATGTCTTAAAAAAGGATCGATGTTGCTTAGACTTCATATCAGGAAAACCTTTTAAATAATGGAAGCTGTTCAAAAGTGGAATGGCTGCCTGGGGAAGTAACTGGGTTTGCCTTCCTTAGAGGTCTTCCTTCAAACAGAGGCTGAAGGATCATCTCTCAGATATATTATGGTGGGGATTCCTTTCATGTATGAGTTGGACCAAAGAAGTGCTGAGGTTCTTTTAAATTCTTAAAGTCGATAATTCAATGACAAGAAAGAAAGAGAATGGAGGCAGTGCCAGAAAGAGAAAGGAAAGAGTATTATCAAGGGCACAAATAAGGGGGAAAAGCTGGGAAATAGGAGGGTCCATCTTATTTCTAGAAGCCTGGAGAGGAGGAAAAGAAAAATGGGTAAAAATGTATAGCTGTCTTGTGAAATATAATTGGAGAGATGAGACAACTCTATGGATATTTGACTTTCTTAGTCAAGTATAGGATGAAACTTAGTCAAGTACAGGATGATGCTGATGACCTTAGGTGAAAATAAAAAGCTTAGAAAAAACACACAGGAAGGCAATCAGAAAAAAATGAATAAAGGATTTTTCCAAAGTCTTTAATAAATTGCTTCTAATTCTTTCTTCCAGGACAAGATCCAACAAGCCTTATCCCTTTTTTACAGGACAGCTTTTCAAATACTTGAAGCCAATTGTCATCTCATTTCCCATGGCTTCCTCTGAGTCTCACATAACATACTCTCCAATTTTGTCATCATCCTGGCAGCCATCCCTCTCTGGACATATAACTGGTGTCACCTAATATGTGACATCTAGAAGTAAAATTGGTCTGTCAAATACAGATTTTTACTTCTTTCATTTTTTTTTTTTTGCACTGTGATTCTCTTAGTACAACCCAAGATTGCATTGTCTTTTCTGGCTGATCCATCATACTGCTTGACTCACATCACAAAACTTGTTATTACATAGGCTCAAATAAACATGATCTAATCATGTGCCTTCAAATGCAATTTTTAAATGGTTTGATTTAGTATGGCTTTGATATGATAATATCGGCTTCATATCCCAATATGAATAGGGCTTCCAGTGAGCTATCAGATTTTTAAAAATAAGAACAGAATAAATTCTTCATTTCCGATAGGCAGTCTAATCTTATTTGAAATAATTAACTAGAAAAGTTCATCACTCAATCCAGTCAACCAAAAAAATTCATTTAAACTCATCAACAAAAAGATACGTGTTTGATTATTTTTTAACCAATCTGAGTTGATCAAATCAATTTTTCAACAGGCTGATAAATTCATCGACTCTTAGAATTAGCTATAGATTCCTGACCAAACCACTCTTTTCTCTAGATATTAGTTTCTTTGCTGGCAAGAAGAAGTGGTAAGGCAAAGTAAACTCTGAGTTTACATTTGGCTCTGACATTCTATGGTTCTGTACTAATTTGGGTTAATATGAATGGGTTCATTGCAACAAGCATTTATGAAGCATCTACTCTATACAAATACTCTATTAAGTTCTAGGGATACAAAGAAAAATTCAAATGGCCTCTGTCTTCAAGGAATTTATATTCCAACTGGAAAAAGAACAGTATCTCCCTAAATAAGAAAAATCAATTACTAAGTAATTTCAAAAATTAATGATCACTAATAGTTGCTGGGCCAGGAAATGACTTATAGGAGATATGAGGGATGTCAGATATGTAAGCAGAGATGAAGAAAGAAAAAAATTCAGACAGGAACAAAAACCTATTTGGGTCAGAGAGATTATATGTATGTGTATGTGTATGTGTGTGTATGTATGTATGTATATATATATATCCAAACTAGAAATAACTAGGTCACTTTGACTAGGACAGAATGTGTAAAGGGGAGTATTTCCATTCAAATAAACTTAACATAATTTAAAACTGAATAATTTGTTTCTCATTTTAAGTGACTGTCTCACTGCAAGGTTGGCCATTAAGATGTCACCAATTTCTCATGGACTACTGAGAAGATATCAGATGTCAATGGCTCATCACTAATGAAATGAGTCAGCACATAAAATAGAAATAGGCTAAAATGATAGATTATGAAAGTCATTCATTCCAAAGAAGTTTAAAGAATACTTTGACATTGATGTTAAATACTTGTGAAACACAGAACTTTAAGATGACTTTCAAAGCATCGTATAAATCTAAATAAATAAATCTGTATAAATCACCCAATAATTTATAAATCCATAGGCAAATAATAATTACACAAAGCTTAGCTCCAATATAGAGCTTTTCATCCAACAAAACAAAAGATCCTGGGGAAAAGGGATCAGAAGAAATCAACTGATAGATACAATGAATAAGAGCTATACCCAGGTTAAAATGCAATTTAGTATATAAGTATATGTTGCTATTCAATCATGTCCAATTTTTCATGATACCATTTGGGGTTTTCTTGGCAAAAATACTGAAATGGTTTTACATTTCCTTTTCCAGCTCATTTTATACATGAGGAAACTGAGACAAGCAGAATCACATAACTATTAAATGTTTGAGACCAAATTTCAACTCAAGAAGATGAGTCTTCATGAATTCAAATCTGGTAGTCTATCCATTGAGCCCCCTCAGTTTCCCAGTATATAACTACACTCCTACTATAAGAAAATAACATCTAAACTGTAGATTTAACTATTTAAAAAAAACAAAAATAGTGATTATTATTACAAATGTGCACAAATTTTATGCAAATGTATACAGATTTTAATAGCAAAGATATCTGATGAATTTTCAAGTATTTGCTTTACAAACTTTCTATTTAAATAATTTTTCAAAAGAAATATATACATAATATTTTTAATTTTGCTTACATGTTTTAAAAATATTTTCATTTCTTTTATCTGTGTGTTAGTCTGGGAGTTTAGATAATTGACTCTTGTGCCTGTTTCTGTAATTAGTTAAATGAATAGGGCAAGTTTTTTTTTTAATTTCCTTACGTTTCATTTTCATAACTGAGATGGGGAGTTGGACCAAATTATCTCAAAGTTAGACTGGGGCAATGATATTATGCAATATCACCCATATGACCCATATGTGCAAAAATGTTTTTAACAGTCCTTTTTGTAGTGGCAAGGAACTAGAAACTGAGTGGCTGCCCATCATTTGGAGAATGGCTGAATAAGTTATGGTACATGAATGTTATGGAATATAATTGTTCTATAAGAAATGATCAGGAGGATGATTTTAGAGAGACCTGGAGAGACTTATATGAACCGATGCTGAGTGAAGTGAGTAGAACCAGGAGAACACTGTACATGGCAACATGAATCTGAATGACAATCAATTCTGATGAACGTGATCTTAACAATGAGATGACTGATGCCAGTTCCAATGATCTTGTGATGGAGAGAGCCATCTACACCCAGAGAAAGGACTGTGGGAACTGAGTATGGATCACAACATAACATTCTCACTCTTTTTGTTGTTGTTCACTTGCATTTTGTTTTCTTACTCATTTACTTTCTTTTTTTAATCTGATCTCAAGAGTTGTATAAATAGATATAAATACATATTGAATTTAACATATATTTTAACATTTTTAACATATATTGAATTGCTTGCTATCTAAGGAAGGGGGTGGGGGGAGAAGGAGGAGAAAATTTGAAACACAAGTCAATGTTGAAAAATTATCCATTCATATGTTTGGAAAATAAAAAAAAAACTTTATCTAAAAAAAAAAAGAAAAAAAAAACTGTGATGTGGGTAGGGAAGGTGTTAGCATCTTCATTTGACAGAGATAACTAAGAAGGAAAGAAATTAATGTCACAAAGCTACATTAGATCATAACATATATCAGGCAAGACCTGCTGCTGCTGCTGTCTCCTGGCACTAAATGACATGAAATCCTCAACTGCTCGGGTTTCTCCTACCTTGTCACTTGTCAGGGCTATAACCAAAGGCAGAGATTTGGGTCTTTGTTCCATTAAGTCTTTCTCTATTTTGATTTTCAGAGGTATCTGTTTTGGGCAGAAGACTGCATTGGTTTTTTTTTTTTTGCTAAATGTCTGTCTTAGTTCAATGATTTGAGAACGGATGGAAGTGGTCGACTGAAGCAAATAATAAACATTTAGGAATTGGTAAGGACTGGAATTTGATAAGCTGTACTTTGAATGAAATATATAAGGGGCAATAATGTAGCATAAAACTAGGAAGGAAAAGTAACCTTAAATTAAAGAGGGTCTTTGACTAGTAGGGCAAAAAATTTGCTCTTTATCTGATAGGCAACAGGGAATCATTGAATATTTTTGATGATTAATGATGAAATCTGATTTGTGCATTATTTAGGAAGACATATAGAGGAGAGAAATAGTATATAGATTGGACTGTGCCCAAAGAATTACATTCCTAATTCAGGAAAAAGATGGTGATGGGTATATCAGGGGGAAATACATATATTGGGAAAAGAAAGGGATTTACAGGGTACAACCTTCAATAAATTATAAATATTAAATTAATTAAAATGTTACTTCTCATTTCTGGATAATCAAGGCTTTATTTTACCTCCTTCCCTATACAAATTCCTTATAGTCAGCAAGGCTAAAGACAGAAATGTTTTCAAAACAAAAAAGCACTTCAACTCTGCAGTGAAATGCAATAAACTACAATATTTGCATAAGAGACAACAGACTCCCAACCAAGGCTATGATTTACCGCATTGTAAAAAATATGAGATATTTGCAAATTTGTGCAGTTGCAACATCTAATTTTAAATGTCCAAGTATCCATTTTATAGTAATATGGTTTGATTTTGTTTTGGAGGGAATAGTGTTTTGCATATCTGTTTTATCCATATGTGTGTGTGTATATATGTGGTGTGGTATGTTTTTAATTCTTCAGAAAACCATACTTGAATTGCATTCAACTTTTCCCTATGTTAATTAAAGGGAGATTTATAAAGCAAATAAGCAGTTCCTTCTTCAGAGTGGTTAAGAATTACAAACTCATTGACCTTTTGAGAAAAGAACTTGGTTCAGTCAACTAGAAACCAGATGCACCTAAAAGGTTTTTAATTAATCCTTTATTGTAAATTATTTGTCTTTCCTGCTAAAGATTTTCTTTTGCAAAACAAAGTACTTCATTTCATATATACTATACTTGTCCTTGGCCATTGCAAGGAGCATACTCCACTACCTCACTTACACACAAACATGTATGTATGGTAGAGCAAGATGACAGGGCACAAGACTAGCCCCAGACTGTTGTTCCCTTTGTGATCTGTTCCTCCTCTCAACTCAAATGCAAATTACTGCATGATATATTGCCTAATTCCTAACCATCTCTCCCTCTTGAAATCACTTTAATTTTTTAAATTATATTTTGAGTATTCTCTGTAGCTCAATCCAACTCAAACCTTATAGAATATAAATTCTCTGAGGAGATAGGAACTGTTCTTTTTTCATTTTATCCTCCCAATCTAGCATTGTCCCTGGTTCTTGAATAGAACTTATTCGAATAGACTTAAAGCAGGGATTTCTCCAATATAAGGAATTCACACGAGGAAACTCTTTTCCAGTGATAATTAGGTCTTTCTCAGCAACTTTACAGTCTTTTTTTTTTTTTTTATTTTTGTCAGGCAATTAGTGTTAAGCACACAGCTAGGGAGTATGAAGGGTCACATTTGTACTCAGGTCCTCCTGACTCTCTTGGTCAGTGCTCTATCTACTGCCATCTAGCTGCCTCATAGCAAATTATAGTCTTAAAGACTATGTTGATACAGGGAATCTTCAATTGGGGTCTGGGAATGTGATAGATTTAATGAGAGACAGATACACACACACACACACACACACATATATATAGTTTAATAGTCAGCATCTAGTATAATGTCTGACACAATAGACACTTAATAAATGCTTATTGATTGATCATTGAATCAATAAAATCAGGTTCCTTTATAATTCTATATTTTATTTTATACATTGAAAAATATTATTCCAAGAAGAGGTTCATAAATTTCACCAGACTGTCAAAGAAAGTCCATCACACACACATTAAAAAAATTGGTTAACACCTCCTGATTAACTTTGAAAATTCAAGTGATTTATTCAAGATCATAAGGTCAGTAATTGTTAGAAGTATGCCATGAACCCACTTCTTCTCCTGGACTTAAACCAACTTTCTATCCATTACTGCTATGTTGTCTGGCATTCAATTTGTTAAATACAATTAAGCTTTATTTTCTCTTTTGCAAACTGAAGACATGAATTCTTATAAAGTTATCTCATAAGACCATTGTGAATAAATTCTTTTATAAATTAAATAATTATTTATGTAATGAAAAATTGTTACTCTTTTTTGCCTGTTTGGGCTTTTTTAGCTTATATGTTTTTAACAGATCTATTATTTCCAGATATGGAGGGTTCCTCAATGGGATCAGTATTGGCATTAAAAATTAAAATGTCACAGTCTTAAAGAATTGGCTGGTTAGATTTATAGTCATATAAAAATTCTCTAAATTATTATTGATCAGAGAAATGCAAATTAAAATAACTCTGAGGTACCATTATGCACCTCTCAGATTGGCTAAGATGACAAGAAAAGATAATGATAAATGTTGGAGGGGCTGCAGGAAAACTGAGACATTCATAGATTGTAGGTGGAGTTGTGAACTGATCCAACCATTATGGAAAGCAATTTGGAACTATGCCTAAAGGGCTGTCAAACTGTATATCCTTTGATCCAGCAGTGCACTAACCTGTATCCCAAAGAGATCATAAAGGGAAAAGTATCTACATGTGCAAAAATGTTTGTAGCAGCCCTTTCTGTAGTGGCAAGAAACTGGAAACTATGTGGCTGCCCTTCAATTGGGGAATGATTGAATAAGTTCTAGTATATGAGTGTTATGGAATATTACTGTTCTATAAGAAACAATCAGCAGGATGACTTCAGGAAAATGTGAAGAGACTTACATGAACTGATGCTGAATGAAGTGAGTTGAACCAGGAGATCACTATACACAGCAACAAGAAGATTATATGATGATCAATTCTGATGGACTTGCCTGTTTTCAACAATGAGGTGATTCAGGTCAGTTCCAATGGATTTATGATGGAAAGAACCATCTGCACCCAGAGAGAAGACTGTGGGAACCGAATGTGGATCACATAGCATTTTCACTATTTTGTTGCTTGTTTGCATTTTGTTTTCTTTCTCATTTTTCCTTTTTTTCTGATTTTTCTTGTATAACATAATAATTGTGGAAATATGTATAAAAGAATTGCACATGTTTAATATATTTTGGATTACTTGCTGTCTAGAGGAGGGAGTAAAGGGAAGAGAAGGAGAAAATTGGATCACAAGGTTTTGCAAGGAAAAATGCTGAAAATTATCTATGCATATGTTTTTAAAATAAAAAAGTTTTAATTAAAAAAAAGAATTGGCTGGTTGGACAACTCAGAAGTTAAATGACTTTTTTCTGGGGACCTGGTCAGTGGGTAACAAAAACATGAATTAAATCAGTATCTTGATTCAGAGGTGGACTCTCTGTCCACTTCACCAGGCTATGTCTTCTGCTTCTATTTTTATCATTCCTATTTTCCCGTATCTAATCACTGCTTAATTTCTTGTTATAGAGTTGGAACAAGAAATAAATCAAGTTGCAGAAGACTCCAGAGATAAACCATAGATGTCTAATAGTGTGAACAAGCTGTAGTGCATTATCAATAAAGATCAGACTTCAAAAAGAGAACTTAAAAACATACATGATGAGAATGACTGGAATAGGAAATCAATCAACATGTATGAAGTGCTTGTTATGTGCCAGGTATTGTGATAAGCATCAGAGATAGAAAAAGAGGCAAAAATAATAGCTGACTTCAAAAAAACATATAATCTAATCACATGGAAAAAGAGAAGAAATACATAGAAACTACTCAAGAAATGAAAGGAAGCCAAAGATTTCCAGGATAATTCAATGGAGTATCTATAAAGGACATGGGCAAAAATTGCTCAGAATAAGAAGAGAAAAGCTTCCTGTTTGCTTGCTGTATAGTGAGATAAGGCTTTTCAATTGGCTCCTGAGCTGGAATTCTACATTAATGTGAAAGACTCCCATAAAGACAGCTCTGATTCTCTATACTGGCTCCATTCTAGGGGGGAAAACAAACTGCTTATGGATAGTGGTTGGCTCTTGTTAATATCTTTTTTACCTTTTATCCAAAGTCTTGGGAGACTGAAAGGTCAAAAATAGCCAAGGTGCAGTGATAAAGAGTACATGTCAGTTTTCCAGCAACGGATCCAGGAGCTTTAGTTTAGCCTTGGGGAATGATCTCTGGGATCCTGCCCCACCAGGAAATGGAGACATGGAGGTAGTGGTTCACACACTGGCAATGCCATATTCACAAGTAGATATTACAGAGAAAATGCTTATAGCAGTCACTTTGAATTTATTCATGTCAGGGTCTGGAATAGTGAAAAGTCAGCCTGATGTTTATATTGCTATTTTTGCCATATATTCTCAGTAAACAACCCCCTGTAAAAATTAACAGATGGTAATTGGCGAAATTATATTGGGGTGCCAATTACAAGGTCAATTAATATATGAGAGCAAATATATTTAGAAAATATAATTAAAGATTGCTAGTGAGAATACTGGAATAGAAAATAAAGATTATACTATTAGATAAAAAAGCCTTCTTCACAGGGGAAGATGTAGCTAAGTAGACCTTTGGGCACCCAACTCATCAAGTCAATAAGCATTTATTAAGTACCTAGTCGTTCCAAATTTGGAAACACAAAACAAAGCAAAAAATTAAAATAAATTCCTGCTCTTAAGGAGACTACAGATTAATGAGGGAGACACTTCTTTCTTCAGACAAATTCCTAATTCTTTTAGTGTGTTTATTCAGAAGTAGACAATCTAGACTGTAAATAATACTACCCTTGAACTGAACTTCATAAACAGTATTATAGATGATGAGGGTGAGGGGTAGGATTGTTGAAGTTTTATTTTTCATGGCAGAGAAGGCGAGAGAATGTAAAGGAATTGTCAAGAGAAACAACTGTATATGAGCCCTTTTAAAGACTCCGTTTTCATAGGAACAATTAAGGAAATGATTATAAATAAATTATACTAGCTCATTAAAAGCAGATCTAGAATGACCCAATGTGGAAGTAGTTAGCTAGTGAAACACTCTGATTTGCAATGGAGCCTGAAAGGCCCCATGGCTCTTACTGGGTAAGACCCTGAATTACAGAGCAAAACAAGAAATTAGGCTTTTAGTCTGACAGGGCAGACTGAAAGATCTCGATTCATATTAATACTTCTCCTGAAGGCATACTTGCATAATATTTGAATGATTCATAATGATGTCCCCAATTAGAGATGAAAAAAATCCAATAGGCTGGATGATTGATATCTCAGCCTTGATGAAGGAAGGGGACACTATCTTCTGTGTGGGTTCCATAACTGTCCCTATATCCTCATTCCATAAACCAATAGACAAAGGAAAATTTATATTTCTGGGTAGCTCACAGGCATTTATGACTGAAACTTGTTCCAAAAAACATAATTTGTAACAAAATAATGGAACAAGCTTTGAAAATGGAACAAGCTTACTTTTTTATCAGTAACAACTAACAAATGACTTGGAATAGTTCAGTATATGACCATACACTAATGGAGAACAATCTATACATCTTTCTCTTTGGAGGGATATGTACATTTTGCCTTTTTTTTTCCTATGGCATGGGGAGAGAACACAAATATCTCAGGTGGTTTTTCACATGACTGTACCAGATCCTGCATTCCCAGACTCATTCTCCATTTTCTACTGATTCTACAACTCCTTTCATACTTCTGGGTTACAGGAGGCAGTGCTAAATCTTGTGTCTTCAAAGTCAGAGCTTCTTAAACTTTTTCCACTCATGATCCCTTTTTTTGCCTAAGAAAATTTTATGTGACCTCAGTTATATAGAGATATAAAATAGGTATACAAATCAAGCATTTACTGATAACATTTCATAACCTTGACATTCAGTTACAGACCCCATATGGGATCATGACACACAATTTAGGAAGCTGCCTCATTCTCTCCTGAACTCTCCTTTTGGTTCTATCCCAGGGACACAAGGATACTGTTTTGTCTCATGAAATGGAAGAAAAAGTAATCTATGCAATGTCCAAAGCATTCTTCTCTTCTTCCCACCCCCATTAAAGAAGTATTACAGGAGGGTTTAGTTTCAATAATCAAAGTCACATTTCTTTTTTTTTTTAAATCAACAATTCAAACTTTAACTCATTCAGAGTAGCCTCCCTTCAGTTAGTCTGAATTATTGAAGCTTGACCATATTAGTGTTCACTCAATCTACTGAGGCTGACTCTCTATACTGGCTCCATTCTAGTGGGGAAAACAAACTGCTTATAGATAGGGGTTGGCTATGGGAATCTGAGAGGACTATCCAATTACAGCCACAGCCTATCAAAGATAATTGAAGGTCTAAGTTTAGTAAACATATGCCTTTAGAATTGTAAGTCTGAAATGGACAAGAGATACTATATTTTTATACTTTTTTTTTTAAATCCCGAGTCAGAATGGTAAGCACAAATTCATAGAAAGTGTTACTCATGTGTGAAGAATAACCCACTGAGAAGGGAATTGCAGTGTATTTGTTGTCTGACTTTGACAATTCAATAAGTCAATTTAATAAATATTTATTATACTCCTACTATGTGTAGTGAATGCTTTGCTAGACACTGGGGGAAGATGAAAAGAGTAGATAACAAAGGGAGCCTGTCTCCCTCGAGCTCAGATTCAAATAGAGGGATAGGATACACTCAAATAACTGTCATATAAAATAATACATGGTAAGTGCATAAAGACAGATGCAAACATCAAATGTGGTGCAACAAATTCTAAGGGAATAATAAGTACACACTGGAACCACTTTTCTCATCATCTACTCCACAGGATTTCACATGACTCACCTATTATTCCAAAACTTCCCAAGCACCATATTAAAAAAAGTCTTAGTTCTCCCTCCATTTCTTTGATTTTATATTTATTAAATATATCCTTTGAGAAATGTCATTTTTCCCTAAAGAAAATTCAATATTCCATCCACAATCATGGGGCAATAGTGCTAAAACATCCTCAGATTCCTGCATAAAATAATCAGTTACTTCCTGCAGCTTTCCCAATTGGAACCTGAGGGGCTCACTGCTACCTTAAAGGGCAGAAGGACAGTCAAAAGAATACCTGGGAAAAGACTCATGGAGACTCAGTCTAATGTACCAATATGTATTATCCTATCCAAGGTAGGGGAAATCCAAGGCAATTAGGAAAACTCTTGGGCCAGGGGAAGACAGACAATTCCTACTACTTCAGAGTAAAAAAATGGTCTGAATGATGAATTGGGCAAAGTGTACACCAACAGTCAGGCCCAGTTTCAGGAAGCTGAAATCCATGGAATCCCAGAGTGAAAAAATCAGAATCTGGGATTCAGCCCTGGAACAGGGAGACCGGAGAGTTATCCAATTGTCTGGCTCAATTTTTCTCCCCAAATATATATTTATGAGAACTGCTTATGCTCTCTAGCTACCTTGAGCCAATGCTGACTAGCCACCACGGTCCTGGAAGGGTCAACCATGATATGGTTGGTATGATTAAGTCATGGGATTATACAATTTCCTTTTCCATAGATTATCTTTTCAATTTTCAAGGCCTTGTCTTAGAGGAATAATGATAAGTGGAGGCCTTTACTAAATTTAAGGCCAGCACATTTTTTATTATCTCCCACATTTTCTCCTTAAGTCCAAATGAATGCCCACTTATTAGGTATTGGATTTAACCCTATCACTTTTGGAAGGTGACATAAAGAAAATGTGCTTATTAAGTATTTCCTATGAGCCAGGTCCTGTGTTAGGCCCAAGGATTACAAATATAAGCAAAAAATCCTTGTCTTCAACAAGTTTACATTCTCATAGGGAAAAACCATACACAAAGGAAATCTGAAAATAGAAGAGGCAGGACCCATTTAGGAAGAAGGGAGATCCTCAAGAGTATAACCTTATTTGCCCATTATTACTGGCAGTAGATGAAAGCTCAGGATTATAATGACTTTGTTACAACAAAAATCTGTGAATATGGAATGAGAAGATTAACAACAGGCCACAAGACTGACCTTGTGTGATGAGAGAAAGGGCCAGCCACCATTTTCTCATTTTTTTTCAGATAGCTAGTGATATACAATGGCTATAAGATTGCCACACCTGATTATGCCCATTTAAGGTCCCAGTGAGAGTGCATTGGTGGGTCAGGGATGTGGACCACAAATCATTCATGATGTCCCCAACTCAATGAAACACTGGGAACAATAGTGCCCAGGATGAGGCAGAAAAAGAGCAAGTGTAGAAACCATCCTTCATACATTAGGGTAAGTATTGAATGAATGAGTGGAATAAGTCAATATTATTTGCAAGTTGGGTGACTTGGTCATCCCCTTGTTTGTATTTATATGTCTAGAGGCAGTATTTTAGAGTTTAGTTCAATATACTTTTTCCACCTATCAGACTAAAGGTACTTTATTCACAGGGAGAATTATATTAAATTTAAATATTTTTCAGTATATTTTTACATGGACACGTAGGGGCTTAATCTGATCCAAAGTGAGCAAATTGTTTCAACTCTCACTGGGAATCTTGGGATTATTACTCATTTTCTGTAGGTCAGAACCAAGCTATAAGGTTTGAATTATCTAATATGATTAGAAGCTGCAATACCTCTAGACTTGACAGTTAAGTCAGGGATCAAGAATAGACAGATATTTGGAGGAGATCTGAGGCATAGTGAATCTTGGGCTGGAAACAGAAAAGCAGTATCAACTACTTATCTAGAGAGGAAGGGGAAAGTAAGGAAATAAGCAACTACACAGCATTCACTATGAGCTAAAGTCCAGGGGTCCTCAAACTTTTTAAATAGGGGGCCAATTCACTGTCCCTCAGACTGTTGGAGGGCCGGACTATAATAAAAACAAAAACTTTGTTTTGAAACAATTCAACCTCCACATTTCCATTACAAATTCAGCCCCATAGCAGTATTTCTTTAATCTCACCATTTCTTGGAATTGTATTAATCAGTAACTCAGCAAACATATATAAAGCACCTTTTAGGTACCACAAACTGTGCCGAGTGCTAGTGATATATAAAAAGGCAAAAGATAGTCCATGATTTCAAGAAGCTCCCATCCTAATGGGGGATGCAAGCCTTGTACAATCAAGTATATATAGAATAATTAGGAAATTATCAACAGATACAAGGCATTAGAAGTAACAGGGACTGGGAAAAGCTCCCTATAGAAGGTAAAATTTTAGCTGGGACTTGAAGAAAGACAGGGAATCCAAGAGAGAGAGAGAATTCATACCCTTGTTGGGCTACTTAACATCAATTTTTAACCTAGAATTTGTTACTTTTCTAATTTCCAGACTTTTGAATCTGCATGTCTCAATAACTACCTCAAAGAATACTTAGACCTCTGGGTGATAAAATCATGAAAAATGTTGGCTTCCTCAACTACCGTATAAATGTTTAGTTATTTGTTGTTAAGTTCTGTCCAACTCATCTGAGTTTTCTTGGCAAAGAAACTGGAATTATTTACCATTTCCTTTTCCAGTTCATTTTATAGATGAAAAAAATTGAGGTAAAGTTTTTTGCCCAAGGTCAAAAAGGTAGTGAATGTATAAGGCTGGATTTCAACTCAGGTCTTTCTGACTTCAGACATGAACTCTCTCAGCATCCCTCTCATGTTCACTCCTTAAAACTACTCATCAACACTATTTTCTAGCTCCTCCTTGTCTCTGATCATGAGTCTTTCTACTCTATTCCTCATTAAAGTGAATCCCATTACTTAGACTATCCACCAGAATCTTACCAGAACTATTTTCTCCTCAATGCTCATCTTCCCCTTTCAAATAATTCATTTCCATTTTCCTATAAAGATATTTCATCTTCCAGGTCCTTAAAAAAAGAAATTGCATTCAATTCCACATAACCACTATAATATTTCTACCCTTCATTTTACTGTTAACCTTCTTAAGTGGTCTACAGAAGACCCAGAGGCTGAAATTTCAGAAGGCCCAAGAAATTATCAAGGAAACCTAGTACTGGCAAAATCAATTCCAGAGATAAAAGCAGAACCTGATGAAAAAAACACATGGTATTTTCCTATGGTCACTCTAAACCTACTGGATTCCCCCTTTTGAAGGAGAGATTATTGAACTCAAACTATCTCCTGTGGCAGATTTTAAAGTACATTTTGTGACCAAAATTCATCATCCTGATGGAGATAGTTGGAGAAGAAGAAATTTTGATTTAATCAAAGAAAAATGGTCTCCTGCATGACAGAACTGTTATGCAAGACTTCATGAAGTGTTCCCAGTATGGATGATCCATTTACAATGATGTAGCAGAGCAGTGGGAAGATCCAAGAAGGTTAGGCTATAAATGGAGTCAGAATAATGACTGACAATGAATGTCATGATTAAGGTTCAACTTCAATCTCAGCATGGATGATGTATCACTTTTGTTTTTCCAAGACCTCTTCCTTTTATTCTTTGCCTCTAATGGACAATCTTTGAAATGATTCAAAAAAACAAAACCTGGCCATCTTCAGCCCATTGATGATCAAATACACATTTGCTATTCTGTGTTTTTTTCCTGATCGTAAAGGTGTCATTCTAGATTATATGGAATTGTCCCTGACTTGACTATGAATAGGTAACCTGGTGATCATTGACATAAGACTTTTCTCATTTGTGGAGAAGATATACTCTCTTTATATTTGTGATACGTGTTTCTTCTTAACCTTCATGGAGCAGAAATAGAAAGAATAGAAATTAAATCCTCATTTATTGAAAAAAATAAAGCTAGAGAAAAACTGTGTTGGTATATCTTTGTTTTTCCTCACGAGTTAAAGTATAAACACTAAATAAAAATGGTCGTCAACTTAGCGGTGTGCCTTTTTAAAGGTTTTTGAGCTCCTTTTCCTTTTCCATGAAGATTAATTGCATTGCTTAAAGCACCTAAAAAGTTATACTGTACAACACAGGTACCCTCTAACCAAACACAAGTCCTTATATGCTGTAAATCAGTGGTATCAAACAAAGGTCACTAAGTTGCATATAAGGATCTCTGCAGATGCTTATGCTTTATAAAACCACAAATTAACATCACCTATGTTCTATAGTATTTTTATTTTTTGTGATATATTTTCCCAATTTTATTTGAATCTGCTTTGAGAGCGCACAGATAACTGGTCTATAAATGAACAAGTTTGGCTGCTGGAACAAAGACGGAAACATTAAACCTCAAAACCCTCACTGAAATCACCATTCTACTGCCAAATACAGAAAAAGTCCATTCTAGAGAAACATTTGAACACTTAGTACAGCATGTCAGAAAGTTTTTATAAATCTTGTTTTCCTAAATATATATATATATATATATATATATATATATATATATATATGTTTGCTATTCTAAGAAAAAGAAAAGCTGTCTAAATCCTATGCCTCAACATCCCCCCATCCCAATCCACTCCTCTCAAGTCTTTGAAAATTGCAAGTATTTTCTGAAGGGACACTTATGCTTTCCTAAATACCAAATTCAAGGGCTTTTTCAAAAATATTTACCTTTCTTAATTTATTTTGATCCTGTTGACTATACCATCCTACTGGATATTCTTCCTGCCCCTTTCCCCTTGACTTCAGCAACACTCAACACTCTTTTTCTCTTCCTTACTTTTTAGTTGTTCTTTCTCTTTCTCCTCAACTGGCTTCTCATTTTCTTCCCTCCATTTTAATGTATTCATCCCCAAAGATTTGATCCTGACTGTCCTTTTTCTCTCTACATTATATTCCATGGCTGTTTCTTTCATTCTCATGGCTTAAACCACAAATTCTAAGCAAATGAATCCCATCTGTTTTCTTGTTAATGAACTCTCTTCTGAACATTTTGCCTCTATCTTCAACTGCCAAAAAAAGCATCAATTTGTATATTATGATGGTAACGTAAACTAAAATAAATAAAACCTATTTCTTTATGAATTTGTTTTGCCTTCTGAAGTCATTTTTGTCTGTGGTACCACTATTTTCATTGTCTTCATGTTCAAAACTTTGGGATATTTCTTAGTCTTTTTTTCCATCTTTTATAATCAGTCAGTTAAGAAAGCCCATCTATTGCACATTTGTAACATCCCTCCTAGATGTGTCCCTCTCCAGTTTCCTCTGTAGGTGAATACAGACTTTCACTTCAATTCTCTGAGATTACTAAAATAACCTCCCAGTAGGACTTTCTGATTTTGATCTCTTCCAGCTTCCAAGAGAGAAAATATCTTTACAATGCTACAGAATAATCTTTATTTTTGAATATCTATAGAAATGTCAAATTTAACAAATCCAAAATTGGATTTATTGTCAAATATATACATTATGGCCCTATTGTAAGTTGTTTTTTTTTTTTTTTTTGTGGGGAGAATAATCTATTTGTTCTTGTCTAGTCTTTTTAAATCTAGTGCCCAGTACATGGTGATTGCAAAGTAAATGTTTGTTTGATTTATTTTGAATATATGATCATGTTACTTCTTTACGCAAATACTTTAATAACTCCTAGGGCATAAAAGTCAAGTTTCTTTGCTTGATAATCAAGGACCACTATTATATGGCACCATCTTTCTTTCTAGCCTATTTTATATTACCTCATTGCATGTAAATTGTGGTCCAACCAAACAGGTCTACATAGTTTCAGAATCTCATAGATTTAGAGTTACATGATCTAGTTCAGCTTCCTCCCTTTACAGATGAAGAAGATGTTTTAAACTTGTATTAAATGGCTTACCAATAGTCTACATCCAATGGCAGAGCAAGACTCTCTGATACTGCTCTTACCACCCCGATACATCCTTCCTACTTTCAGGTCTCACATCTTTGTTCACACTCTGCTTATAATGAATTCCCATACATTCACAAAATTCAAATCAAAGGTCAGCACTCCTCCATGAAATCATTCTGAGTCCCCCAGTTATTAACTTTTATAAGTAAATTGATCTAGATCTGGGAAGCACTTATAAAACACCCATTCCAGCCCATTTTATAGGGTAAATTTACAAGGGTAAAAAAAGAGAATTATCCAAAGTTACACATGTACTAAGACAAGAGACTGAATTTAGACCCAGGTGTTCTGGCTCCAGAGCTAGTACTGTTTTCCTTCCCATAGCACACTATTTTATACCTCTCCAAAGTACTTATTATGCAATATCTGAATCATAAATATCTGCAGATGTCTTATACACACATTAGATTTTTAATTTCAAAGGAGCGGGGATAATGGCTTAGCCAAATTTCACACAATCTCCACCAGCATCATACTCAGCACTGTAGACACTAGCATGAATACTGAAAAATAAACACACATGGAAAGTGTAGAAAAGCAGCCTAGCTTAGTGGATAGAATGCAAACCTCAGAGTCATGGAAATTTGGGTTCAAGGACCTGCTCTTATCAACCTCAGCTTTGAGACCTGGATAAATAATTAAATCTCTCAATGTACTCATCTATGACTAAATGGCTGCAGAAAAGAAACTAATCTGTTCTAGTAGAAGTTTCATCATTTAGAAGTCTCTATGTTGATGAAATTAAAACTTGGTTTGTGTTTGTATGTACATATGTGTATATACATATATATGTATGTATACATATTTGCATGTGTGTATGGATACATGCAAGTATTCATATGTGTGTTTGTGGTGTGTGAATGTATACTGACGGGTAACTTTGCTACCACCAGCTACTAACCCACTGGGAAAAAAAAAAAAACAAGTTTTTTTTTGGAAAAACAATAACAACAACAATACCATTCTTTTGAAACCCATCTGCCAAACTAAATTTCCTTAGTGAGATTCCAGCAGCTTTCACTGAGAGTAATGAGAAACCAGGTGTTAGCCGCAGAAGACAAAAATCAGTTTTCAGCAGGAACAGGGAAAAGGATACACAACAGAGATGAATGAGGGCAAGTCTCTAAAGCTGTAACGTGGTATCTCAGGAATAGCTATTACATTCCCTTCTACAGATCCTGTTAGTAATCACCAAAAGGAAAAGGGATAGATTTATGTAAATATTCAGAGTGTAATTTGAACACTCTTAGGAAAGGCTGTCTTAAATTTTATATATATTTAAGAATGCCAATACTTTGCCCCCTAAAAGCTGTTGTTAAAAAGATGCCAAGTTTCCAAATGAAAATTTAAAAATTCAAACCAGCCAGATGTCTCTAAATCTCTGCCTAGAGGTTTGATGCTATGTATACAGAGCATCTAAGTAAACGATTCTCATATGATTTCTAACTGACCGTTAGTACCAAATCCCAGATCATTTCATTTTTTTTCTTCCTACTGCCACCATCTTAGACCAGACCCCATAAGCTCCTGCCTGAATTATAGCCATTTTTTTTTTACCAGAAGTAGCCTCCATTGTGATTTCTCATGTTTTAAACTCATCACCATCAGACTAATCTTCCAAATACATGGTCACCCAACCCCAGATCTAAGCACCTCTAAAAACTCCTGAATTTGCATATGAGAGCTACTACAGTGTAGTTGTCCTTTCTTTACCTAAAAAGGCAGGATGCTGTTATGGGAAGGATAGGTTAAAATCCTGAATTTACTGTTTGCTATCTGTGTGACTTCAGACAATCCAGTGGACCTTCCTGGGACTCAGTTTCTCCATATGTAAAATAAAAGAGCTAATCTTGAACTTTAAAGTTCCTTCTAGCTTTACATATATCATCCTATAAACTTTATCACTCCTTTCTATACAACATATATTTTGATCTCTTTATGCTCCTCTTTATTTGCTCTGTGAATAAATGCAGTTTCCAGCACCTATGTTTTTGTTTATTTTTGTATTCTCCATCTAAAACATAATTGAAGGCTCGCCTTCTCCATGAAGCCTTTCTTGATAATTTTAACCAATATATATCCTTTCCTAACAGCCCATCCTCACTTTCCCCAAATTTGGGGCAATTCATACACTAAGTCAATTGATTCATTTGGTCATTTGATTTTATGCTGATGTGTTATTTTCTAATTCATTTATTTCTTTAAGACCTGATACTTTATCTCTTGACTCCACGCTTTGGATTTGGGGAATGTATTGCTACTTCCCAGCCTAAAGCTCTTAGGACAGAGGGATCAGTGATCCATAATATTCCCTAGTGTGGTTTAAACCAAATCAAAATATAATTGGGAAATATTTGACAAAATAAAAATACAATAAAACAGATAATATTAATATGTGGTTTTCAAAGTCAATCCTGCAGAGCTCTGCAGAGATCATTGTGTATGGTTTTTTGAACTCTCTTTCCATATGATTTCAATGCCACTGGATTAGAATGTCTACTTGCTTTCAAAGCGCAGTTCAGTTTCTACCTTTTATATAAGCTTTTTTTTTAATAACCCCCCATTTCTAACTCTTTCCTTCAAATTGTATTGTATTTTTTTATTTTTAATATATTTATATGTGTGTGTTCATGCTGCCTCTTGCAATAGATTGTAAGCTTCTTGAAGTCAGGTATTATTTCATTTGTGACTTTGTATCATCAATACATTCACCTAGCACCTGGTAGATGCTTAACAAGGCTTGTTGATCAAGTGATTTCCCAACAGCAATGAAAGCTCTCTGCAGTAAGGAATCATGTCATTTACTTCTATTGATTTCATTCCTTCACTTACTTCCATTCTTGCTACATTTACAATGCCTGTTGGAGTTTTAAGAAATCCTTTCCAAACTGATGGTATATCAAAAAGACTAAAAGTTGGGAAGTCTAAATTCCCAATTCCAACACTATCACTGGCTATCTATGTGACCTATGACTCCCCTGAAAAATGGGGAAGGGGTGGATTAGATAATACCCATGGTACCCTGCAACTCTGGCAGTCCCTAATTTATGGAACCCAATTTACAAATGACTGATTTATATGCATCTCCTTAACCACCATCTAGAACCCACCAAATCCAATGCAACACACCTAAGATATTGTTTTTATAAGAAATGTACAGCTCATTTGTCAAATGCAGACTTGCTGAACTTCAATATTGTGATAGAATAGGGCTAAGGAATGGTACAAGAAAAATATTTAAGGTTCAACTTTCTCAGATGAAAACAACTAAGCCCAGGAGAATGTCAATGATTGGCAAAGGTAGCATCAGTTTAGGGATCAAAACCAAGGTGAACTGACTTTTATTCTTATTGTCTTCTTCCATGTGGCCTTCTTTCCCCTTTTTAGCCACATAAAAATGCTAAGTATCATATTTAATACAAAATGTCTTTCAAAGGAACACCATAAAGTTCTAAAACACTATGTATCATAAGTCAAAAGAAATATTAATGGGATGTTCTTTTAAAAGGTAAAGGTAGTAGAAGGACATCCTTGTCATAGTCTAGTCACCATGTATTTTCATATTCCCTTCAGAAAAAAAACTAAGAAGTACAGCAAGGAATAATCACCAAATTGAGCTTGGGGACAATTTAAGTCAAAGAGACATGGGAGCTGAATGATAGATGGAGAATTGGGAATCAAAGAAACTCAAGGGAATGATCAAGCACCCCTCTGCCATATTGTTTTCTTATTGTCTGTATTAGCCCATTTGCAAATCTGCACACTGGACGATGACCAATACATCTATATAAAACTTAGCATCTAGGATAGCACCTGGCAAATAAAAGCACTTGTTTTTTGATTGATTGATTAATAGACAGAACTTATGCAACATAGAGAGAAGAGATTTTATGGTTCACTGAGGAGAGTCAGTGTGAGTCTATCAGCCAGGGCACAGAACTTATAAATTATAAAAGTCCCTGGAAACACTGCCAACGTTCTACTCTCAGAAGGAAATAGCAGAGACAGGTAAAAATGTGGGGGTTCATTTCCCTACCCCTGACTTTCTGATTTCCCTCCTGATATCCCTGCTAGGAAATATGGATAGTGAGACTGTCTAGACAGAAACCAGAGAGAATCTTAAATCCAATGAGGACGGCCAAACAGAATGAGAGTGAGAAACGAGTATTCATTTCCTCCAAATTAAAAGATAATACAATCCCTCAAGTACTGTTGGAACCACTAATAGGGAAAATGACACCTGGCTCAACAGAGCAGCTCTGTATTAATTTTTTGAGCCCAGTAACTGATATAGACTGGAAAAACTCACCAAATATGACCTCAAAACCTCAGACAAAAATATCATTTCATTGCCCTTATCCTGCTAAGTTGCTTCATAGTGACCCATCTAGGCTACTTCATCATTCTCTTCTTGCTTTTTTTTAGTACTTGACACCTCATTATTCAGACTAGTTACTTTGAGACTCACATTTAACTGGCAAAAATGGTCAACTAACTGAGACCCAATAATCATTCAAATGAGCCTGAATTTGATCCTGTGGAAAACGGATAGACACAGAAGGATTTTAAATCAGTGAGCAATTGTTTCATAGAGGTAGTCTTTGAAGTCTAAATTAACAGTCTCCCAAATACAATACAGAACCCAGCTATGGAGATTCTGACAGTGCTATACCTTGGTAATATGTGCATGAATAACTGGAACAAAATGGATATCATGGATGCCCCTTCATTAACTATAAATACACCTTCACAGGGAGAAACAGAGATGATCTGGTCCCATTTCTAATTCTATTCAAGAATCTCCTTGATAACAGCCTTCACATCTATAATCCAGCATCTGTTTGCATACTTTCAAAAACAGAAATCTCATTCTTTAACAAGTCACTCCACTCTATTCTGGAATAATTTGAAATCTCTTCCTTATGTTGTATTCCTCTGAAATTTTCCTCCCTGTGACATTCAACCATTGCTTCTAGTTTTGCTCTCTAGAACTATATGAAACATTTTTATCTCATTCACAAGTCCGTTCAAATATTTGAAATAGTAACCATGAGGATAATTCCAAGACTTCATTTTTTGGTATGGCAAAATTCCAGATTCCTCATGTCTTCACCATCTCTTATTTACTTTCCTCTGAATCTATTTCAATTTGTCATATCTGACCACAGATGTAGCAGAGATAGGTAAAAATGTGGGGGTTCATTTCCTACCCCTGACTTTCTGATTTCCCTCCTGATATCCTTGGCGCTACATTTGGCACTCTATATTTGCTCTGGCAAAAACATAGTGAGATTGTGACCTCTCTTACTTTTTATATTATTTTTAATAGGGTTTAAGATCACATGTCATCTGCCTACTACATCATGTATTCCATGAGGTTTATTGAAGGTAGCTGAGGAAGCATCAAGAGTGTTCCTGCTGACAGGGGTTGGAGTGAACCTCCCATCCCATCGACCTTTTGTAGTTTAGTATAGGCAGAGGTAGGTCAAGGTGCCTTTTAGATGACAGAAATTTGAGAACTATAGGAATGGGGACACGAGGTGTTTGAGTTTGAAGGCTGAAAGAACTCATGCTGCCTTTGAAGGTGACAAGGTCAAGCCACGATCTTTTTTGTCTAACTTGACTTCACATATAGCACCAAGCATTAAGCCCTTAAAAATCCACAAGCTATATGCGTCGCTTCCTACTATAATGTGCCCAGTAGGCTCCCCTCCCCACTTAAAACATAGGATTCAATCCTCAGGAATTTTTCTTCTCACCACTATTTTGAATTAACATCAGTCCTCAGATTCAGCCTACTTCCTTCCTTCTCCCAATGTCTGGTTCTCTTTAGACTCAGAGAAGAAGCCTGTTAAAAATCCAACAGACCATAATGATTTAGGATAGAGAGAATCCTATTTCCTTCTAGTCTCCAGCAGGGTGTTCAATTCCACCTGGAGATCCAGAAGCCCAGAAATGTTTTCCTCAGAAAGAGAGGAGAAAAAGAGAACAAGAAATAAACTCACTCAATAAAGCTTCTTTTAACTTTCTTTTCTATTTGAGTTCTATATTTCCTTGAGATTTTGGTTATTCCAAACCTTTCTAAGTCATCATTATGCAATGATATTTTTACTTATTTTAAACAAAACTCTCCATCCTCCTCAGGTACAATTTAATATCAGTATATTATTCACTTTCTTAAACAAAAATTTAATTCCATTTTTAGATACTAATACATTCCCCTCAGTCTTCAACCTTTGAAAATTTTTAACCTTATGCAGCAAACCCCAGCTTGCTGGGGGCAACTTCATCAGCTGTGGAGTAATTTTTACAAAAAGATAACTTGGAATAGCAGTCAGAAATCCTGACTCTGGCTCAATTAATTGCAAACCAATATCTAAATGGGGATGATAATGCCCTCCCAATCCTTTAGAGTTGTTAAGAAGAAAAAATGAAGTTAATGTAAAAACACATTTGAATCTGTAAAGTATCATATAAATATTAATAAAGACATAAAGAAAAGTTCCATATATGCCAAAGTATCAATGACAGGATTTTTTTTGGTAATAGCAATATGATGTTTGAATTCAAATGTTCCTAAGTCCAGACCAAAACTACTGTGACTGTACCATGTAGATGCTTTTCAGATGAACTCAGGAAATACTTATAGACCCCTTGTGTACTACCCAGGATTCATGTAAACCCAATATGGGTATATGAATAAAAAGTAATTATTAAGCCACAAGAAACAACTGATATGGGTAATTCAAAGAATCATTCTATTTTGAACTGGTTCAGAGTGAAGAAAGTAGAATTGGAATATGGCTTACATAATGGTTAACACAAACTAAAAGAACCCTAAAACTGCTAGCATTTATGCAGCTATCAGTCATGCAAAACACTTTACAAATATCTTCTCTCTTTATTCTCACACTAACCCTGGAAGGTGGATACTATTATTATCCTCATTTTATAGAAGAAACTGGGGTAAGTCAGAGATGTCGAATAATTGCCTTGAGGCAGATAGTTATTAATTATCTGGGGCCATGTTTGAACCCAGATTTTCCTAAGTCCAGACCAAGACTACTGTCCTTTGCGCCACATATATGTTTCCCAGATGAACTCAGGGCATAATTACAGGTCCCTAGTGTAAGGATAAAATGAGAAAAGCAAAATGAAAGTTTTCTTTTGTTATTCCTCCTACCCACAGTAAAACGTAGGCTTCTTGAGAGTAAGCACTTTTATGAACTACAATGATCAATCTTAGTGCCAGAGGACAAATGATGAGACATATCTCTAATACCCTAATAGAAAGACAAGGGAATAAAGGATCACAGTGCTGCATATGCTGACAATTGGTTTTACTTAACTGTTTTCCATTGATTCAAAGGAGGGGGTATGTATGTGGAGTATAGCAGGAAATGACATGCTATAAAAAAGCATCAATAAAACTTTTTAAAATGAAAAATAAAAGTGTGATTTGAGTATAAAATAGATTATTTAGCATAAAAGAGAATCTTAGCTATTGACTTTTGGTGTGATTTGGTGGAAAATGACAGATGATGCTTACAATCCCACTTATTTTTATATTTTTGACAACATGAGAGTATCTATATCTCATTAACAGTCGTGTAGATACACATAGGAGTAGACTTCTTAAAAATTCTGATATTTGGTGATCCATCAAGGAATCTATTCCAAGTTATGGAGCAGGGCATTAGGACTTAGAGTGGAGAGGGTCTTCTAATACCCTTACTGAGTGGCCCCAGGAATAAGTTCAAGGTTTAGAACTCAGGTGACTTTGTACATCACTGACAATTGCGATACTTTCTTGCTTCTCCATCTGATACTAAACAGGATTACATATCTTCAGAGAATTAACATGTTTTTGACCTGACATTCTACACTGGAACAAAATATATTGAGCATATAACTGTAATACTATTGGGGACTTCTTTATAGGAAAACTTATCCCTCCCTATGAGTTTCTTCTAAAGGTATTAGCTTAAGTCAACAATCTTTGAAAAAACATTCCCAGTGAAAATATAAAGACCACAGAATTCTGTCAAAACTAAGAAACATAAATTGAAAATATAATCATAGAACTTAGAAATGGAAAAGAGCTTAGTAATAATCAAATCCATTTTATAGATGAGGAAATTTAAAGCCGAGCAAATTAAATGATTTGTCCAATGTTATAATAGCACGATTTATCTCCATTGCTGAGTTCCACCTCCTTACTTGGGGAAGGAGATATTATATGCTTGGCCCCCACAGCCCATCACAGACCTAGCTTATACTCAGGGTAATTATTTGCTTTCCCAGCATTATAGTCAGTGCTAACAATGAAGATGTGTATCATGATTTTCACTCCAACCTTCCATCCCATCATTTCTACAGGACAACTTCTAGGTACAGAAGAGGATTGAAGGTACTTGGCTAGGGCAATCTTTCTAAGGGTTAGGAACACTAATGTAGAGCATTCAACTGATAAGTGTATTTGATATTAGACCAATAAGGGAATTCAGATAGAAGTTGGCTTTCCAGTCATCAGGAGTTTTTTCTCTACTTTATCCACTCACCATTTTGAGATGTTTTGCAATCAAGAGATGTAGTATAATGAAAAGTACAATAGTGTAGGAGTTCAGAAAACCTGAATTCTAGTGCTATCACTCACTAGATCTGTCATTGAGGATAAATTATAAACTCTCACAAGCTTAGTATTTTCATCTGTGAAATGGGACTCATCCAGGTCCCCTTGCCTGCTTCACAGGATTATTAGAAGGATAAAATGAGACAACCTAGAAAAAAACCTTTGCTTTCAGTATCCCTAGTAAAAAAAAATAAGCTCTTTTTGAGGGCAGGAACAGATTTGCCTTTGTCTTTGTACTATAGATGGAAAAACTGAGGCCCAACAAGGTCAAGTGAAAACTACCCAATGTTACATAGGTTGTATCAGGGAGGATTTGAACCCACATCCTTTCACTTCAGAACAAGAACCTCTGCCCTATATCACACACCAGATCAAGAATTTAATTCTGGACTTCCGGCCAAGATGGCGGAGAGGAAATACACTTCTGTGTAATCTCCGTGTTTTTCTCTCACTATTCATTTCATTTCATGCCTCTGAATTAATGCTCGACTGAAAAAAAAACCATACAATTACTTACCAAGAGAAACCATCCTTGAGACTCGTCAAGAAAGGTCTGTTTTTGCGCGAGGGCGGGGACGGTATTTGGAAGCAGTCTGCGGGCAGCAGCGGCAACCAAAGCACAGATAGCAGCTCAGAACCGGGTGGAGCGGAGAGGGGGTAGGACGCGATCGCAGCCGTCTCTGCGGTGAGAGCTTTGCTATAGGAGCAAGTCAGCAGCCCAGCAGAGAAGCTAAAAACACCGGGGGTGAAGAATACAACCCCAAACAGCTGGAGTCTCTCGGGTCCTGGCCACCCCTCCCCCACAGTGTCTTAGCCCGCTCGGATCTCAGAGCGCTCGGATCTCAGTGCGCAGGCGCCATAGCACAGTAGGACCTGTGCCTCACAAATACCCTGCCCCTCCCCCAAAGAAAGCAGCCTCCATTCAAGGGGTTTTTTTTTCCTTCTGTTTCTTTGATAGTTTGTCTTTGATAAATAGACAGAATGAGCAAGAAACTGAAAAAGAATTTAACCCTGGACAGCTTTTATACAGATAAAGAGCAGACTCCAAACCCTGAGGAGACTAAAAACAAACAGTCCCCAGGTGAATCCCCGAAGGAAGAGACCTTATGTCCCTCAGCACAGATGAATCTCATGGAGGAAATTAAAAAGGCTCTCACAAGGGAGCTAGAAGAAAAATGGGAAAAGGAGAGGGAGGCTCTGAAAAAGGAGAGGGAGGCTTGGCAAAAGAGCCTGGAGAAGTCAGTTAAAGAGAGAGTGGATAAAGAAACCAAATCCTTGAAAAATAGGATTAGTGAACTGGAAACAGAAAACAGCTCTCTAAAAAACAAAATTGGCGAAATGGAAAAAAATTCCACAGAACAAAAGAACTCAATTGGACAATTAGAAAAAGATCTTAAAAAAGTGAGTGAAGAAAATACCTCACTGAAAATCAGGGTCGAACAATTGGAATTGAATGACTCGAGGAGACAAGAAGAATCAGTCAAGCAAATCCAAAAAAATCAAACAATGGAAAAGGATGTGAAATACCTTCTGGGGAAGACAACAGACCTGGAAAACAGATCCAGGAGAGACAACCTGAGAATCATCGGACTTCCAGAAAAGTATGATGAAAAAAAAAAGCCTGAACACTATCTTCCAGGAAATTATCAAAGAGAACTGCCCAGAAGTCATAGAAACAGAAGGTAAAATAGACATTGAAAGAATTCATCGATCCCCTACTGAAAGGGATCCTAAAATCAAAACACCAAGGAATATAGTGGCCAAATGCCAGAACCCTCAGGCAAAGGAAAAAATACTGCAAGCGGCTAGAAAAACCCAATTCAAGTATCAAGGAGCCACAATAAGGATCACCCAGGATCTGGCAGCATCCACATTAAAGGATCGAAGGGCCTGGAATATGATATTCCGAAAGGCTAAGGAACTTGGTATGCAACCAAAAATAACTTACCCAGCGAGATTGAGCATCTTTTTCCAGGGAAGAAGATGGACATTCAACGAAATAAGCGAATTTCATCTATTTCTGATGAAAAAGCCAGAACTTAACAAAAAATTTGATCTACAAGCACAGAACTCAAGAGAAATCTAAAAAGGTAAAGATTAATCTTGGGAACTATATTTCGGCTGTAAAGATGTATAAAGAATACATGTATACCTTGTTCTAGAAACTAGTTGTGGAAAGGACATTGTACTAGAAAAAAGGGAAAGTGGGGGTACTACATTTCATGAAGAGGCAAAGAAAACCTAGTAAATCTGAGAGAAAGAATGGAGAGGAATGAAAATAGTGAGTATTTTACTGCTTTCAGAATTGGCAGTAAGAGAAGAATTTTAGACATATTCATTCTATGGTGAAACTTCTCCCACCTCATTGAAAAGTGAGAAGGGAGAAGTGAAAAAGGAAGGAATAAGCTAAGTGGAAGGGAATACGGTAACTGGGAGGGAAAGGGGTAAGTTGGGGGGGGGGAACTCTAAGGGGGGGGAGGGATACTGAAAAAGGGAGGGCTGTGAGAAGCAAGGGGAGCTCACAAGCTTAATACTGGGAAGGGGGGTAAGGGAGGGGGTAAGGGAGTAAGAAGGGAGAAAAGCATAAACCGGGGTTAACAAGATGGCAAGTAATACAGAATTGGTCATTTTAACCATAAATGTGAACGGGGTAAACTCCTCTATAAAGAGGAAGCGGTTAGCAGAATGGATTAAAAGCCAGAATCCTACAATATGTTGTATACAGGAAACACACCTGAAGCGGGGTGATACATGCAGGTTAAAGGTAAAAGGTTGGAGCAAAATCTACTATGCTTCAGGTGAAGCCAAAAAAGCAGGGGTAGCCATCCTGATCTCAGATCAAGCTAAACCAATAGCATCCAAGTATAACTCAGACTCCCCCGATTTTGTCATTATTGATGTGTTTCTCTATTATCTACGGGCAAGTAAGATCACCACAAAGAAAACTTCTGAAGATAAATGAGAGAAAAACGCTGACTAAATAAAGCAATAAAAGGACCCTCCAAGTGGGATGAACCTTAACAAACACACAAAGAAAGTATAAAACCCAAGCCATATCTTTGCCACAAAAGTTGAGCAAGGCAACTTTGAGATAATATAAAAACACTGGATTTAATGCATCATGAGAAATGTCTTCTATTTCTTGCTATTGTTGTTGTTGTTGGGTCATTCAATCATGTCCAACCCTTTGTGACCCAGTAAAACAAAGCAAATGTTCTGAGGTTTTCTTGGGAAAGATACTGGTATAGTTTGCCATTTCCTTTCTCCAATGGGTCATCTTATATCAGAATTCTCCAGCATGACCTGTTCCTCTTGGGTAACTCTGCATGATATAGCTCAGTCTTATTAAGCTACATAAGTCCCATGCCAAAGGACTGATCAAGGAGTCTATCCCTAGAACCTCAATCTTAAGCAAGTCATTTACTATCTCTAGACCTTAATGACTTCATTTGTAACCTGAGGAGGCAGGCTACATGTTCTATAATCTCAATAAATAAATAAAATGCAGAGGATATCAAAAGGAACAATTTACATCAAAATAAAAATATGGATATACGTCTACAAAATGAGTTTATGGATTCCAGGATAACAACCCATAATCTAAGGCTTTAAGTTTGCATGTCACATATGGAGTCATGTGACATATCAATGAAGTTGGTAACTTATGAAAATGTTTCTCTTTCCCTCTCTCCTTTCCTCCCTGTTCCCCCTTCTCCTTCTCCCACCTCTCCCACCCCGTCTCTTTCTATCTCTGTCTCTCTTCCTTCTCCCCTCTGTCTATCTCTGTCTCTGTCTTTTTGTGTGTCTCTGTCCCTGTCTGTCTGTCTCTGTCTCTTTCTTTCTTGATGTGTGTGTGTGTGTGTGTGTGTGTGTGTGTGTGTGTGTGTGTGTAAGAAAGGGGAAGAAAAGAAAGGAGGGAGGGAGAGGGAGAGACAAGGAGACAGGGAGGGAGAAATGAAAAGAGATGGAAGGGAGACAGGGAGGCAGAGAGAGAAGGAGAGATAGAGAAAAAGAGAGACTGAGACTTCTCTAGCAGCTTGGTGAAATCTATGGACTGCTTCTCAAAATTATCTTAGCTGGATAAAATTCAATACTTAGGATTAGAAAGAAACCGGTTCTATTGAAATAATTACCAGAATAAAAAGTTCACAAAGCACATGTCAGCATCCCTGGTTTATAAGATTCTTATTTTCTATGATATCACAGTCCATACATTCTCCATCATTGCTTTTTTTATTCATTTGTCAGGGGAGGGAGGAGTGTCAGACTTATGATTTAATGATTCAGAAACCTCTACAAGAAGAAAGTCCCTCTATAGCAGAGATCCTCAAACTACGGTCCCAGACCAAATGCAGCAGCTGAGGACATTTACCCCCTCACCCAGGGCTATGAAGTTTCTTTATTTAAAGGCCCACAATAAAAAGTTTTTGTTTTTACTATAGTCCGGCCCTCCAACAGTCTGAGGGACAGTGAACTGGCCCCCTATTTAAAAAGTTTGAGGACCCCTGCATAGCAATGCAGAACTATACCTGTTCTGCAGCTCAGCATCTTGTTTGGTTTGAACTTCACAGAACACAATGCCCCAGTTCTGGGTATTCCCTGGCTGTTCCCTCAACCCTCAGCCTTCCAGTTTCCCTTTATACATTGTCCTCCCTCATATGGGAAGCTCCTTGTTGGCAGGAAGTGTATTTCTTTTCCTCATTTGTATTCCCGGAGCTTAGCAATGTAGCTGGCACATGGTAGGCACTAATAAATGTTAATTGATTAAGATTTTAAATTATAGTCTTATGGATTCAACCATAAACATTGGGATATTCTTACAATAAAAGCATAGAGTTTTATAATTAAGAAAAACCAAGGCATAGGGATATTAAGTGATCTGTCTGAGGAACCACTTAATAGAATGTCATCGGAGGCAGAAATCGAGCCACATCCTCTGCCTCCAGAACTCCTGTTCTTTCTACTGTGTCTCATTGCTTTGATCTGTAAGCAAATAGATATTGCAATAGATGAATCAACAAACCACAGAAAGACTTCAGACCCAATTACAGATGCTATACCATTTTTTTTTTTTTTTACCAACCCCATAAGGTTCAGGTAATGTAGGGGAAAAGGAAGCTAATTCCAATAGATCGCTAGTATGCTTCTCAGTGTTAAAATCATAACTTAAGCCCATTCAAGATAATTTTATTTATTTGTTTGTTCTTTGTTTATTTGCTTATTTTATACAAGGCAATTGGGGCTAAGTGACTTACCCAGGGTCACATAGCTGGTAAATCTTAAGTGTCTGAGGCCATATTTGAACTCAGGTCCTCCTGACTCCAGAGCTGGTTCTCTATCCACTGCACCATCTAGCTGCCCTTTAAAGTACTTTCTTTCATTTTTTCATAATAGCTGCTCAGGCTGTACTGCCTTGTAATAGTAAAAACTGGATAGTCATTTCCAAAATTCAGAGTCTGATCTGGATTTTTCCAAGAAAATGAAGAAACAGGACTCAAATTACCCACAGAGGACAATTCCCCTCCAGGAAGTCCTCCTCTAAGGCCTTGTCCCGACGTGGATATAATCTTTGGTCTTTTAAGGCTGGACCACAGAGTTCCACTCTGTCATAGTTCCTATCAAACTTCCTTCAGAACAGGAACTATTTTTCACTTTTGTATCCCCAGTGATTAGCATAGAACCTCATATGTGATAGATACTTGATAAATGTTTTTGACTGACACTGAATTGTGACTCTCTCTCTGGCTTTTCCATTCAAGGGGTTGTTTGATGATGATCATGCAACATGTCAGCAAGTGCTTTTTGACCATGTGTCATTTTACCACAGGCTCAGCAAAGGTTTCCTCATGCAAGGCCCTACCAATTACAAAGAGATTCATCACTTTCAAGTCACTTAAATTCTTAGGCCTCAATTTAAACATCTATAAATTGAGAGGGTACAAAAGCCTGCTTTTTTTTTTGTTTGTTGTTTGTTTTTTGCTAGGAAGACACAGTGATTTGAGAAGACTTTCTAAGACGAGGCTTTTTAAGTTAAAGTCTACAGATATCTTTAGGGGTCTACATATGTAGATGTCATGAAATCTATGCACTTGAATAGAAAAAAATTACTCCTTTATCTTCATTACCCTTTGACTTCCTTGTAATCTTAAGTATTTATTCCATAAATTTAAAAATATTATTCTGAGTAGTAGTCTGTAGACTCCACCAGATTGTAAAGTGGTCATGGAACAGTGAAAGTTAAGAAGTCCTGTTCTAAGGAATGAAAAGGTCAGGATCTGAAATTTAAAAATCTGGGTTCAAATCCTGCTTATAACATTTAATACTTGTACAACTGAGCATAAAAATCAAACCTACTTGATCTATGCATTCTCCATTCACAAAAGACAGCAGCAAAGAGCAGGGAGAAAATCGGTTGGATAGATGGCTTTCTTATCACAATATATTTATGAATCTAAAATCAATATATCCACACCAAAAGTCATGATTCTTTTGAAGTAAGGTTACTGTTGTTAATTTTGTGATGAGGAAAAAAAAACAACTTAAAAGCTCCAAAAGTCAATACTTTATATTAATGTAAAATACTAAACACTGAGAGATTAAAAATCACATTTTTGAGGTGACAGAGTCATGTAAGTATCAAAGTCCAAAAAAACACTGATATACTTGAAAAAGAAAAGAGTCAGCAAAAATCCAAAAGAACTTGGACATTGGCAACTAACAGGCAAAACTAAAACCTGGTGGGATCTGCCTGCCAAAAGACAAATCTCTCCAAGCAAGAATAAATCTATAAAATTGACCTCCCAAGAAAACTAAGGGTGAAAGAAATACCACTATGCATCAATTGCCATTATGATGCCTAGGAACAGTACTAAGCCAGGAATTTATCCTCAGCCTTAGTGATGAAAGAAAAATACAAGAAATTTTCAGGGAAATTTCAAAATAGCTATCATGAAGACTTCAGCTAAAGCAAAATCATCAAAGATGTTTTGAATTATTAAAAGAATATGACTGTGTATGACATTGCAGATTGAGATTATAATGAGAAAATGGTGAGAAACTCACTGCTCTCAACAACAATTAATATGAAATAAACACCAACACCCAGTGCCATTGAGAACATTCAAAACACCTTTGCCATTTTTATCCCGAATAGAAAGTATATTTTAATGTGGCAAATCCATCCATTGTGTTCATAGCAGTACAGTAGAAATATACTTGGTTTGGAATTACAGGAGCAGGTTGTATATTCAAATGCCATCTTACATGCTTATTGTCTGTCTGAACTCAGAAAAGTCTTTTATCTCCTTAGACCTTAGTTTTCTCATCTATAAAATGATCGGGCTGGACTAGATGTCACCAGTGATTCTTTATACTTCTTATGACACAATTTTATGACAGATTTCTAAATGTTAGAAATGAGAATTCAAATAAGTCATAAAGTCTCTCAGTTGGAAGGGAATACTACTAGACCTGAACAATTCACTTTACCCTCTACCTGTTGAAGGGTAATACAACCTTTGCTTGAAGACTCCAATCCAGTTTGCAGTCATCTTTGTTAATCGGGAAGATGAAAGAAAATAACAGATTGATCATATATTATTTGATCATTTCTAATGGAAGAATATAGAACTCTGACCTGCCGCCATATTCCCCTCAAACCGGCACTCTGGGTACTATTTTCTCCTTCAATATACCTTCAAATTAGAGTTGAGATACAAGTGCACCTGCCCCACCAACTAAATTTAGACATCTTGATATTTCTTCCAACTGAGCAATGACCAAGAACTATCCCTAATTTACCACAGCAAGAGATGGTCTTGTGCATAATCCTGGTTTTATCTGGGCATTAAACCAGGAAACAGCGAAATTATAAAAGTGTCAGCATTCTGAGGGATAAGGGAGTGTCTACAAGTACCTGAAGACAAAAATAAGAGCTTGTAGGATCTTAAACTCTTCTGTTTCAACCCTTAAGTCTATTCTGAATACCAAAGGTGGCCAAAGAAACTGAAGCATCTGCCTAATATTTATTTCTGACCTAATATTAGACATTAAGAAAACTAATTTTATGGGGAAAAAGCCTTGGCTGTATATCATCCTCATAGAGATGTCAAAAATTTAGAAGACAGTTTATATCACAATCACAAAGATTATATATCACAACTAAGAATGACTTCATTTAGTGGATATTCATCATGGAACACAAGGAATCATAATCATCCTCAGCACATTGACATGCATCGTATTCCTGACTTAGCTGGCAATCATGAGACCAGGTTACGACAGAACACCGACATTCATCTACCTCCCACATTCTCTCATTGTTTTGTCTTTCCTGAATTACCTCTAATTGTGTTACATTTGTCTTAAGCAAGCTGAAATACTAAGGAACATAAAGATAGTGGATTGTTATAAGACATCATTTCCATCTGCTTGGTACCACAGGTATGTAGAGGTAATCCAACAGGAATCTTCATTTAGAGCAACATAAAATCTCAGCTTTGTGACAGAGTCTTCCCCATTAATCTTGCACTTGACATTACATTTCTCAGAAGGTTTCACTGAAATGGCTGTTAAGCATCGTATTTACCTTCGCAGTATGCAGAGTCTCCTTGGATAGAAATATAACCACTCTTGCATTCACAGGTAGCTTTGGTGTTCCAGTTTTTGCACTCAGAATTTTCACCACATTTGGGTCCTTCTGCACAAAAGTTATGACCTTAAAAAAAGTACATAGAAATTTCATATTAGAACAAAAGAGAGAAAAGACCCTAAATGATATAAATATGGAACCTAATACATATATGTATAACATGTACAGATATTAAAACATACATATATATGTCTGTATATATATATATATATGTGTGTATATTTATGTACATATATATATATGTGTGTGTGTGTTCATATGGATAGATATAAAGATGCTGAAGTTATCTCCTACAAGTATAATCAGGAAATTCTAATTTTTCCTTCAGAGAAGTATCAAAAAAAGTACAGAAATAATTAACACTTCTATGTAATATTAGCAAAAACCAGAAGGAACTATAATAGAAAGAGGAATTCCACCCAAAGTTACCACATAGAGCATAAAACACCTGGGAATTAATTTCTCAAGACACAATCAATAATCATTTAAATATAATTATAAAACACTCCAAAAATAAATAATTTTATGATTAACAATAAATTATTAGAAATATTTTAAGGGTCAACAATAATACTACATTAATTTATATTTTTAGAATTTTACCAAAGTATATAAGGGTTACTTTGAAAAACTAGAAAAAATAATGACAAAATTTATTTGGAGGAAAAGGACGTCTAGAATTCTAAAAGAAATAATAGATAAAACATATGTTAAAGGAGTTTTGTATTAAAATAAAAAGTTATATTATTTTAAAATTAGAGAGAAATGATAGAAGACAACTTTTACAACTTTAGTGATAGCATAAATTAGTAACCAATCAAATGATAGAGGAAATAATAATAGACAAAATCTTATATAACTAAAAAATGTTTTATCAACAAAATCAATGCTGCTAAAGATATTAGAATAAAAAACTTTGTAGCAAACATCTTTGACAATATCCTGATATTCAAAATATATAATAAATATGCGTATATATGTATATACACATATATACATGGATATGTGATACCAATAATAATAGATAACTTTTATATGGCAACTTAAAGTTTACAAAGCACTTTTCCATGTTATTATATTTTATCCAGAGAAATACATTTTAGGGCAGGTATTGCTATTATCCCTATTTTAAAGATGAAAAGATTAAATCAGGAAGAGATCAAGTTAAACACTCAGGTTTATAGAACTAGCAGTAAGTGATGGAGGTAGGATTACAACTGAGATTTATTTTACTCTAACTCCAGCTTTTTGTCCACTATGCCAACTAGCTGTCAATATATATAAGACCAAGAGCTATATTCCCAAGAAAAAATTGACCAATGTATATAAATAAATATCTCTAAAAACAATTACAAACTATCAACTTCCATATAAAATAGTTCCAAAACACTAATAATAAAATAAATGCAAATTAGAATAATTCTGAAATTTAATTTCACACTATCAAATTGGCAAAGGGGATAAAAGACAGAAATAGTCAAGTGTTGGAGGAGTTGTGTTGGAAGGGAAAACAGGCATATTAATACATGTTAGTAGAGCTGTGAATTGATCCAACTGCTCTCAAAATTAATTTCAAATAGTGCTAAAAAAAATCCCTTAACTTATACCATTTAATTCAACTAAACACAAAACTCAAGTAGGTCAAAGACAAAAATATACCAAAATATAAAAACAATGACTTCAAAAACTATGAACAAAGTATGTGATCATTAATTGGTGAAAAACTGAATACATTGTGTGTGAATATAATAGATCATTATTGCTCTACAAGGAATAATTCAGAAAAGCATGGGAAGGACTTTATAAATTGATGCAAGGTTAAGGAAGCAGAACTATTGAAGTCTTCCACCAATGCTCTATCAACAAGCCATGATCTCAGTTTCCACAGAGACATTCTCTGAAGAACGATGGTAGTCAGTCCAATAATAAGAAATCATAGAAACATAAATTCATAGGATCTCAGTCCTAGAGCTATAATAATGCAAATGAAAACTAGACAGAAAGGCAGCCAAAACATAATTAATTGTAATGATCAATCCTGACCCAGGAGAATAGATGAAAAGGACTTCTCTTGGCAGAAATGAGAGGAACTAGAGGTACAGAATACTGAATGTGCTGTTATATATTCATCACGTTGGTTGATTTTGCTTTTTTTTTTTTTTTTGTTACAAAATCCACTAGTTGAAGAGGACAGATATTAACAAAGGATTATGTTATAAAAACAAAATCAATAAAGTATAAAATCAATAAAATATAAAATAAAATGCTGTGTGTCTCCACCCAATGAATATTTCAGAGTGTGATAAGATCATTATTTTCCTAGTTCAGTAGCAATAGCAAATTGATGGTCTGACTGACACAACTTCCCAGACCCAAATAAAAATAAATATATAGTAAAAGAATGCTAGTTAAACCCCGTTTTTGCCTGCTAGGACAAGACTACCATGAGACTGATTATAATCCGTTTGTAAGGAATGCCTCTCTACAGCCAGAAGTATTATACCCAGAAAAGTTAAGCATAATTCTTTTTTCCCTGAGGCAATTGGGGTTAAGTGACTTGCCCAGGGTTACCCAGCCAGGAAGTGTTAAGTATCCAATGACAGATTTGAACTCGGTCCTCCTGACTTTAGGGCTGGTGCTTTATTCATTGTGCCACCTAGCTGCCCTAAGCATAATTCTTAATGAAAAAAAATTAATATTCAAAATTCGGGATTATGTTACAAAAAGAACAATCAAAAATTTGACATACCAGATCCAAGAGAAATACAAAATAACATCAAAAATTAACCTCAAGGAACTTAAAAAAGGAAGAATTATTTACTTTTTATACTTGGAAATGCAAACCACATTCTCTAGATTGTCATCAATAATTGGGTATGTTTAGGATGATCTTAAATATATGTTACATGCACATACATACATATTTTTGTCTAATCTTAGCTTAGGTGTCTAGGGCATGCAGGGGGAGGGGAAAAAGGGAAAAAAGGAAATCTACATGATAGCCTTATTACAGTTAAAAGAAAAAGTAAATTTTCATATGTAAACTTTTTATTATACTATGTATGAAAGCAAACAATAATGTTATGAAAATGCTTATTTCCATAAATTAAAAATAAAACAAAAACAAAAAAGTGCTCTCTATAAGCAGAGATTCATTTGAAGTAGTAAATAACTATCTGAAGGAAGCTTGGCACTCCAGCATTATCTATTCTGACCATATGTTGAAACCACCTGGATATTTGACCAATATCATACCTCTTAGACAAAATTTTTCACGGTCTCTACATTATCACCTGTTTTTCATGTTATTACAATTTATGGACAAATGTGCTGTTTTGAACAAATTTAGATTTTCTTATAGATCATAAAATTTAACTTCAGCTATCAGCAATAGATCTGAGATAACCAATCCACCAGAGACTGAGATACTATTCAAAGTCTTGATTTCCCTACTTTGTCTGCACAATAAAGACAATAGAATTAAAGCAAAGAGGAGCTTTAGAGGCTTTCTAGATGAGGAACTGAAGCTCAGAGAATATGACTTGTCCAAAGTCACCCAGATAGTAAGTAACTGAGACTGGATTTGAAATCCAATCTTTCTGACTTTCTCAGAGTCAAGCATTCTGTACATTACAAATTATTGGAAGATAAATTATGTACCATAGAAAAATGAATAATGGAAAATGTAAGGGGACTGGGAAGTGTTATTTGCACAAAACCCATGCTGAATTCTAGGTTCATAGGGGTCATATTATTACTTTCAGTGTCCAATAGATTGTCAGGCTCATGGGTCTGAGGAAATACTTGAGAATCTATAGTAATATGCTTATGCCAATAGTTGCCTAAGGCCTGCCATCACTGTTATATCATCAAACCATGACTTCAAGGTCCAGAGCAGCATTTTTTCTTTTAAACTTAAATACAAAATAGGAAAAGAAAAAAGATTATGTGCACACAAGAACATAAGAGAATATTCAAAATATAAAACAATGAATTTTCATTTCAAGAAAGCCTAAATAACTTTGAACATTGTGTTCAGAGTGCAAAAACATCTTTGTTTCTTGGAAGGTTTTTTTTTGTTCTCTGCTATGCACTTTTTACTTTATTCTTTCTTTTTATCTCTCTCCCCAAAAAAGCTATAATTAAGCATGGAGACATATATGTATATGTATACATATGTATAAGTATATATACACATACATAAACATAAATATCTATAATAAAACATGTGTATATTTAAATGCACCTACATAAAACCCTATTACTCTGAAGATGGATAGCATATTCCTTCATATACTATTTGTAGTTAATTTGGATATTTATAATAATCAAAATCACTTATTTATTCAAAGTTGCTCTACCTTATTGTACTGTTTCCATGGTAGCCAAGTTATAGGAGAATTATTTATAAGGTTGGGGTATTGGAAAGAATGGTAGAAGGAATGGGAAGATGGCCAACACCATTATATTGGATACTTCAATCCATCTTCATGATGAACCATTTCTGCGGGTGAGGGTAGGACATAACAGAGATGAAGACAAAGTGGTTTGTAAGACCTTCCACCTATGAATTCTACCAAAAAACCTTGAGTAAATGGTTCAGTAAGTCAGCCAATGGAGCAGAAAATTTGGGGATGAAATAATGGCAGCATTTCTCAAGATCTTCTATCATGCAAGAATCCTCAAATACCATGTGAGCTCCATCATCTAAAAACTAGAATAAATTCCATCCCTCCAAAATTCCCGCAACCAAATCCTTACCAACTCCAAGTTGGAAGGAACCTCAGAGATCATCCAAGGGCTACAACTAAATTGGAATCTCCTTTTTTTAAGATCTCTTTTGCAAGGGCTCCTTTGTGAACTGATGGTTCTCCATTTTAGGGAACATCTATTACTGGTTTGGGTATTAGGAAATGGCCTGGACTAATTCCAAATGCAAGACAGATTTGCAGAAAAAGAAGATGTCATGGAGATATATAGTCACCAAACCACTCCAGTATGTCTCATACCACAAAGTTCACGAACCTCTGAAAGAGTATGGGGGATAGCAGAGAATGAAAGACATAATAACCCACTATGCTTGCAGCTATACTGAGTCTAGAAGGCCATCTTCCATTCCTCACCCCCCACTATTTGGATCACTTTGTATTACCCCCTGAGGTTCAATTCAGTGAACAGCATTAGCCCTGCCAGATGGTCAAGCATCAAGGGGAGAGGATGATGGTCCCAGGTGGTAAAAGGGTCATAACTCAGAGTTCTGCTGGGGGAAGGGAAGAGCCAAATAAACCTTCTGAGTAGGTTTACATCTCTTACCCACCCAATCTCTAGCACTGGTCTGGTCAGTATGTCTGGTTGTTCAGAATAAATACAGCTGAGAACTGGTAAATTATACAATTTGGAGGTAATTATTCTACTTCCACAACAAGATCACCCCAATAAGCCTGGTGATGGGAGAAAGTCTAGGTCTAGCAGGTATGTATATCCACCCCAAGCAAAATGCTGTGTTCAGAATAACTCTTCCCAAGTCTTATACAGAAGCTGGGTTATACAACAGAAGCCAACAGATGTTTAACTCTCCTAAGAAGAGGTAGGAAATAAGTTGAAACAGGTTATATTAAATGTTTTTATAATGCTTCTTTACTAGGACTGTGCAAGGTTTTTAATTCTCTGATTTTTTGCAGTGCTGTGGATTCCAGGATTCTGCTAAAAAATAGAAGATAATATGGTCCCTCCTTTCCAAGGGAGTGAAACTGACTGGATTGATGAATCAAGGGACAAGTAAGGGACAAGAGAAAAGTTTTCTAGGGAAATGAAGAAAAATTATAAATCATAGGAACAAACCAGAAATTGAGTGGGGTCAAGTCAGAGTTGATCAAAATACCCAAACTGGAAACTGAGGCAAGAGGCAGACATAGAATGCAGAGTGGAGGCTGGGGGCTGGTTTTAGGAGGGGAAGACATGAGGGATAGAAACAGCTTGGAGTCTAGTATAAATTAGAAGCCCAATCAAGATGAGCAAGGGCCACCAATGTTTCTTTGTTTTGTTTTATTTTATTTCATTCTACTTCCCTCCCTCAGATAATATTAGTTGGGAATGGTGAGATACTAGTTACCCCTCTGCCATTCTCCTCTGTATAAATCTAACTAGAGAGCTCACATCAGAATAATTCATCTTACACTTGAGACAACTGAGGCCCTGACACATTTGCCCAAATTACAGTTAAATAAAATTAATTTTGTTATGATACATTTCAAATTTCTTGAGATAATCAAATAAAGCTCAATAATAATTGGGTTCTTCCAAATTGCATAAATTTGCCGATGATCACAGAGCTAGGAAACTGCATCTCGGGGACCAACATCTCAATTGCTCAGGACAAAAGCATTTCTTGTTTAATTTCCTAACATCTCTCCACCTAATAAAGATTGCATTGTCCATATTTTTTGCCCAAATTACAGTTAAATAAAATTAATTTTGCTATGATACATTTCAAATTTCTTGAGATAATCAAATATAGCTCAATGATAATTGGGTTCTTCCAAATTGCATAAAGCCTTATAATTTGGAAATTTTCATGCACTTTGATTCTATCTTCTTATCTCACATTTGAAACAATAAGGCTTGAAGAGGGATAAGTCATAGGACTGAGAAGTAGTCTTGCTGCCACTCAAACTCAAACACAAACTCAAACACAAACACAAACCAGGGTTGGATTCTCATTCCAAGCATTCTTTTTTTAGTTTAAAGGAACTGGGTTCTCACTAGTTTTCACAACAGTAAAATGAAAATTAAAAATTAAAACTTCAGATGTCCCCAAACCAAACTGGAACCACCTAATCTCAACTATCCAAATAGAGAGATGCAGATGGAAAAAGCCTAATTCTGATTCCATTCTGCTTAAAGAACTTCCATTGTAAAAACTCCCTCTAGCTCATTAGTCTAGGACTTAGCCCAGAAGTCTATGCCTGAGGCACAGAGTAGTTAAATTACTTTTCCGGGATCACACAGCTAGTGGGTATCAGAAAGAAAAAATGTTTCTCTCTCCACCTTATCACACAACATCATGTCAATTCAAACGGATACACAGCTATAATGGGGGTTGTTCAACTTGACTCCCAAGTGATTTCCCACATCTCTCTACTGAATTTTTGCTTTGAGACTAAGAAGTTCCATAATATACTCAACACAGCAATTACTTACTCCTTCACTGATGAAAACAATATCTCCATGTTCAATGAATCACCATGACTGATTAAAAAAAATATCACCTGAGAGCCAGTCATCTAGTAATGAGTCTCAGAGCACTTAACAAGAATTATAGCCACACAATTTTTTGGCTAGTCCATTCTTAAAACCTTTACATTTCTATTGTAATTTAAGGTTTTTCTACTAGATCTTCTTTGAGTATTACAGAATTTTAGATGAACGGACAGATGTACACATAAATACATATTATATATTTATGTTTCGGTATGCATATATATATGTATATGTGTGTATATGTGTGTGTATATATATATATATACACACACACACACACACACACATACATGCAAACAGAAGGCTCCATATACTCAACACAGCAATTAGTATTACTAAAAAATTAAATTACATTTTCCATCTATTTGTCAAAATAATTTCTTCCTAAATCATGAGAACACCCTCTAGCCACATACAGTCACGTCTGGGAAGAATGGTTCCCTCTTACTCATTCAGAGATAAGCTCTCTAATTACTTGGACTCATCCTGGCCCTGAAAATGTCTTCATTACATCTTGATAATCCTGGTCACAGCGTAAAGTCTGCTGGTGAGGTTTTGAGGACTTTAAGGATGTTTTCACACAATGATGAGCCTTCCAAATGTGACAAACTCTAATTCTCAATTTATACTTCTCAATGTAACTATAAAATACAGATTAAGTTCCTAATCCGGTTTAGTGGTGGGCATTTCTACACCAAAATTTCCCTATCACAATGAAATCACAGGTTCAACCATATATATGTTTATAGACACATTTTATGTATGTAGTATATATAATTTATATAAGTGCTGAATGAACCATATAAAGTATACACATTGTATATAATATATATCATAGTATAACCTATATATTGTAGCATATATGTATACAGCTGCTGAATGAATCATATTTAGAGTATGTGTATATACTAAAAACAAGTAGCATATATATTATATGTTATAATATGGTTCTTTTAGCACACATATATTTAGTATATATATTATATATTATGTAATATAGTATCTATGTCTATATAGAACATTAATTCATGCACACATATATACATAATGCATATATGTAAATAAATAATATTGTATGTTCATGTATAGAGTATTATAATTATCTGTGCGGGTGTTGCATCCCTCTACTAACCTGCAAACCTCATGGGAACAGGGACTATTTTTTATCTAAACAGCATATCTCTTCCAGTGCAAAACTCCACACTCAATAACATAATGATTTACATTTACATAATGATTTAAAGTCTGCCGACTATCAAATAGAGATTATTTCATTTAAGCCTCTCAATAACCCTTTGAGCTACTTAGGTATGTGGTGGATTATTACCACCAGTTAATAGATGGGAAAACTGAGGTTCAAAGAATCTCAGGGCTTGCCTAAAATCACAATACTAGACTGTTTCATAATGGGGATTTAAACGAGGGCTCCCTGACTCCAAGCTCAAGATTCTTAGCCTATTTTATTTTATTTATTTATTTATTTTTGCTGAGGCATTTGGGGTTAAGTGACTTGTCCAGGGTCACACAGCTAGGAAGTGTTAAGTGTCTGAGATCAGATTTGAACTCAGGTCTTCCTGACTTCAGGGCTGGTGCTTTATTCATTGCACCAACTAGCTGCCCTCTTCTAATCCTGTTTTAGATATTTATTGCATGACCCTGTAGAAATCATTTAGTCATTCTAATCCTCATTTACTGATTTGTAGAATAGGGGCAGTAACAGATCAGAAGATCACTATAAGGAACAAATGAGATAACGTATATAAAATGTTTCACAAAACTTAAAGTACTCTATAAACATACGTTATGATTATTTTTCTCTCTACTCTAAAATCCTCTAGAGTATTTTTCTTCTCAATTATTATCATCACGAATTGTATAGAATCAAGACTGAATTCATTATTGGTCTTCCTTCTCTTTTCATCTTGACCTATTTTCCATAACTCCTTCCAGCAGAAGATGGCCAAATCCAACTATCTAAAGACAATTAATGTGGTAAGAAAAGCATTCATTCTCATAAAGCAAAAGCTAATGGGAGAACCTCTCCCTAGCACACACATCCAAATAATGTCATTTCCCCACCATCCTTAGATTCACTATGCCTGTGGACAATCATCATGTGGATATTTAATTAACTTTCCAAACTCTTCACTATAAGTTTGTTATCTAGAGCGTGACTCCTATTTCAGAAGTTGGGAACTAGAAGTTCCCTAAAGGTTATTTTTTATACTTTAGATTTCTCCTTGGTCCCCTTATCCATTCAACCAAATGGACTAAGTAGAGAAATTAAATTTAATTCACCAAATATTTATGAAAATTCAGTTTTGTGTAAAGCACTGTGCAAGGTTCTGGGGAAACAAAGGCAAAAGCAAAAATATACTTGCCCTCAAGAAGCTTATGATTTACTGGAGCAAAATGACATGTATATAGAGAAGTGAATATAAAATAAAATGAAATAAATAATTTGAAGAAGAATAATCACAACAGAATAATCCCATTTGAAAAGGCGTAAGTGGAATGTTTTCCCTCTAGCTCTATATTGGGAGCTGGGCAAAGTAGCAGCTGTCCCTGTTCATGTTGTACCCATCAAATTCAAAAGGAGATGTTCTCAGGACAAAAGTAGGTCAGGACAGACCAAATGCAGGGAGGGCTTGTCTCTGGGTGACATACTTTCTAAGTCTGACTTTCTCTAAATGGCCAGAGTTCTGAAGAAACAGGAAAGAGGAAGAGAAGAGAAGGCTAAAACATTTATTAAGCACCCACTTGTCAGACTCTGCTAAGCACTTTACAAATATTTCATTTTGATCTTCATAATGAGACTGAGAGGTAGATATTATTTTCAACATTTTACAAATGTGGATATTGTGGCAAACAGGGGTCAAGTGACTTGTTCATAGTCACACAGCTGGTGTCTCAGACTACATTGGAACTCGGGTCTTCCTGATTCTATTCACTATGCCATTCAGTAGGAAATATACTAATAATAGTATATTATTATTCAGCAGACCTGAAAATAGAAAACTTGAATTTGAATCCCCCGGTGTGATTTTAGGCAGGTCTCAACTATTCTGAACCCCAGATCCTTATCACTAAACTAAAAGGATTGAAGTAGATAGCCAACAATTTATGATTATGATATGAAAGGTCATTATCAGTTAGAAAAATAAAAAAGCTAATTTAGGATTAAAGATAGAGGTAGTAATCCAATAGGCAACAATGAATAATCAGGATATTTCCTGCACAAGGAACAGCAGGAGATAGGATATAGAGACATAAGAGCATAATTTGTATTTTATGGACAAATACAAAAGAGTTGTTCAGTTTAGTTGGAGCATAGAAACAATAACAACTCAATAATAATTAGGGAGTCATATACTACTTTAGAGTTTGCAAAGCACTTTACGTATGCTAGTACATTTGTAAATCCACTGCAACCCTGTAAGGAAGGTCCTATTATTATTAACATTTTGTAGACATGAAAACTAACTCTAACAGAGTAAATTATTTGGCAAGGCTTAAAATAAATCTGAGCCAAAATTAGAGCTCAGAAATTCCAAATTCCTAAATCTAACTACTATACCATATAGCTACCTCCATATACATAAAATATATGGAAGGGAATAATGCGAAAAAGAACTGGAAAAGTTGGGTGTTTTCAGTTTGAGAAGAGTTTTGAATGCTAGACAAAATTTGAAGTTAATGAGTTCATGGGATTTGGAAGTTAAAGGTAACTGTGAGATCATTAGGTCCAGCTCACTGATTTCAGAGATGTAAAATCAGACTTAGCAAGTTAGAGTAACTTTTACACACTCATATAGGTGCTAAACACTGAGGCTATGATTCTAAACCAAAGTCTTCCTAAATAAACTAGGACACTAGGCTGGTAGCACTGGGAACAGAGAGTAGGATATAGATAGAAGGAATTATATAAACAGAATCAAGCGGACCTGGAAAAGTGGTCTGTTTTGAGAGGTGAAGGAAAAGGAAGATCAAAAATTATCCCAAGATTATAAATCTGAGTGAATGGTATTGCTACTGGCAGAAACAATGAAGAAGGAATACGTTGTGGGGACACCCAGTTAGAAATGTCTTATCGAGAGTTGGGGATAAAGGCCCTGAATCTGTATTAGAGAGCAGGACTGAACATAGTTTGAATATAGTTATATTCTATATATAGAATGAAAATTCTATATAGAAAATTCTATATATAGAATATAGACTGAATATAGTTAAAGCCACAGAAATAAACTGGATTGCCAATGAAAAGCTTATAGAGCAAAAATGATTTAAGTGCTTTCATGAAAAATAGTCATTTTTGTCTTTGAATATTTAGTGAAAAACAGGGGTTTAAGAAATTATTGCTGAATTGAATTGCTCTTGAAATGAAGAGCCAAAAACAAGCCTTGGGAGACCTTTTAATTAAGTCCATCAGTCAGTAAACATTTATTAAGCCCTTATTATAGGCCAGGCAGTGTGCTAAATACTGGGAATTTTTTAAAAAGGAAAAAATTAGTTCTTGCTCTCAAAGGGCCCAATAACTATATACAAACATGCTATATATATGGAGATAATCAATAGAAAGAAGGCAGTAGAACTAAGGGGATTTCAGAAAGACTTTTTGTTGAAGATGAAATTTTAGCTGGGACTTGAAGGAAGCCAGGAAAGGAGAAGAGGAAGAACTAGCAAAAAGATGAAATTTGGCATCTTTTCATTCCTATATGAAGATAATACGTAAAATTTCTGAGAAACTGGTCATTATTGAAGCATTTGGAAACAGTCTACAGAGACATGATTTGATTTGATTTGATTTGATTATGTTGGGGTAATTTCAAAAAATGAAAAGGTGAGAATTAGGGATTCACTGAGAAAAGGAGGAAGGAAGAGGCAGAATGGGAGAAATTATCATAAAAGAACTGTACAAGAGCTTTTACAATGGAAGGGAAAATAGGCAATGGCAAACAATTGTTGAAACTCAGTCTTGTCAGAAGTGGATCAAAAAAGGAAGAACACACACACACACAGAGCTGCATATAGAAATCTATCTTACCCAACAGATTAATCAAGGGGAAAAAGGAGTGAAAATGGTAAAGCAGATTAAAGGAGACAGTGGCCAGAAGCAAAACAGAATAAATTTGAGAAGAATAAATAAGAGGGAGAGAAGGATAAACAGAAGAAAAAAGGATGGAAGGAAATAACAGTAATCATAACTATGAATGTGAATGGGATGAGCTCATCCATAAAACAGAAATTGGATTGGAAACTAGAATCCAACAATATGTTGTTTATAAAAGACATACTTAAAACAGAAAGATATACACAGAATTAAAATAAAGTGCTAAAGACTTCCGGCCAAGATGGCGGAGAGGAAATACACTTCTGTGTAATCTCCGTGTTTTTCTCTCACTATTCATTTCATTTCATGCCTCTGAATTAATGCTCGACTGAAAAAAAACCATACAATTACTTACCAAGAGAAACCATCCTTGAGACTCGTCAAGAAAGGTCTGTTTTTGCGCGAGGGCGGGGACGGTATTTGGAAGCAGTCTGCGGGCAGCAGCTGCAACCAGAGCACAGATAGCAGCTCAGAACCGGGTGGAGCGGAGAGGGGGTAGGACGCGATCGCAGCCGTCTCTGCGGCGAGAGCTTTGCTATAGGAGCAAGTCAGCAGCCCAGCAGAGAAGCTAAAAACACCGGGGGTGAAGAATACAATCCCAAACAGCTGGAGTTTCTCGGGACCTGGCCACCCCTCCCCCACAGTGTCTTAGCCCGCTCGGATCTCAGAGCGCTCGGATCTCAGTGCGCAGGCGCCATAGCACAGTAGGACCTGTGCCTCACGAATACCCTGCCCCTCCCCCAAAGAAAGCAGCCTCCATTCAAGGGGTTTTTTTTCCTTCTGTTTCTTTGATAGTTTGTCTTTGATAAATAGACAGAATGAGCAAGAAACTGAAAAAGAATTTAACCCTGGACAGCTTTTATACAGATAAAGAGCAGACTCCAAACCCTGAGGAGACTAAAAACAAACAGTCCCCAGGTGAATCCCCGAAGGAGGAGACCTTATGTCCCTCAGCACAGATGAATCTCATGGAGGAAATTAAAAAGGCTCTCACAAGGGAGCTAGAAGAAAAATGGGAAAAGGAGAGGGAGGCTCTGCAAAAGGAGAGGGAGGCTTGGCAAAAGAGCCTGGAGAAGTCAGTTAAAGAGAGAGTGGATAAAGAAACCAAATCCTTGAAAAATAGGATTAGTGAACTGGAAACAGAAAACAGCTCTCTAAAAAACAAAATTGGCGAAATGGAAAAAAATTCCACAGAACAAAAGAACTCAATTGGACAATTAGAAAAAGATCTTAAAAAAGTGAGTGAAGAAAATACCTCACTGAAAATCAGGGTCGAACAATTGGAATTGAATGACTCGAGGAGACAAGAAGAATCAGTCAAGCAAATCCAAAAAAATCAAACAATGGAAAAGGATGTGAAATACCTTCTGGGGAAGACAACAGACCTGGAAAACAGATCCAGGAGAGACAACCTGAGAATCATCGGACTTCCAGAAAAGTATGATGAAAAAAAAAGCCTGAACACTATCTTCCAGGAAATTATCAAAGAGAACTGCCCAGAAGTCATAGAAACAGAAGGTAAAATAGACATTGAAAGAATTCATCGATCCCCTACTGAAAGGGATCCTAAAATCAAAACACCAAGGAATATAGTGGCCAAATGCCAGAACCCTCAGGCAAAGGAAAAAATACTGCAAGCGGCTAGAAAAACCCAATTCAAGTATCAAGGAGCCACAATAAGGATCACCCAGGATCTGGCAGCATCCACATTAAAGGATCGAAGGGCCTGGAATATGATATTCCGAAAGGCTAAGGAACTTGGTATGCAACCAAAAATAACTTACCCAGCGAGATTGAGCATCTTTTTCCAGGGAAGAAGATGGACATTCAACGAAATAAGCGAATTTCATCTATTTCTGATGAAAAAGCCAGAACTTAACAAAAAATTTGATCTACAAGCACAGAACTCAAGAGAAATCTAAAAAGGTAAAGATTAATCTTGGGAACTATATTTCGGCTGTAAAGATGTATAAAGAATACATGTATACCTTGTTCTAGAAACTAGTTGTGGAAAGGACATTGTACTAGAAAAAAGGGAAAGTGGGGGTACTACATTTCATGAAGAGGCAAAGAAAACCTAGTATATCTGAGAGAAAGAATGGAGAGGAATGAAAATAGTGAGTATTTTACTGCTTTCAGAATTGGCATTAAGAGAAGAATTTTAGACATATTCAATCTATGGTGAAACTTCTCCCACCTCATTGAAAAGTGAGAAGGGAAAAGTGAAAAAGGAAGGAATAAGCTAAGTGGAAGGGAATACAGTAACTGGGAGGGAAAGGGGCAAGTTGGGGGGGGGAACTCTAAGGGGGGAGGGATACTGAAAAAGGGAGGGCTGTGAGAAACAAGGGGAGCTCACAAGCTTAATACTGGGAAGGGGGGTAAGGGAGGGGGTAAGGGAGTAAGAAGGGAGAAAAGCATAAACCGGGGTTAACAAGATGGCAAGTAATACAGAATTGGTCATTTTAACCATAAATGTGAACGGGGTAAACTCCTCTATAAAGAGGAAGCGGTTAGCAGAATGGATTAAAAGCCAGAATCCTACAATATGTTGTATACAGGAAACACACCTGAAGCGGGGTGATACATGCAGGTTAAAGGTAAAAGGTTGGAGCAAAATCTACTATGCTTCAGGTGAAGCCAAAAAAGCAGGGGTAGCCATCCTGATCTCAGATCAAGCTAAAGCAAAAATTGATCTAATCAAAAGAGATAAGGAAGGGCACTATATCTTGCTAAAGGGTAGAATGAATAATGAAGAAGTATCTATATTAAATATATATGCACCAAGTAGTGTAGCATCTAAATTCCTAAAAGAGAAATTAAGAGAGCTGCAAGAAGAAATAGACAGTAAAACTATAATAGTGGGAGATCTCAACCTTGCACTCTCAGAATTAGATAAATCAAACCACAAAATAAATAAGAAAGAAGTCAAAGAGATAAATAGAATACTAGAAAAATTAGATATGATAGATCTCTGGAGAAAATGTAATGGGGACAGAAAGGAGTACACCTTCTTTTCAGCAGTTCATGGAACTTATACAAAAATTGATCATATATTAGGACATAAAAACCTCAAACTCAAATGCAGTAAGGCAGAAATAGTGAATGCATCCTTTTCAGACCATGATGCATTGAAAATTACATTCAATAAAAAGCCACAGGAAAGTAGACCAAAAAATAATTGGAAACTAAATAATCTCATACTAAAGAATGATTGGGTGAAACAGCAAATTATAGACATAATTAATAACTTCATCCAAGAAAATGATAATAATGAGACATCATACCAAAATGTATGGGATGCAGCCAAAGCGGTAATAAGGGGAAATCTCATATCTCTAGAGGCCTATTTGTATAAAATAGAGAAAGAGAAGGTCAATGAATTGGGCTTGCAACTAAAAATGCTAGAAAAGGAACAAATTAAAAACCCCCAATCAAACACTAAACTTGAAATTCAAAAAATAAAAGGAGAGATCAATAAAATTGAAAGTAAAAAAACTATTGAATTGATTAATAAAACTAAGAGTTGGTTCTATGAAAAAACCAACAAAATAGACAAACCCTTAGTAAATCTGATTTAAAAAAGGAAAGAGGAAAATCAAATTGTTAGTCTTAAAAATGAAAAGGGAGAACTCACCACTAACGAAGAGGAAATTAGAGCAATAATTAGGAGTTACTTTGCCCAACTTTACGCCAATAAATTCGACAACTTAAATGAAATAGAAGAATACCTCCAAAAATATAGCTTACCTAAACTAACAGAGGAAGAAGTAAATATCCTAAACACTCCTATCTCAGAAAAAGAAATAGAACAAACTATCAATCAACTCCCTAAGAAAAAAACCCCAGGACCAGATGGATTTACATCTGAATTCTATCAAACATTTAAAGATCAATTAACTCCAATGCTAAATAAACTATTTGAAGAAGTAGGGATTGAAGGAGTCCTACCAAACTCCTTTTATGACACAGATATGGTACTGATACCTAAACCAGGTAGGCTGAAAACAGAGAAAGAAAATTATAGACCAATCTCCCTAATGAATATTGATGCTAAAATCTTAAATAAAATATTAGCAAAAAGATTACAGAAAATCATCCCCAGGATAATACACTATGACCAAGTAGGATTTATACCAGGAATGCAGGGCTGGTTCAATATTAGGAAAACTATTAACATAATTGACTATATCAACAACCAACCAAACAAAAACCATATGATCATTTCAATAGATGCAGAAAAAGCATTTGATAAAATCCAACAGCCATTCCTAATAAAAACACTTGAGAGCATAGGAATAAAAGGACTTTTCCTTAAAATAGTTAGGAGCATATATTTTAAACCTTCAGTAAGCATCATATGCAATGGGGAAAAACTGGAACCTTTCCCGGTAAGATCTGGAGTGAAGCAAGGTTGCCCACTATCACCATTATTATTCAATATTGTATTAGAAACACTGGCCTCTGCAATAAGAGTCGAGAAAGAGATTAAAGGAATTAGAGTAGGCAATGAGGAAACCAAACTATCACTCTTTGCAGATGATGTGATGGTATACCTAGAAAACCCCAGAGATTCTACTAAAAAGCTATTAGAAATAATTCATAATTTTAGCAAAGTAGCAGGATACAAAATAAATCCCCATAAATCCTCAGCATTCTTATACACCACCAACAAAATCCAAGAGCAAGAGATACAAAGAGAAATTCCATTCAAAATAACTGTTGATAGCATAAAATATTTGGGAATCTACCTACCAAAGGAAAGTCAGGAATTATATGAGCAAAATTACAAAAAAGTTTTCACACAAATAAACTCAGACTTAAATAATTGGAAAAATATTAAGTGCTCTTGGATAGGCCGAGCAAATATAATAAAGATGACAATACTCCCTAAACTAATCTATTTATTTAGTGCTATACCAATCAGACTTCCAAGAAAATATTTTAATGATTTAGAAAAAATAACAACAAAATTCATATGGAACAATAAAAAGTCGAGAATCTCAAGGGAATTAATGAAAAAAAAATCAAATGAAGGTGGTCTAGCTGTACCTGATCTAAAATTATATTATAAAGCAGCAGTCACCAAAACCATCTGGTATTGGCTTAGAAATAGATTAGTTGATCAGTGGAAAAGGTTAGGTTCACAAGACAGAATAGTCAACTATAGCAATCTAGTGTTTGACAAACCCAAAGATTCTAAATTTTGGGATAAGATTTCATTATTTGATAAAAACTGCTGGGATAACTGGAAATTAGTATGGCAGAAATTAGGCAAGGACCCACACTTAACACCACATACCAAGATAAGATCAAAATGGGTCCATGACCTAGGCATAAAGAACGAGATTATAAATAAATTAGAGGAACATAGGATAGTTTATCTCTCAGACTTGTGGAGGAGAAAGAAATTTGTGACCAAAGATGAACTAGAGACCATTACCAATCACAAAATAGAAAATTTTGATTATATCAAATTAAAAAGCCTTTGTACAAACAGAACGAATGCAAACAAGATTAGTAGGGAAGTAACTAACTGGGAAAACATCTTTACAATTAAAGGTTCTGATAAAGGCCTCATTTCCAAAATATATAGAGAACTGACTCAAATTTATAAAAAATCAAGCCATTCTCCAATTGATAAATGGTCAAAGGATATGAACAGACAATTTTCAGATGAAGAAATTGAAACTATTACCACTCACATGAAAGAGTGTTCCAAATCACTATTGATCAGAGAAATGCAAATTAAGACAACTCTGAGATATCACTACACTCCTGTCAGATTGGCTAAGATGACAGGAAAAAACAATGATGAATGTTGGAGGGGATGCGGGAAAACGGGGACATTGATGCATTGTTGGTGGAGTTGTGAACGAATCCAGCCATTCTGGAGAGCGATCTGGAATTATGCCCAAAAAGTTATCAAACTGTGCATACCCTTTGATCCAACAGTGTTTCTATTGGGCTTATACCCCAAAGAGATACTAAAAAAGGGAAGGGGACCTGTATGTGCCAAAATGTTTGTAGCAGCCCTGTTTGTAGTGGCTAGAAACTGGAAAATGAATGGATGCCCATCAATTGGAGAATGGCTGGGTAAATTGTGGTATATGAATGTTATGGAATATTATTGCTCTGTAAGGAATGACCAGCAGGATGAATACAGAGAGGCTTGGAGAGACCTACATGGACTGATGCTAAGTGAGATGAGCAGAACCAGGAGATCATTATACACTTTGACAACGATATTGTATGAGGATGTATTCTGATGGAAGTGGATTTCTCTGACAAAGAGACTTAACTGAGTTTCATTGGAGAAATGATGGACAGAAACAGCTACACCCAAAGAAGGAATACTGGGAAATGAATGTAAACTATTTGCATTTTTGATTTTCTTCCCGAGTTATTTTTACCTTCTGAATCCAATTCTCCCTGTGCAACAAGAGAACTGTTTGGTTCTGCAAATATGTATTGTATCTAGGATATACTGCAACATGTTTAGCATATATAGGACTGCTTGCCATCCTGGGGGGGGGGGGGAGGAGGGAGGGCGGGGAAAAAACGAAACATAAGTGATTGCAAGGGATAATGTCGTGTAGAAATTATCCTGGCATGGATTCTGTCAATGCGAAGTTATTATTAAATAAAATAAAATTTATAAAAAAAAAAAAAATAAAGTGCTAAAGTAGGATCTAATGTCCTTTTAGCTCAAGTAAAATCTTAGACAAAGCAAAAGCAAAAAATAGACCTAATGAAAAGAAATAAGCAGAAAAACTACATTTTGCTAAAAGGTACTTCCTGACTCTAGACAATAAAGCAATATTTAAAATTTATAGCAAGTTTTTCTGATAAAGGCTTCTTTTCTCAAATATATAGAAAATGGAGACAGATTTATCAAAACAAGAGCCAATTCTCAATTGAAAAATTTGCCAAGAAATATGAACAGGCAGATTTTGGAAGACAACATCAAATCCATCTCTAATCTTGTGAAAAATGCTCTAAATTATTACTTTTTGGAGAAATGCATTTAAAATAACTCTGAGGTACAACTTTACACATATCAGAAAAGATAAATGCGGGAAGGGCTTAGAGAAAATAGGTACACTAATGAAGTGATGGTAAAGTTGTGGATTGATCCAACTATTCTACAGAATAATTTAGAACTATGCCTAAATGGCTATAAAATACTGAGTATCCTCTGTACTACTAGGTCTGTACATCAGAAAGACAAAAGGAAAAGAACATATTCACACATATTTATATGTGAATATATCCTTTTCCTTCTTGTGTGTGTGAATATGTGTGTGTACACACATACATAAAAATTTTGTGTTCTGCCAAATAATTAGAAATTGATATAATATCAATCAAATAGGAATGGCTGAACAAGTTATGAAATATGTGATAATACTATTATGCTATTAGAAATGATAAGGGGAATGGTTTCAGAAAAAGCATAGGAAGACCTATATGAACTGATACAAAATGAAATAAGCAGAAACAAAAGATCAATCTATACAGTAACAGCAATATTATAATGATGATCAATAGTCAAAATACTTAGCTACACTGATAAATATAACGTCGATACAAGAGAATTCTAAAGCACTCATGACAAAAAAAAATGATATCCATTGCTCATAAGTTAGAGAATGGCTGAATAAGATATGATATGTGAATGTTATGGAATATTGTTGTTCTATGAGAAATAATCAGGAGGATGATATCAGAAAGACCCAGAGAGACTTAGATGTACTGATGATAAGTGAAGTGAGTAGAAGCAAGAGAACGTTGTGTACAGATTATGTGATAATCAATTCTAATAAACATGGCTCTTTTCAATAGCAAGGCAATTCAGCCCAGTTCCAAGGGTCTTATGATGAAGAGAGCCATCTGCATCCAGAGAGAGAACTGCGGGCACTGAGTATGGATCACAAAAGAATATTTTCATTTTTTTGTTGTTTAGTGCTTGCATTACCCTTTCTCATTTTTTCCCTTTTTTTGTCTGATTTTTTTTTGTGCAGCATGATAATTATGGAAATATGTATAGAAGAAGTGCACATATTTAACATAAAAAATAATATCCACTTTCAAAGAACAAGCTGATGAACTCTAAGTAAAAATTGAAGTATAGTTTTCTCATTTTTTTTTTCCTTTTCTGGAATGATATGCTAATTTGGAAATACGTTTTGCATGAATTCATATGTATACTTGATAAAAGTAGCAAGAGGCAGGTAGAGAATTTGGAACTCAATTTTTTTACTATCAAAAAAAAAAATAAGGGACAGCTAGATAGCGCAGTGGATAGAGCGCTAGCCCTGGAGTCTGGAGGACCCAAGTTCAAATTCAGCCTCAGATACTAGCTGTGTGAAACTGGGCAAGACATTTAACTCCAATTACCTCAAATACAAACAAATAGATATTAGAAACAAAAACAAAAACAAAAAGCAAATAAAGATTTGAAAAGTTTTGGCAAAGAGAAATTTGGAAAGTTCTGAAGACACTAAACTCATTAAAAGTATTGGGAAAATAATTAATCAATTAATTAATTTATAAGCTGGAAATCAGTAGACAAAGAAAGGCAACCCAGCTTAGCCCTTAGATCATTTATAATATAATTGGGAAGACAAAACTGACATACATAATGATTAAAGAACACCACCCTCACAATATCACAGTGTAAGGAAGTGACTAAAATTTTTGGATAACGAGCTAACTTCTTACAAGTCACAGAATTTGTAATTACTATTCTTGAGAAGGATCAAAAGAACTGTCAATGAACTTTAGGAAGCTCAGCAGAGCAGTTAAAAAACCATTGTGAATTATAGAATGAGGCTGAGAAAATGTTCTCAAGAATTATAGTTATCATTTCACATGTGTACACTATAATGTAAAAGCTAATTTAATAATACAGTCTGCACATGGAGTTTGCACTATTTAAGTGGGTTCTGAGCTTTTGGAACAGCACTGTTTTATTGGTATGGAGTACTCCTAATATGGAAATTTGCTCTATCAATAGAGATTTATATCGGATGGTAATTTACAGACTTAGACTCTTGTCTGAGTCATTGAGAGATTAATCTGCTTGTCCCAAAATCATACAGCTAGCAGGTGTCAGACACAAGACTTGAACTCTGGTTTTCCTCACTTTGAGGTAGGATCTTTATCCCACTATGCCATAGCTGCTATGGCATTAATGAGTATTTGAACTAAATTATCTTTAATATTTTTATATGAGGGAGTGGGATGGGAAGCAAGGGAAAGCCTTCAAATGGAAAACTAGCTATTGCTGTTCCTGAAACAAATCCTAAAAAAAAAATTCTCTCTCAAAATCAGACTAAAATAGGAAATGTAATAAGGAATATTTGTCCAAACTCTTCTATACTAGAAATCTAATGTTTTGTCTCCTATATACTTCTCTCTTAACCTGTGTTCTTCCCTCCAATCTTGTGTCCAGTACCTCTCCACCAAATAAGCACATGTCATGCTGTTCACAATTAGTCATTTAGTAATGTGGCAATTTCTAATTTCATAAAAAGCCAAGAAAGTGACCCTATTTTCATTTAATCACTAATTCATCTAACAAACTCTTGTTATTCAGGTCCTGCTACATTTGTGCTATTGTTTTCCTCCTAAAGATGAGAACTAAAGCCGAATTTATCACTGGAGGAGTCAAGTTGATGCTGTGTTCTATATGCACTGGGACTATACAAATCAATTCATTCAATCAGTTGCTCAGCTCAGTCATACAACTTGACAATTTAGGCAGTCAATTCAGAAGGGGGAAGAGAGGGGAAATCAATCAAACTTGTTTAACTAAACTAGCCTGTCAAGTCACAGCCCAATTTTATTAGGAGCCTTAATGTGGTATAGCAGAGAGTGGACTGGTTCTGAAGTCACAGCACCTGGGTTCAAATCTCACTTCTGATATTTAATAATCATGAGATCTTGCTAGGCTTCTGTATCCAATTTTTAATAGGAGGCCATTGCACTAAATGTACTAAACTCTAGTTCTTTGAATACTAGATATATGATCCTATGACCTAGTTCTGCTCCTTACTACCTATATGATTCTGGGAAAATCACTTTCTCTCAGCCTCAGTTTTCCCAATTATAAAACAAGAGAGAAAGGTAGATTACATGATTTAAAGTTCCTCTCTAATTTTCAGTCAATGATAGCTGATCTTGTATAGATTTCCTACTATTCCTTCCCACTGCCATGTTTCAGGTGAGAATCCCAAAACTGGATCTAGCTGAGTTTTTGACAAAACTCAGAAAAGGGGATCCAAGGGTCCTAGAAGTCTGAGGACTCTGCCAGCAGAGAATACGCCCATAGAGATTACAAAATGATTTTAATGATGGTCACAACTAGAAGTCCCTTTTATTGTTGTTTCCAAAAGAATAATATTTCAGGGGTCACATTTGTCTTGTCAGAGGATATGGCCCATTTCCAATGTCACAACTGCTCATTAATTAAACCATTATATTGACTGGACCCAGGACCGTAAATAGTTGCATTATTAATTTCACCCTCTGCCTATTTTGTCCCAGAGTCTGCAAGAATCTGCAAGAGTTCTTATTTCTGCTGCACACCTTTGACAATCTAAGACAAATTCCCTTAAATACTTTCAGGACTTTTTCTTCATTCCTTTCAACCATACATAGGACATAATAATCAGAATCCAAAGATGGTTAAATTGTGCTTCCAGAACAAGGAAGAGCTAATAGTACTTACAGATGTAAATACTATAAAATGCTTCTGTTTGAATAAGATACACTATATCCACTGAAGCAGAAACATCCAGCCCTTCATCCTTTCAACAAATATTTGCCAAGTGACAATAATCATCATTGTTATCATTTACCTCATCGTGGCATGTTAGTAACTGGGATCTCAAACTCTATAACAATGAAATTCAAGCTCTTAATGTCCTTAATTCAATTCTATAAATTCAATTCAACTCAAATCAGTTGAAGCTGGAAAGACTTTATAGCCTTTCTATGAAATTCTATGATACTTTTAAGATTATAAATATAGACCGAGGCCAGATCATGGAGACAAAATTAAAAAGTCTGAGTTTTATTCAGCTCACAATGTAGAGCACTTCTTTAACGGACAGAAACCTCTTATGGTAGGGAAATTCTAAAGACTAGTTTCTTGCAATCTCTTAATTTCCCTCTGGGAGTCCCAAAACCTTTGGGCATTCTACATCACAGTAAAGAAAAAAGTCCTCTATAAGTGTGCACAAACCTATTCAGGCTAAATTTTATGTTTTCTTCCCATTCACAAAATATACCTATTTATATTTTAGGGATGTTTTCTCTTACATTTCCAAACGATTTATTTTACTTTCCAAGTATTTCTTCTCAATACCATTCTATTCTGCCCTCTGTGAGCTCCTCTATAATATCTTAAAAAGCCCATTTCTGCTATTATTTGCTGTCACATTTTAAATTCCCTATACATTCTCAGGCTTCCTCTCAGGATTTTGCTTTCCTTATTTATTCCCTATGAAACTTACTGCATTCCAGATTCCTGCTCTATATCCATGGAACAATTTTTTGTTTGTTTTTGTAGTGATAGTGCCTAACACAATGGGTGGTACAAAGTAGACCCTTGATAAATAGTTGCTGATTGAACCTATGACACAATATTCCCATTTCTTATCTCAGTTATTTTTCTGACATATAGGCTCTTCTTTCACTATTATAGCTTCCCTTCATCTTTAGAACTGTAGACTTCAAGACTTAAATATAGAAGAGGCTCTGGAAGATATCTCTTTTTTTTCTTTTTTCTTTTCTTTTTTTTTTTAATAACTTTTTATTGATAGAACGCATGCCAGGGTAATTTTTTACAGCATTATCCCTTGCATTCACTTCTCTTCCGATTTTTCCCCTCCCTCCCTCCCTCCCTCTCTCCACCCCTTCCCCTAGATGTCAAACAGTCCTTTACCTGTTGAATAGGTTACAGTATATCCTAGATACAATATATGTGTGCAGAACCGGACAGTTTTCTTGTTGCACAGGGAGAATTGAATTCAGAAGGTATAAATAACCCGGGAAGAAAAACAAAAATGCAAGCAGTTTATATTCATTTCCCAGTGTTCTTTCTCTGGGTGTAGCTGCTTCTGTTCTGGAAGATATTTAATCCAACTCCCAAATTTAACAAAAGAAAGTAAACTAAAGCCCAGAGTGACTTTCCCAAGTAGATACTAGAAAATATCAGAAAGATTTTAATGTAGGTCCTCTCATTTCAAATCCAATATACTTTAATCTTCAGCTGTCAGCACCATAAAATTTGTCAAAAACCTCAAATTTAATCTCTTCTGAACATCATTTTTCCCCAATGTGAAAACAGGCTTGTTGAATGCTAGGAAAAGAAGATTCTTTAGTGGGTATCCACTGTTATGTGTCTTTGGATACGAATGGATGGATTCCAAGATAAACTTTATGTTGGTCAATATTTTAGGAAGAATAGTAATAAGACCTGGATTTATTCCAGCATCCTGTTTGGGCCTCATAGTTTTGAGGTCACCAGGAGTTCTTTACAATGTTTGGGTTATGGAACCTTCTGGCAATCTAGTGAAGACTATGGACCACTTCCTAGAATGTTGTTTTGTAAATGCACAAAATAAAATACATGGGATTACAAAGGAAATAAATTATATTAAGGAACAGTTATGAAAAATTTTACAAAATTCGGAGATCTTTGAAAATCTATCATAGAATTAAGAGTTTATAAAGGTTAAGGAACCCTGCATTTGAAGGAACATATAAAAGGGGAGAAAAAAATAGTTATACTCTGAAAATTGTAATCTATGTCTTATCTCCCAGTTTTGGAGAAGAAGAATTTATGTGTTGGACTTACTCCTAAAATTGCCTTGTTTAATAGTACTTTTCCAAGGACTATGTAAATGTAATTTCCTTGATTTTAAAGACAAATGAGGCTGGTTCTACTTTTTTGAATGACAAGGAATAAGGCTTTACTGGCCACACAAAAACCCCAAGTGACCAGCTAAATGTTGCCCCCTTAGCCCATCAAAATAAGCTTGAGCCATAAAGAGAAGGGGGGAGGAAAAGGGGGCTATGTTTAGCAGACTGATGAATTGCCACATAATGGTTAATCCCCTCTGTTAGAAACCGCCACAAAGTTCTGCAAAAAAAGTATGACTATAAGAATATTACTCTTATCTAGGATATACTGTAACATATTAAACATGTATAGGATTGCTTGCCATCTGGGGGAGGGGGTGGAGGGAGGGAGGGGAAAAATCAGAACAGAAGTGAGTACAAGGGATAATGCTGTAAAAAATTACCCTGGCATGGGTTCTGTCAATAAAAAGTTATTTTAAAAAAAGAATATTACTCTTCAACATAGGCCATGTCTGTTTTAAAGTCCTCTTGTCTCTGGTCTAATGAATCATTCTTGACAGATTACCCTACTTTGGCTCACTATTCTATCTTGGTGTTTGGCTTCTGTGAACTTTCTATGTTCAAATTAAACTCTCAGTTTGCTCCAACCCCTAACTCCCTGTCTTTTCTTGACTCATTCAGGAGTCTTGTCTTCCCAGTTCAATGGCATGACAGTAAGTTGAGTAAATTAAAGAGGTGGTAGCCCATTTGCAAATTGCCCAGTTTCCGATTACGAGCCATGACACACATACATCGTTTGACTGCTGCTGCAAAGATTTGGCTCTTCTACTTTTCATACATCCAGATTCCTTCTCTGAAGCTATTTCAATTGCAATTCACCTAGAATAATAAGGACAACTTAAAAAGAAACTGTGTAATGCAGAAGCTGTTTGGGAGGATTTAATTGAAGTGCATAAAATCTTAAATAGTACAGATAATCTCAACTAATTTCAGTCCAGCACAGATGACAAGGCAAGTGAGCATGAATTAAAATTACAGATAAACACATTCTGAACAGATGTTGGAAAGAACTTTTTTTCCCTTCACTGAAAGCCATAAACATGCAACAGAGCCCACCAAAGTCATTCGAGACATTCAAGATACAATTAGAGACGATCACGAAGGGAATAAAATACTGGGGAGAGTGTCAAGAATTTTCGAATTGGCCAAATGGTCTCTGTTCTCTCCCACAAGTATTCCAGTGAACAGTTTGTCAAGGTTGTTGCTTTGTTTTCTGTAACTGAGCATTTTGAGGGCCTTTTGTGCCCATATTTCCAATCAGGTTTTCACTGTTCCTGCTCCAGGCCAAAATCTGGAAATCAGCCCACTCCCCTTCTTTGCATCCCCTGCTCATACTTCAAGTGGTTTGGCTCCTGTTAGCCACATCATGGGAAGATAATGAGCAGGATAAACAAATACCATGCTGTCAGCAGAAACTGTCCAGTGAGTCCGAGAGAAATTGCAAAGCTGATTAAGGCTATCACAGGTAAGGCTGCCTATTACTGAGACCTTGAGCACTGGCAATCTCAGAACATACGATCCACCCACCCATCTCCATCCATCACCTCAATTCCATTTCCCCCCATGTATCCCGTTTTGTAGCTCTGCCTAGGAACACCCTGTCAGCTCTGTGGGCTTAACTAACTGCCTATCAGAGGCAGACGGTGAGCTTCATACTCTATATAAAAGGCTGTGGAATTAATTATTGTATTGGGCACAGTGCAATAACAGATCAGGCAAAGGTGGCCGGTTGATGGCTAAAGATCGCTTGTATTCCTGGGTTTGATGTCACAGTTCAGTTGCTTAGAACATGGAACTAGGGAAGTCCCATTCTGGATCTTGATTCCCATTCAGAACAATTGGTTTTTCCCAGAGAAAGTCTTGTCTGTGACCACATAGTGTTTCTCTCATCCTGGAGTAAAGTCAGGTCTTTGAAGACATTTGTTCATTTTTCATTTTGTTATTATCATCCCAGACCAAAACACAATGCCTTGAATACAGTATAGTTACTTAATGAATGCCTGCTGAATGGATGAACTGATCAGTCCAGTGGGGAACAAAATGAGAATATGTGGCTGGTTCACCAAGATAAAATAAAAGAAAGAAAGAATTCAATTTTTGCTGAGAGGAAAAATCTACTGACAAACTCAGGAGCATTTACTTCATAAATAAAGGACCACATGGATGAACTCTTGCACCGTTCCAAAGCAAACAGTGTCCCAAGGAAGCATCACAATCCCTTATGTGGTAAGAAGGAGGGTCACTGAATCCATTGCCATCTTCTTCTTGTCTTCTGGCATTGAGACATCAGAACTCATCCAGTATGATATCACTGTGTTCTCTCACTGAATCTTGATGGCACAAAATCAGGAATTCTAAGAGCTATTATTTAATCGCATCTGTAGAGGGGTAAAGAGCAAAAACATACCACAGTAGATCCCTCAGAAGAAAGCCCCAGTTTGTCATTCTGAGTTTCTGCAGGTAAAACAGCCTAAAATGAAAAGCTCAAATTCCCCCATGCTATGCATGAGAAAGGTTTGATTTCAACTTCTGAGGAGTGACTCTTGCAGCACAGTTTTATTTTATTTTGCTCGTCCTCAGAAACAGCCTTGACTTTCCCACTGAGACAGAGAAAGATGATAAATATGCTAATTGTAGGGCCTTCCTGGGCAGATATTGAAGAAACCAGAAGCCTCTCTCTTTCTTGTAATCAATAACTTCAGGGTGACAGAAGCCATACATTTGTATTACACTGCCGTTTTCTTCAATGAAATGCACGTTTCAGCTCATCAAGCAGAGACTACCCTTGGTGGAGCCAGGCAACATAAGACTCAAATCCATTCAATTCTGGTGCAGCCATACAGTATACAAGAGAAAAATTGCTTTACATAGAAATTGAGTATTTCTCACCTTTTCATTACTTTGTTTTAGAAAAAGTGGGAAGAGAAGACAATGGAATAATTTGGATCTGCAGGAGCCTACCAGGCTCCCTAATGCTAGTCAGAATAGTAATTGTCAATTCTACTCCTTCAGGGGGGACTTTAATGACAAGAAGTGGAAGACAGGGGAGAGGGGGGCAAATAAATATTCAAAAATAAAAACTCCTAACACATACAGATAGAATTTTTGCCGCATCTAATGTTTTCCTAAAGAAACAAAGTATGATGAAGAAATGTAGAGTAATATTCATGGGGAGAAGGTGTGATGAAGAAATGTAAAGTAACATTCATGGGGAGAAGAATTTAGAACAAACATTTTAAGTGGAATAATGATAACTGGTTTAACTTCATGAGAGTTAAATGAGATTTTGAAGGGACATGGGACATCCAGAACCATCTTTCTTTTTTCAGATGAGAACTTTGAAAACAGAAAGACTAAATAAATTTCCTAAACTCTCCCAAGAAGTGGGATTTGAACCTAGGACTTTTTTCTACCATATCATGCTACATCCTAAAATGAACTTTTCATGATTGAGAAAACACAATGCTTACTCTCTACCAAAAATACTTCTCTAACATTTGGATGGTCTGAATTGCAAAGTAATATCTAGAGGAAAACAAATGCAGGTTGATTATCACAGTTCTGGGCTACCTACCTAAAATCTAGGAAGAAGATGATTCACTACTTAAAGAGATAGCAGAGAGAAGAAAAAAGGAAAAGCTACTAAATAGCTTCCATTAACAATTGAATATTTGGGGGAAGATGGAGAAGAGGGCTAGATTTTTAGATTTCACCTGGTTTGAAGACAGAATTTGCCATAGTTATGACAGACACTGCCTCCTTTTTATCAGCCAAAATGAAATTCCCCATAAAATATCATCCTACATTTTAAAGAGGCTCCCATTGCCTCATTTAAAAAGGAAATGGTTGCACATCAAGGCTAAATGATTTAACCAACATTTCACTTATAGTCAGAGGAATATATAAAATTTGAGCAAGTTTTTCTGGAACTAGAGCCAGTATTCTTTCCATTTACCACTCTACTTTCTCTTTCAACATACATGATGCTCCCTCCACATTTTAGCATGTGCCTATCATGATTTGCTTTAAGTATTTTACTTTCTACTGTAGTGGTGATGGACGTTTTCCTAGAGAAGGGAAATGTGAAAATTTGTTTCTTTGGACTATTTATGTTTACTGTAAAATTTTTGTTATTGTTGTTTAGTGAATGGGGGAAACGTTGGGAATGAGATAATAAATTATGTAGAAATAATAAATATTTTTAAAGTTTTTAAAAATAAGAATAATCATCACAAGATAACCAAGACTTTAATGATTGAACTTTTCCAAATTTAGCTGGACTGATCTTAGACAATAGACAACTTATTGTCCAAACTAAACCAAAATATCATGCAACAAACCAGAAACTCTTTTAAGATACCAGGGCTTCTTCTCTACTGGCATGATATTTGATAAGGTAAAAATCACTTTTATGCCTTGATGAAGCATCAGAAGATTTTAATGGAGGTTAAGGTTGCATCTTGAGAGCAAATTATCTTGAATCCAAAGAATATGAGATTGCATAAGAGAGAGTTAGCTTCCAGGAACAGAGTGATGATAGAATTGCTATACTTTGAATTGTTCAGACTCTGTCGGAAAGACTGCTTAGTTCTAGTTGCCAAAGTTTAGGAAATAACTTGGATCTTTGCCAAACATGGGCATCCATAATGGTGAATAGTCTTGAGCACACAAATAGTTGAGAAATGGTTACATGGACTGGGAATGTTTATCACAGAAAAGAGAGAAGACACAGGGAGAGATTAATGGCTGTCTTCAAATGTATTAAGGCCTATCATGTGGAAGAGGCCAGAAACAGAACCATGTGTTAAAGTTACAAATTTAGGTTGGATATAAAGAAGAACTTCCTAACAATGAAAGATATCTTGAAGAGATGGATGGATAGATGAGTAAAGGAATGAATGAATGAAAAACATGTCTTTTAAGCACTTACTTAAAGTGTAAAGCAATGTGTTCAATTCTTGGAGTACATATGGTAAAGTGAGACCATCTCCTCTTTCCAGGAGCTCACAGTCTAATGTAGGAAATCCCACAAATGAAAGGATTTTGGTGGGTGTCATTTGGAAATGTCATGGACAAGCAGATGGCAGTATGTCTTTCTATATTGACATTTTCACTGACAAAATCCTATCATTGTCTCATGTTCATTAAACATAACTGGTATTATTTTCTCCAGCATCTCAGCATCTTCAAACAGAGGATAGATGGCCTGTTATATTAAATATTTCATGATGAGAGTTCCTTTCTAGAACTGACTAGGTTGGAACCAGAGGTTCTTAACTTTTTTGAGTCATGAATCTATTTGGTAATATGATGATACTTATGGACTCTTCCAAATCAAGTTTTTAATGCATAGAAATAAATACATAGGAAACCAGTTCTACTGATATATGGTTATCAAAATATTATTTCACATAAATTTATGAACCCTAGTGGATGGTTTGCTGACAACCTTTCTAACTCTCAAATTCTATGATTTGGGAACAAAAAGTCTGTTTCATTGAAATCAAGTGTCTTCCTCACCAAAGTTAGACTCAGAAATTATTAGCTGAGTCCTTCCTTGCAAAATAGGGGAAGAAATATCAGGGTTGGTGAAAGGTATGAAGAATGTTAATGCAAAACAAAGTTCTAACAGAAAAGATAAAACCCAATCTAATGAAATAGGTCAGAGCAATGAAAATCCTCCTGCATCTCCGTGCCCCAATCAATGAATTCCCTCTAATAAAATCATAAATCGAAGAAGGCTTACAAAAATTCAGTCCCACTTGACACCAACAAAATCAAGTGATGGATTTTGCATTACATTATGAGTTTCACCTAACAACCCAATTGGCTATTAATAATGGACGACTCCTAAAAAACAATTTCACTGGACCATTGCAAAGCTGAAGAACCTTTCCAGTGGACAGGATTTTGAGGAATGAATTCCAAAAAAACTCCAGGCATTATTTTTAATATCTCTTTATTTGGTCCCCCACATACAAGATGTTATCTGCAGGCTGCATTTTCCCTGAAAAGTTTTCACATAATTGTCCACTTATACCAAGCTGAGCAAAAATATTTTGATCTAAGGACAATGTATTCCAGAGGGAAGTACAGGTATAGAGAACAGAGGGTTAAAAATATGATTCTTTATCCCCCCACTTCTATGTCCAAATTGAGAAGTAATATCACTAGAGTCCTTGTAATTCTGGAAATAAGATGTGAAGGTAAACCAGACAGATCTGTTTCATGAAAACCAAATATCTGTCCTGCCCAAGGATTTGACATTTCAGTATTTTCTTCCTTGCAGAAAGTAAAAGGTAATCAAAATTCTAACAGAATGGCAATTGTCAATGTGAGGAGAGGTAGTATGAATAGAGAGCTAGCCTCAGAGCCAGGAAGCCAAGCATTCAATTCTCACCTCTGATAAAGCTCCTTAACTTCTCACTGTCTCAGGGAACACAAAAATTGTAAGTTAAAGAAGAGGAGTCAATTTACATTGGTGGAAGGAATATACTGACTAGGAATTTCCTATACTGATAAAATCACAGGTATAGTTCAAAATGAAAAAGTGATAAGAATAACATTAATACACAGTATTGCACTGAGCTATTTATTTTCCAACATATTACCTTTCTCTTATCAATAAAGACAAGGTGATTTATGTGAAAGAATGTTGGACTTTAAGGAAGGAGAAAGCCAGATTCAAACTGGAGCTCTGATACTTAGTAGCTGCATAATACTGAGAAGTTATTTCACTTCCCTGAATCGTAGTTCCCTCATTTATAAAATTGTGATGGATGAGGAGAGAGAGCAATAGGAATAGGGGATAAGGATAAGCATGGGATTGGGATGGAAGTGGGAATAAAAATAATAATGGGGATGAATATATAGCTATAAGGATGGATTGGGATGCACCTAGGTTGCTCAGTGGTTAGAGCACCATTTTGGAGTCATGAGGGTTCATCTTCCTTAGTTCAAATCCAGTCTCTGACACTTACTAGCTGCATAACTCTGAGCAAATCACTTAACTATTTTTGTCTTAATTTGCCTCATAAGTAAAATGAGCTGGAGAAGGAAACAGCAACCATTCTAGAATCTTTGCCAAAGAAAACCCCAAATGAAGTCATAAACAGTCAGACATACCTGAAATAACTAAATAACAAAGGGAAATGTATGGATATATGAAAGAAATAGGGGTGAAGATGGAGATTGGGTTAGAGATAGGAATAGGAACGGGGATTAAGATGGTGAAGGGGATAAACACAGGAAGAGAGAATAGGACCGGAAGGGACATAAGAATGGGAATAGGGACTGTATTTTCAGTTGAGGAAACTCCCCCTACCAATGTAGATCAGTACCTTCTCTATAACTTACAGGCAAAGGCGGTTGATCAGGGAGCCGGGCTAAGATAAAAGAATTTCCCAGAGTCATTTAGCCAGTATACAGTCAGAGATGGGATTTGAATCCAGTTCAGTCTATCATTCTAACCATTATTGCTGCCTGTCTTATGCAAGATAGGTTATATATCACAGATAGCCATGATGACAAACAATATCACAAAAATTAAAAAATAATAACTTATAATTTTGTAGTATATCCCAGGCACTATCTCTGGGATCACTGAAAATATCCTTCTATATCTTCCTGGATCCTCACATCTCTTTCTAGCCCATGCTCTAAGGAAAGAAGTAAATATAGCAAATACTATGACGCTGCATGTTCCATTAGTAGCAGATTAATAAAAAATAATACTGGAGTGAGAGAAGAAGCAAATGTCTGACCGAGTATTCAAATCAATGTCTTCTTGACTCCAAGTCAAATATTTTATCTATTAGGTTATTCTCTAATAATACCTGACTCATGTTGTGAAGAAGTAGTTTTTACATTGCTGAAACTTCTGAGTCTATCCAAGTTCCTTTATAAATACAAACAAGTTTTCAGTATCTACTAGATGCAAAGCAGATGGTTTCTAATTAATAGTATGACCTTATTTCAGCTTGGTATGATCAACAGAAATTATCATCCCCAATTATAGTTAGGGAAACTGAGTCAGGGCATATTAAGAACTTTGCCCATGTTTGTAATAACTGACTAGTGTGAAAATATATTTAGTCTTGGTCTCCTGACTTTCACCATAGCAATCATTCCATCCTCTTATAAAAGGAATTTTATTTCCTCTTCTGTTCATTCTAGAAAACCATTAAGCCCTCATTCTTCCCAATCACCAACCCTCCTTCTCAATGTCCTCCAAATCTTGACTCACCTCTGCAGACGCTACAGCACTGGTTCTCTGGGAGAATGTGATCTTCCGCTGAGCAGTTCAAAGGAGGACACGTTTCAGTCACTTTTACTAAAACTCCACCCTAGAAGTCAAAGACACAAGGAGACAAAAGAATTTCAATACGATGAATCATCATTGGCAAAAGCATCCACTTAATATTCATCCTAAACAAAAATGGATGGTGAGGACCTGGAACAATTCTCCTCTAGCTTCATCTTATCCCATTTTCCTAAGCCAGCATCAATTTTGCTTTTAGATAAGTCTATATCCCAAATCAGTTTTTTTTTGTCCCTGAGGACCTAAGTACCTCCTGGTTCTTCATAGGGTGCTCAGGGATATTTAGCCAACCAATAACCTGATTTAATTCCACATTTATTAAGTGCCTACTATGTGCAAGGCAATTTGGTACTGTGGATAGAGAGCTAGCCTCGAGTTCAGATCACATCACACAGTGCATGCCTTAATAGAGCTTCATTCATTCATTTATAAATTCTAATAAGCTTTAAGTAGCTACTATATATAAGGCACCAGGGTTCTAGTTAGTAGCATGACCTTGTTTCAGTCCTGTGTGGTCAATAAAAATTATCATCATCAGTGATATTTAATCAGCCAGTAACCTGATTCCATTCCACATTTCCCTTAACAAACATTTAATACTGGCTATGTGATGCAGGGCATCTTATTTGCCAGTTTTAATTTCCATATCTATATGACAGGAAAGAAAAACAGCACCTATCTTATAGAATTGTTGTAGGATAAAATGAAATAATATAAGGAAAGTACTTTGCCAATCTAAAAGTTCCATGTGTTAAATTATTATTATTATTATTTAAATATTCAGTAAATATTAAGTACTTTTTATGAGTTGTCTTGACATTTCATGGATACGAAAGGAGCATGTAGGCTGTCTATCAATCAGCTGTCACATTTATTAAGTGACCATCCTATACTTTTTTTTCCCCAAGGTATACATCTAATAGTGTTCCTGCCCAATTCCTAATTTATAAAGAGCTGCAGATTTCCATGCTTACTGCAAGCCTATCCATGCACATGAAACAAATGTAAATGCAAAGTCATATTTCAAAGTCAAATATGATTTACTCTTGGACTAAGCATACTTTTGGATAATCCATGCTACTATTCCTTCTCTATCATGTATAATTCATAGAAGCTATATAAACTTATTCATGAGGGACAGGGCTTGGGCCTGTGACTTCATTCATGAAAGGATCTCCCAGGAGAGGAAAACCCTTTTACCAGCGTAGGTCAGCACATTCTCTGAAATTTCAATATTTAAGAAATTGTTTGAGACAATGAGAAATTAAGGGACTTGTCCAGGGTCTTACAACCAGTTTGTGTCAGAGACAGAAATTAAATACAGGTTTTAGTAACTCTGAATTACCGTTCCATGGCTGCCTCTAAGCTAGAAGTATAATAAATCTCTATTATCAAAACACTCCAGCACCCCCCAAAAACATATTTAGATAGAATCTAATAAGAAAAGGAAATAGGAGACAGAGTTAAATAGAAAAAGCATTATTTTTAGAATGAGAACTAGATTAGAATATGCATAATTACTTATTATAAATATATGTGATGGTGGGTGAACTACTTAGCCTCTCTGGACCTCAGTTCCCTCAATTGTAACATCAGTGGTTGAATCAAGTCATTGTTCAGGTTCCTTCTAATTCTAAAACCTATGATCTTATGAGAAGGAAGAAAGCGAATATTTTGAAATAAATTACCTCAAGAGCCAAGGAAGACAAAAGAAAAATATATCTTGTTAGAGCTCAAGATAGTTACCTACATAATATTGAATGAGAAATAAAACTCAATGAAAACTCCAGGTAAGCAACCCATCATGCCATCATCCCAGTCAAGTCAAGACCACCTTATTTGCATGTGCTTAAAACAACAGCAGCCACAAAGAATCAGAGGAGGCTGGATCCACTGGGGCAGTCAAAGTCGGAAAGTAAAAATTTCACAGTAAGGTCAAGGAAAGGCGAATGCTTGTCTGAACTGGTTGAGACACGTGTTTCTCCTTGCTTCTTGCTAAGTTTTGACCTGAAGGTCAAAACTTACAATTCGCCAGTAGGTGTGAGACTTTTTACTAGTTTGCTGGGATGCATTTATTTGCCAGGATGTTCAGCTACCGAAAAAGAAAACACAAAGTGCCAGACATGACAGCTGTGTTTTGGCCATTCATTCTTACTTCAATCTCTCCATGCCCTAAAGTCTGCTGTGGTCAACATTATCTGCTCCACTGCTATCAAAAATAAACTTTTTATAACATTATTCAAGCATATAACATATATCCACTCTTTCATTTAATGTTTCCTTCACTAGCAATCTCAGTTTAATAACAAATATACATATATGTATTATCTATTTATATGCATACACACATGTATGGGGGCCAGTGGGTATGTATATGAACATCTATCTACATATATATATATGTATGTATATACACATTTTTCAATGTATGTGTGTGTATGTATGTATATACATACATACACACACATACATTGAAAAATGTGTTCATACATATTCATATACATCCATACATGCATATAGATGGATGAATACTGCTATAAATCTTGCAAAGTGCCTTACATATATTATTTCCATGCGAGACTCTCAGCCACAATGGCACAATAAAGATTAGACTTGGATTCAGGAAGACCTAGCTGGACAGAGCCTTATTATTTTTGCATACTAGCTGTGTGATCATGGGAAATTCTCTCTTGATGGCTCAATGCTCCAAGCATTTCTCTGAGATCATGTTCTAGATAGGATGAAGTTCTGTATTAGTGGAGAGAATTTACATAATAAGAATACCCTTCATCAAAGGAATGACAGCTCTTCCCTCTGACAAAAAAAAAAAACTATCACTAGTATCATGCTCATTTTATAGACTGGAAAACTGAAATTCAAAGGGATTGACTTTTATTTACAGTTATATAGCTAGTTAGTATCAAAAATGAGTCTTATGTTCCTTTTTCTCCCTAGACTTAACATTCCATCCTTAATGAGACTGTCTACTCAAAGCTGTAGGGATGCTTCCACAAGATTGTTCTCAACAATTAACTACCCCGTGTTATAATTGTTGTTTCTAAAGCATCCCTGGGATCACTTCAGTGACACACCATGACACAATGAGTAAATACAACTAAATAGCTATTGAAGAAGCTAAATTAGTGATCTCTTTAAGGTTTGCATTCCTAACCTTTTTATTGCTTCATCAACCCCTTTGATAGTCTCGTAAAGGTTATGGACCCCTACACAAAATTGTGTTTTAAAATACATAAAACAAAAAAGATGGGATTACAACATAAACCAAATATATTAAAAATAATTGCCTATCTTTCTTTTTTTAGATAGAAGTATCTCAATCTAGAGAGGGAAATAGAAGTACATAGGAATTAAGAAAGGGGAAAGTGAAATAATTAAAGAGAAAGAAAGAAAATAAAAAGAAAGATAGGAGGGAAGGAAGGAGAGAGGGAAGGAAGGGAAGAAGGAAGGAAGAGAGGGAGGAAGGGAAAGAAGTAAGGAAGGGAAGGAGAATAGGGAGGAAGGGAAAAAAGGAAGGGAGGGAGGAAAAAGACAGACAATAATTTCAAGGACTTCAGATTAAGAACCCATATTTTAATATCTGATAAAATGAAAGGCAATAATATTAAAACACACACACACACAAAATGAGCTAAGCATCTAAGCAGTACTATTCCATTGTATACCCTTCCTTGCTGAGTCATAGATTTTGGACTCTTATCTCTTGCCTTTCCCACCCCAATGACTACTTCCTTGGAAAGTGAATCTCTAGCTTTGGCTTTGGCTTTGGCTTTCCTATCTAGACACACTTCTCTGATCTTCCTGGCATGTTGCCCTTTTTGTGCTACAGGCTTTCTGCCAAAGTATTCAGTCTAAGCTTTACCTTCATATATTTAGTCGAGGATCCTGAGATCATGTCCAAATAACAATCATGTGAGAGGGGGAAAAAAAGAAATGTTTAGCTTGGAGAAGATTTAAGGAAAAAATAATGGCTCAGTTAAAATATATGACCCATTGGATGAAAAAGGAAATAGATTTGTTCTGTTCTACCCCAAGAAGTTCCACCTGTGCTTAAGACCAACAGGTAGAAGTTATAAAGAGGAAAGTTTAGGGTTTCTATAAGGAAATCTAAGATTAAGAGGTCACAGTATCCCTAAATGGAATGGGCTATCTGGGGAATGGAGGGGAATGAAGACCTTCAAGAGAAGATTGGATAACAACTGATAGAGGGTGTCAACTAGTAATAGAAAGCTATCAATTGAGTATGCTGTGGAAAGAATATTTATTGAGATATGGATATGATTAGATAAGTAGTTCCTAACATCAAGTCTGATAGCTTTTAAAAAATATTCTCATAACTATTTCAACACAATTGATTTCCTTTTAAAATTCTATGTATTTTGACTTATGAATTTTAAAATATTATCCTGAGAAATGGTCCATAGGTTTTGTCAGATTGCCAAAGGGATCCATGCCACAATTGAAGTTAAGAAATCCCTGCACTGAGTGTCTCTGATAAAGGCCTCATTTCTAAAATATATAAAGAACTGTGTTAAATCTATAAGAATTCAAGAAATTCTCCAATTGATAAATAGCTAAAGGATATGAACAGACAATTTTTAGATGAAGAAATTAAAGCTATCTATATAACCAGATGAAAAAATTCTCTAAATCACTACTGATTACAGAAATACAAATTAAAACAACTTTGACATACCACCTCACTCTTCTCAGATTGACTAAAATGAAAGGAAAGGATAATGATAAATGTTGGAGGGAATTTGGGAAAATTGGAACACTAATGCATTGCTGGTGGAATTATGAAATGAGTCAATCATTTTGAAGAGCAGTTTGAAACTCTGCCCAAAGGGCTACCAAACTGTGCATACCGTTTGACCCAGCAGTATCCCAAGAAAATCATAAAAGAGGAAAAATGACCCACATATAGCAAAAAAAAATTGTAGCAGTTCTTTTTTGCAGTGGCAAAGAATTAGAAAGTGAGTAGATGTCGATCAGTTGGGGAATGGCTGAATAAGTTAAGGTGTATGAAAGTAACAGAATATTATTGTTCCATAAAAGTTCATGAACAAGCTGATTTTAGAAAGATTTACACAAACTGATGCTGATCAAAAAAAAAAAGCAGGATCAGGAATACATTGTGTGGAGTAACATCAAGATTGTGGTAATAATGAATTAAGAAAAACTTGGTTCTTCTCAACTATCCCAATAAACTTTGGAAGGAAAAAACCATTTGCATTCAGAGAGAGAATTATGGAGACTAAATATAAATCAACACATGTTATGTTCACTTTTTTTTCTCTTTCTCTTTTCTTTTTTTCACTCTCTCATGGTTTTTCCCTTTTGTTCTGATTTTTCTTTTCCAAAATGATTCATAAAGAAATATGCTTTTAAAAAAATGAATGTACATACAGAATAAGGAAAAAATCCTTAGGATGCATGGTCTTTCAGTTTTTCTACTGAGATTTTGTTATTAGGTTCCCTTGGGGTATATCTTGGTAATCAATATTTGCTTGTTCCAGTTGCTCAGTTGTGAGCTAGACCTTCAAGCTGTTCAAAGCAGTTTTGTATGGACAAACAATGATGTGAAGTTTCAAGGTCCTTCTTTATTCTATCTCACTTTAAGTTGACAATATTTATATTATACTGGTGCTAATATTTCAGCTACTTTTTAGAGATGAGGAAAGGTAAGTTAATTGACTTACTTTCTCAAGGCCACACAAGTGAATATCTGAGATACAATAATAGGAACAACTGAAATTTATTGAAGTACTCTGAAGTTTATAGAATGCTCTTTTTCTTCTTTCTATCCTACCCTACTCTGTCTCTTTCTTTCTCTGCATGTGTATATGTATATATGGATATAAGTGTATTGTATAAGTTTGCATGTATATTTATATACATGCATATGTGTATGTATATATAAATAAAATCTGTATATGTGTGTGTGTGCGTGTGTGTGTATATGTATATATATATATATATATATATATATAAAATCTGTATTTATCCTCACAACTCTGTGAGGTAGATTTTATTGTCAACATTTTATAGATTAGAAAAGTGAGATGAAGTCAAATAATCTGCTTAGGATCACAGTGAAGTTCTTGAAGCAGTATTTCAATCCATGTTTTCTTATTACCAAGTCCAGTGCTCTAGGCACTACATCATGCTGACTACCTTAGACTTGGTTACCTCCTCCAAGTAACCCCTTCAGTGCTTAGGGATCAAAAAAATAAGAGATGGTCTCCTGGGATGTACGGGAAATGCTTTTTTGGAAGGAATGACTTACAGAAGTTACTTGCTTAGTGACCCAGAAGTTCCACTAAAATGCATGAAGTTTCTCTATGGTCCAAGGTCAAAAACACCAATCTTATTCAAACTGGACCATCCCAGTTAAGATGTCAAGACTTCAAATACATACTACAAATAACAAATGATATTATTATGGGTATGGGTTGTTTCAACATAGCCATGTGTCCTACTATTTTCTACATACCTAAAATACATCTCATCTATTAATAGGTGCAAAAAAATGCACTTGAGAATATCTTCTAGGTCCAAGACATTTCCATCTCAAATTCAGCTAAGGGAATCTTTTACAAAACAACATGTAAAATCCAGAAGGTTAAGGTTTTGTTGTTGTTTCTCAAAAGAAGCTTGATTTGACCGGCTGTTGGTAAAATGAGCTTGGGAACTCTAATCAACCTTTAACACATTTAATGGATGAGATCATAATTAACAAATAATGTTTTAAATAGTGAAGATTGCATTTGTGGGAATATGCAAAGCCTGTGACAAGAATGAAATCAGTGCCATCTCACAAAGGGAAGCCAACTGAATTACTAACTTCATCACCCTTTTCACTTGTTTTTCAGAAACATTTCAAGCACAAAAGATGATGATTCACATATTTTAATCCTCTTGATTGTGATTTGTTTCCCATAACCTTCAGGTCTTTGTGTTGCTAGAAAAATTATCCCTACTTAAAGAGAAGTTATATATGAAATAGATTAAATACAAACACTCTTAATTACAATATTTCAACCTCAATTTCTAACAACTTAATACAACTCAGATTTTTCATTCTCAAATTGCTTTACTTACAGAAATGTCAAAGGAGAGCAATAATTGCTTAAAACTGAATATTACTATCTAACATGGATAATTTGTTTTCATTTTTTCAAACTGACTCAGATATCCTCCATGGAATTTTTTTTAACACAGATTTGTTTCTGCCTTAATTGGCTTTATTATTCTTCTAAAACCTTACAGGAATCATGAAAATAGAACTCATGGTTTTAGTTAATAGATTTGAGAATCTTTGACTCCATTTACATTGAACCATCTTTCTCCAATTTGGTAATATCCATTAAGCTCATATTTATTGGCTCCATTATAACCTTCTACCAAACTTGATAAAATATTCTGAAATATCATTATTCAATGAACAATCAATCCTACAATACCATGGTACAGTTTCTTTGTCATTGATAGATCATTCCCAAAGAAATGGGGACCACTATAAATATAATATCAATTTCTTTCCAAATAGAGAGAAGATATTCTGTACAAATCTGCTTTAATCATCTCCTCAATTTCAGGCTTACCTATGGATTCTTTTCAAAATATTAAGGCAGTTTGCCAGACCTAAATTGTTTTTATAATTATTCTTTATAAGCCTAGCCAACCTTCTGCAAAATCGTGAACCTGGCCTAGATAGAAACAAGAACATACTTCCTAGGCATCTGTTTGCCATGATGTTTCAACTCAGGCAATTATCTCCTTCCTACCAGAGAAATGAACTCTGCCCATAGAACCACCCAGAGTTTGGATAGACCAGCTTTGACATTATTTTTCCTGGATCCAGGCCTTCACAGAATCTCATGGTCACAGGAAGAACACAGAGACCATTTTACTCCAACCTCTTCACCTTACTAAAGTGTAGAAAGGTTAAGACATTTGCCTTGACCCCTTTCCCTTTCAGTGAAATCTAAGATTCTACTCTCATCTCTCTCATCTGCTCTTTGAAGTAAGATTTGAAAAATATCTACCTGGGAATTGGGACAATCCACTTCTTCCTAACTTTTCATTCCTATGCTCTTACATCTATCCACCTCTTTGTCCACCTTCTGTCCACTTTGTCTAGCAACGACTTAATTTCAAAACTAAGTAATAAATTCCTCCCATAATTCAGACTCCATCCTACTTCAAATAGCCATTCCCAAGTTTTTCAAGTTTAACCCTATTTTATCCTTAGAAGAAATGAAAGGAAGCTTAGAGGTAATTGAATCCAAAATCTCTTTTTACACATGGGAAAACTGAGCTTCAGAAGGATATTGTGATTTTACCAAGGTCCATAGATAATAACCAACAAAGGGAAGATTGAACCCAGATTCTCTAACTCCAGAACCAGTATTCTTTTCAACTTACCATCTACCTCTGTGGCTTTACATTCTATTTGCTTATAGTTATGTCAGAGTCCACAATTGTATGCACCATGATGGCAAGAATCACGTCATAGTTGCTATATCTGTCCAAATGACTTTTGAGGTCCCATCCACATTTAATCTTTGATCCTATAAAAAATCTTCTCCATACTTACTTCAATACTGTGACGTTCTCATGATACAAAGTTATATATTTTTGTCCCATACTCTTTAAAAACACTGATACATAAGTGATGTGTATCCATCTAAGAAACTTAAAAATTAAGATTCCAACTTACTCGACATTCTCGACAGCTCTTGGTTAAAATTCTATGGCCCTCAGCGAGAACTTTTCCACCATAGATACACTTTGCTGTAAGAAGAAAGACAAATTAGTCACGATGGCAGAGTCTTTTTAAAGGAAAACAGATTCTTTCACCCACTATTAAACACAGAAAGAGAATGGCAGTTTGGGAAAGTAGATCATTATGACTCCTCTCATTATTAACACTAATTTTGGTCATGACTTCTTGAAGATATATGTTTTTTTTTTAAATCTAGAATTATTTCAGTGTTGCAAAAGACTACAGAAGAAACAAACATACCAGTATATAAATATGTATATGATAATCTGAGGTGGTGGGAGTGAGCCTAAGAAGAGCAGAGAGCACATGAGCTAAACCATAAAGTATTTATAAAGGTTAATTAGCCTTTGTATCAAGGTAGACAATTCATATACTTGATAATAGATTGGCCCTTGTTTTTTAAACCATCTTGCCTGCTCTTCTTAGGCTCCCTCCCATTACCTCAGATTATTATATACATATTTATACACAGGTATGTTATATTCACCCAGTAGAATATGAGTTCCTTGAAGTCATTTTCATTTTGGAGCCCCAGTGCCTAACGCAGTACATTATGCATAATAGATGTTTAACAAATGTCAAGTGGATTGAAGTAGATTAAAGCTAAAGCATCTAAATCAAAGTATATCTCTTGGAGCAGCTGCTGGTACAGTGGATAGCACACTGGATCTGCAATAGGAAAACCTGAATTCAAATCCGGTCTCAGATACTTACTAGCTGTGTTACTCTGGGCAAGACACTGTTTGGCTCAGTTTCCTCATCTGTAAAATGGGACTAATTAAGCACTTATTTTACAGAGCTGCTGTGAGGCTCAAATAAGATAACATTTTTAAAGTGCTTGGTACAGGCATGCACCTTTGGCCCTTCTGATATACTTTAAAATGATGCAGCATATTGCATTTTGTCTTCTTTCTGATTTTTTTTTTGTTTTATTTGACTTTTCTTGTGCAGCAAGATAATTTTATAAATATGTATGTATATATTGGATTTAACATATATTTCTATCATGTTTAATATGTATTTGATTACTTGTCATCTAAGGGAGGGAGTGGGAAAAGGGAAGGGAAAATTGTACACAAGGTTTTGCAAGGGTTAATGTTGAAAAATTCTCCATGCATGAAAATAAAAAGCTTTAATTAAAAAAAGAGATTGGAGTTAGGAAACTTCTCTTGAAATATCTTGTCTGACCGTTATACTCTCGTTTCCTAAAACCAAAAATGGTATCCAATCCAATCCAATAAATATTTTTAACTGCCAAAAAATGCAGCATAGTAGAACGAGTGCTGAATTTCAAGCCAGAAGGCATAGGTTTGGTTCCTAGGTTATTTATAACCTATGTGACCTGCATTCTAGTTTCCACACTTAGGTAACCCAGTGGTTAGAATGCTGGATTCTCATGAAAGATCTGTGTTCCTTAGATACTTTACTAGCTGTATAATAACTGTGGATACTTCATTTATTCTATCTCAGACTCAGTTTCTTCATCTACAAAATGGAGATAATAATGTCTTGTCCCTCACAGGATTACTATTTTTAAATTATCTAGTGCTATTTTAAATTTTTATTTATTTTATCCTTCATTTTTTTAAAATGTGGAGTTCAAAATTCTCTTTCTCCATTTCACCCTTATCCCACCCAGTGAAAGGCAAGCTCACAACTGCAGATGGTACCAACTTATCCAGGTGGCTCATCCTGCCTAAGTACATTGCTCTTAAATTTGCCAAATGTTTCTTGCTGGGGCTGGAGACCAAAGAATAGTACCTCCCTGTTCTCCATCATCACCTGCTGACTTGGATATGTAATGTCTCAAGACGTGTCTAATTTGTTTCCTCTCTTCCTCTTTGAAACTGATCACTTCGGGGACATATTTCAAATGATAAGGACCCTCAAATTATATATTCATATGAGCACAGGGAGACACACTCAAATCATCCAAATTATTTCAGAACCAAAAGTCCTTTGAACAGAACTATATCATTCTTTATATAATAGTGTTGTTTAAGGACATGCTTTATTTAAGGAAAGCCAAGCTCTTTAAAATTGGAATTAATTGAGTTTATAAGTGTGGCAGCAAACAATCCTCTTTCTTTTCTAGGATACAATACTGCTGCCAAACATTAGTCCTATCTATCTTAATACTTGATTTACCTCTAAAAAATCTGAATTTTTCTGTCTGACAAAATAATAGAAAAAACAAATTAGTTGGATTTTGGGAGAACAAAAGTTCAAATTTAAATAGATCCTTGAAACCTTCAGCATTGTACTAATGATGTTTGAATCAGAAAATGTTCTATCTCCATAAAGTATAGATCAAAGTCATTGTAGTCGAAGTACAATTGGCTTGCTTTTGAAACAACCTAAAAGAGACATTTTTAAACCTGAAGACTTGGCTCTGATATTTGGATCTAGAACGATGCTAATGTTTGTTTCAAAAAAATAGTGAGACAAAATGAACACCCAAATGCTATTTTGTGCATAAAAAGTTCTCTGCAATTTAGACTTGCTTCAGATATTCTTCAGTGCTCAGTCTTGAAATGTCAAAATCTCATCTTGTATACTACTTAAGAAATGATAAATAAAAGAAATTATAAATGGGAAGGGATTAGCATTCCATTCCCCTAAGTCTTGTTCTTGACCCTATTTCTTCTCTTTCTATATTTTTTCCCATAGCAATTTTAACCTCTTCCCCAAGCCCTAAAACCTTTTTATGAGGTAACTAACAAATTGCAGATTTGTTGCCAAGAAAGCACTTTGTAAACCTTAAAGTCATTATATAAATAAACTATTATTTGGGGAGGAAAGCTCTGGCAAGAAGGGGGCAGACATCAAGCCACAACCACCTGCTCCCATAAACTTAAAATCCAAAGAAAGAGCCGTTCTTTCCTAGAACACTGGCTCTTCTTCTAATCTACACAGGTAGCCCATGCAGCAGGCTACCCGGCAACTGCCTGCATAGCCACAGTTTCTGAATTCTCAGCAAAAAAGTTTTTACCACCAAAGTCCTTGAAGCTGTCAAATGACTCAGGAGCAGAGACTGACATGGATTTATTAAAGTAAATGCCACTAAAGAAAATGTATTAGCACTTACTTTGCCACTGTGCCTTCAAGACCATGGGTCTGTCAATCTGGAAGGGAGCTGAAATGTCCTAAATGCTTTATCTTTCAGATCTTATCTCTAATAGGATAGAAGGCAAGCTCTTTAAGGGAACAGAATAGCACCTTTTTCAATTTGTCTTCCCAGCATTTAGCCTCGTGCCTTTAAAATAATAAATGTTTTTTCATTCATTCCTATAAAGGCAAATCAGGTGCCAGTCCAATAGCCAGCATTAATTGTACTTACGAGTCACAGTCCCTTACTTTCAACTGCTTATATTGGTTCTACACTTGAATGTCCTGCTAGCACCTTGAACTGAACATTCTAAAACAGAACTAAACAAGAGTCCTCAGGGAGACATAATAACTGCCTTAAAGTATTTGAAAGGCTGTCACATGGAAGAAGGATTAGGTTTCAGTCTGTTGTTAGAAGGCAAAATCACTGACAATGGGTAAAAATTGCAAAGAAGTAAACTTGATGTAAATTTTTTTTCTCAATGGACCTGTCCAAAAGTAGTACCTCTGAGAGGTGGTGGGTCCTTTCTCAGTGGAAGTGTTCAAGAAGAATCTGCATGACTAGTTGCTAATTATAACTATAATTTTGAGAGCTGTAGTGTTGTCTAGTTGATAAAGAATTAGCCCCAGAACTAGGAAAACCTGGGTTCAAGGCCTGTCTATGACATATCCTGGCTTTGAGGAATGACATGGTTAGCTCTATACTTTATGGAGGATGCACTGGGGTAGGAGAAAAACCTGAGACAGACTGAGCCACCCACGGGCTAGTGCAAGAGTCCAGATGAGAGTGATCTGTATCCAGGGAATGGCAATATTATAGGAGAGAAGAGGTATATATAAAAGGCATCATGAAAATAAAATCTACTGCCTATATTTACAGCACAAAAAATAATAATAATGACTTGGCATTTTACACAAACATCATCTCACTTGATCTTCACAACAATGCTATGAGGTTAAGATATTCCAGGTGCGATTTTTGCCATTTTATGAATAAGAAAACTGAGTTTCTAATGTGTTAAATGATTTAACTGTGGTCATTTAACTGATAACTGTCAGATTTGGGATTTGAACTCGTCTTTCCTGATTGTAGGTATAATGTTCTTTCTACTACACCATTCTATTATGCACAAACTTAACATTTGGCGATGGGTTTTTGCAGCTGTGATTTCCACAATTAATCACATTTATTAAATATCTATATTCCAGGCATTGTGCTAAATGCTAGAGACACAAAAAAAATGAAAATGTTTCTGCCCTCATGGAGCTGATATTCCATAGAGAGAGATAACATGATCACATGCAAATAAAAATAAAATATACAGAAAATCAGAATAAATAATTTTTGAATAAGGGAGGCACAAGATATGGGAGAATCAGAAAAGGTTACATGTAGGACTCGGCAGTTGACAGGAACTTAAAGGAAGCCAAACTCTCCTAATAGGTAGGAGCAAACATTCTGACCAGTGTGATGCAAAAGTAGGAACTTCAGCAGATGGAATGTCACATGAGAACAACAGAAAGAAGGAAAGATTGGTTATGATATACAGTTCTCCCAGTGTAGACCAAGGAAAAAAAAGCTGGTAATTTGGTTCATTTGCCTAGGTATAGTGTGTTGCTTAGATTTCAAAAAAAAAAAAATGACCCCAGAGAGCTGCAACACTCTCTCCTACTAGTGAATTAATTTATGTCATTACCATGTTTATTTTTATTTAAACTGTTTTTAAGCCATTTTTACCTGTGGTTATTTAACATGGCAGGGATGAGTGGAAAAGACCACAAACTGCCCATTAATAGAAACATGCAAATAAATCTTCATCCCAGCCCATACTCACGGCGACATGCTTTACAACACTGGCCTCCAATGTGGACAGGGAGTGAGTCAGGAGAGCAGTTGAGAGGGGGACAGGACATCCTCCGGCATTCTACCGCTCCACTCTGAGAAAGAACAGAGAGAGAAGATTCAAAGTAGGGAAGACTGGTATGAATGGAACAGAGCCAGGAAAATGACTCACACAATGACCATAATAACACAGGTATTCCAAGTCTTAGTGCAGTTTTACACTACTGAAGTATTAAATCACTGTAAGACTTTGAACATCCCTTGTATAAGGGAAAACGACACTGAATGGAATAGAACTCTATTGTGACTCCAAAATATTTCTCTCACCTTTCAGCAGAGAAGTGGGAGGCTTTCGGAGTAGAATGCAGAATCGGATTCACATTTTTTAAATGACCAATTCACTGACTTATATCTAGGTTTCAATGAATGAGAGTAATCAGTCCCATAAAGAGGTCACATATTTGAATTCACATGATTCAAAGTTGTAATTATGAAAAACACGGTAACTGATTCCGGCCCAAAGGAAAGATGCAAGGCAAATTTGAATAATGTGAAGATTATTTGCATCAACAAATTAAGCTTTCTAAAATGAGTATCTTGGATCTAAGGATAAGTTCTGTTGGGCAGAGAGTGGTTAAGATGAGACAGATATTAATAAATATAAAACAAAATTTTCAAAACAAGGCAACAGAAAAGGAATTGAAATAGAAAGGAGGAATGGAAAAGGTCCTTGAGAGGTTAGTTTTTAAAGACCCAAATCTTCATCCCAGAAACTTCAGAGAAATCATAACAATGTTAGAAGTTTTAAATTTATTCCTGGATGAAAAAGAGAGCCTTTTCTGCAACCTGACTGAATTCAAACCACCTCTGTTACTTTCCTGATATACATCATTGACTTTATCCCACATGCCCACTCAGGACAAATAAATTAGATAGAAAACAAAAGCCCATTTTTACAAGAACATAAATAGGACCCTTTGTAGACTGTCAATCATTGTCAAGGCACTAACAATCAGTTTTGTATTTTCCTGGACAAACAATGACATTCTACAGATATTTATCAAATAATTTCAGTGGGACAAGTTTTACATACTAAAACTCCTTCCAATTTTTATATCCTAACTACAGAGGCCACAGCTGTCACTATGTAAGATGAGGACACATTTTGGGAAGCCAATTAAAGTTATATTTAGTATCTTAAATGGGAAAGTAGCTATTAATTATGGTAGAATTTCCATACTACTTTAAAGTTTGCAAAAATGTTTTATGTTCGTTCTTATTTGACCCACACAATCATCCTAAGACATCAGGGATGTTACTGTTCTTATTTTATGGATGAGGAAAATATGGCTCAGAAGGTTGAATGTTCTGTCCTGGGTCAGACAATTAGGTTGTGTCTGTTACAATTCAAACCCAGGTGTTCCTGGCTTCAAGTACAATGCTCTTTCTCCATCACACCCAACTTTATGATGAATGAAACAAACCTCTAAGTCTGATCCCAAAAAAGACATTTCCCTACTTCCCACTCTGAAACAACAAGCTTCTCAAGGATATAATTAGGACAAGTGAGAGACTGCTGTCAAGGGAAAGTCAATTTTATGTTCTGAAGAGTCACATTTTTTTAAGGCAGCAAATTTCCAACATTTCTTAACAATCATTCAAACTTGCTAGTGGGTGCACACAAAAAAAGATGATAATAATTCTCAGAGTTAACATATGTCTTCAAGATCCAGGATTATACCATAATTAGTCTCTCTCCTTTAAATGTGATTTTTCAAAGAGTCTTACTTTACACGTGCAATTCCTGCAGTGATCATCGTCTACCCAGGAGTCTTGGTCTCGATAGATCAGTCCATTTACTTGACAGGTCTTCTCACAATGGCAGTTTTCCAACTGACTGAGTCTTGTTTCTGCATAATTCAGCTGTAAACCAAAGTTTGCTAGTTGTAATTTCTATGACTCACTTGCAAGGTTTTTCATATAGCCAATACAAAAATGGGGAGGGAAAGGAGGGAGAGAAAGAGGAAGAAGAAAACTCAAACCATTCACCATTCTCTAACAGGATCTAATTTTTGTTACACAAGGTGAAATCAGTCTAAATTGAAGACATATTGGCTTCCATGGTCTAATGAGCACCAAATGAGACATTAAACTGTATCTCAGGGACCTCACGGGTGTTCATAAATTTGTGTACTTTCAGTTCAAACCACACACTGAAGCATTCATAATGAATGTATTCTCGAGTACTCATTAAAATGTTTACAGGCAATATAATCATGAACACTGGTGCACTTCTATTCATCTTCTCTTTTTTACCTTTACTTCCCCATTTCAATGAGATAAAAGTTGGAAAAATCTCTTAGCACCACGCCTGGCACACAGCAGGTACTTTAAAAAATGCTTATTCCCTTTCCTTCTCCCCACCATCATCCTTCCCATATTAATCAAGTGGCCATGTTTTTTAAAAGATAAAATTGGTTTTTGTTCCAGCACAGAGGGAATCTGCAGAGAAATAAGTAGGGAAAGGATGAAAAACTCAGTGTTCCCATTCCCCCTCCCTCTAAGCCAAGTTTAAGACTTTTCAAACTCATATTCCCATAAATGTGCTATATTATCCAAAAGGAGGGAAGGAGAGGAATAAAACGCCCATAGACAAGAGGAAATTTCTTTAAACAATTCACTAGAGGGTCATTTTTAGATCCCGCTTAAACACAACCATTTTTTCAAGACAAAAATTCATTCTCCCAATGGTAGGAGAATGATCTATTATTGTCCTATTTCCTTTAGTCCCAGAATTGAATCTGCTATGGTTTGAAAGAAAATATTTTTTACTAAAGAGCCAGATATTTTCCTTGGCCTTCTGATTAAGAATGTATTCTTTATTTCCTGTTTTCATGTATTCTTTATTTCCTAACTAACTAGCTTTAGAGTACTCTAGGATGAAACTTCTTAAGCTTCACAACCTAATATAAGGTCACATAACTTAAAATGTGGAGATTGTGAAATTATGATTTATTATCAGTAAATGTTCTATTTGTATACTATTTTACATACCAGTCTACCCAGATTCATGTAAAAAATTATTGGGCAAAAAGTGGAAAAAACTTAAGAAGCCCTGTCCAGGAAAACTCTGATCTTTGATCAATATCCCAATCCCAATTTTAAAATATCCCAAATCAATTGTCTGCCAATAGAACTTCTACTTTGATGATGTTCATTACCAAGAGATTTCCCTCAAATGAGGTTCTAACCCAGATGGTCTTCTCAAATATTTATCCTAATGAGCATAATGACTTTATAAACAAAATCTAAATATAATTTTAAAAGCCATGCTTATTCACTTAACACTCATGCCCAACAAAACTTCCATGAGAGACTTATATATTTTATTTTAGTTGAAGCTAAACACTTCAAAATTACATAGACGAAGCTGAACCTTAATGAGAGATAAATATTTCAATTTACTTTTTTTTGGCAGAGGTAGAGGACAATGAACTTTGGATATAATGTCAAAATTTTTAAAATATATTCATTAGTTGTTCTGAATATTTTTCTTTTAAAAATGAAAAGGGAAAAAAATAAATAAAATTTTAAAAATGAAAGGGGAGAATGTACTGAGAAATGTAAGTGATATAGAAACAAAAAATATCAATCAAAATGGATTTTTTTAAAAAAGTTTTACTGATTTTTATTTTCTCAAACACCCCTTTCTGCTGTCTGTTCATTGCATGGATCCAATGGACAGTGAGATAACTTTTTTTAAAGACACTACAGGAAAAAAATGGGAACCTGGATAAAGCACTTCATCTCTTATCTCTTCCAAAAACAAAACAAGTTGACAATATCTAAAAATATTAAGCTACTTATGATACCTTATAATAGGACTGACCTCATAAGCTTCTAGTTTTCAATCAAAACCATAGTTAGAGTTTAAATTCCTTCCAGGACCAAGGCACAGTAATTGACATCATTATCAGTAATCATTTCATGATATCAGGATGATGGTGAGCAAAGAGAGCAGATCTTTGAAGCAGGATATTTGGCCACAGCAAGGTAAGAAATGGAAGTATCCATAAGAAAATACATACACAAAGATTTCTGGTAGGTATGTGTAATGATCTACTATCACAAGGTTTTTTTTATCAGTATGTAATTTCCCACACCAGATGCTGGTGGCAATCACTGGTACCCTTGGGGGGGGGTCATACAGAGAGTTAAGATGGTCAAAGAATCCAGTCTCTTATAGCTAAACTAATGAGGATCAACTTAAACTGTTGAGCTGCTCCTCTGACAACAGATATAATTTTCTCAGCCTATCCACCTAACAATTCTTGTGTTTCAATGGCATGAGAACCAGCATTGCAACATCCCAAGATGAGGTCTTCCACCAGAACTTGATCTGACTGGTATTAATGACACTGATAACATTAATTTGTATTTGTAAATTATTTGTAAATAGATTACCCAAAACTTCCTATTCAAGTGCTATTTGCCAATATAATTCCCTCTAAATAATCTGTCTCCAAGTACTCAAAAGCTCCAATAAATCTGTGATGATATTAGTTTGATATTTCCTACACTCATGCCTTTCCAATATCTTGTCATTCTTGCACATACCCTCACATTGGTTTAACACATTTAACACATAAGAAGTTTTTGTTTCTTTCTTCTAACACTTCAAATCTCAGAATCAGTAATCTCAATCTTGAGGAAAAAATTAGAAGAAAGGGAAAGAAAACAAATATTCTCCTACTCTGTTTCCTTTCTCCTTCTTACTAAACTCTATAGGAAATGAGTGGCTCATACTTCTTCATAAATCTATGATCCTAACTGCCAGTGATCTCAGGCCTTGGGGGGGGGGGAGAAAAAAGCAGGAAAAGATGAATAATTCCATTTTCCATGAGTTTCACAGGAAATAATGATGTGCCCATTCCTTCTCTTGAATAATGAAGGAAGTCAGAATAGACTTGTAACCTTCTCAAAAACAGCCTGATCTCCTGGATTGAGAGACATCACTTTTAAAAGGAAAAAAAATATATATATATATATATATATGTATATATATATATATATACACACACATACATATATATGTGTGTATGCATGTATATATTAATTAAAAGTATTAATTTTTAAAAATTAATTTAAAAAAATTAATTAATTAAAAGTAAAATATTAACAGTAAGATATATATATATATATACATACATATGTATGTATATATATATATATATATCTTACTGTTAATATTTTGACTGGCTCTTGCATTTGTCTCTCCAGCATTGGGGCACTTGAAAAATTTCACTATTTTGGGAATGAAACCCTACCAGACGTTGAAAATTCATCTCACCTAGAAGAAACGGAAATTCAGGCTATTCTAAGGAGATCTGTAATATTGAGAACATTTGGCAATATCCAACACCAAAACACAATAGAAATCAAACATCACTTATTCAAAAGTCTTTCTTTTCCTTTCAGCATTTTGATTTTGGTTTTAATTTAGCCTTTCCTACTAATATTTAAAATCCAGACTTCCCATTCTTGCAATGACAGTGAGCCAAGAGAAAACAGCATTAAGCTAAAGCCAATTTTTCAAACATGCTTAATTTCTAATCTTGCCTTCCATTTTTTGTTATATCTTATAATAGCGATAAGAGAAAAGCAAATGTAAATCAAGGAAAAATTATATGTTCTGTCTCTGGTACCATCATCCTAAATTTATACAACAAATTCATTTTAAAAAGCTATTTATATACCATATGCCTTCCCTCCAAAGAATGGACAGAGATACAAAATAGATAACATTTTCAAATCTACAGCTCCAAATCTGCACTCTCTGTACTTTTATCTATGCAACCATATATTAAATAATTCATCCCTAACTATACACATTCAAAGACAGACAGCAGTGAAGCTTTTTTGAGAGTGAGAGGTCAATGAATAGATCTGAGGAAAAGAGTTGTAGTGGTAGGTTCTACCCTCCCCCTTTGAAATGTTATTTACTTGGCATCTGTTGTATGAAAGGAAGGAGAAATCTTCTATTGTGTTAAACCTTTAAGCTTAATTGAAAAATCACTATTGAGCTCTGTGAAACAATGAAAGCCTCAAAATTAAATGTGTTGCAAGCTGAAATGCCATTCTAAGTGCTGCTTGATTTGCATAAATAGATTTGTCAAAGATTTAAACAAAAATAATCAAGAAATTCCCAGGCTTCCAGTTTTTGTTTTCCTGATTACCAGGTTTAGGAGTTGAGTTGAGATAGTGATAATGGGTAAAAAGAGAAGGGGAAGCTGAAAGGAGGCTCATATTAGGATCCTTGCCCTCAGAAGGCAAATTTCCATTTTGCAAAACTCATTATTGCACCTCCAGAGAATATCTGTATATGTGAGCTGAGGTTCTCATTTATCAATAGGGACTTGGATGAGAAACATAATGGAAGCAAAATTTGAGTTAACAACACTGCTTCTTTTTTCCTGTGCCTGAAAACCATTGGTTCCACCTCAAGATGTTAAAGCTCTTGATTATACACTGACCTCCTAAGACAGCTAAAAAAAATATTTCTTGAGTTTGAACACTTGTCTCTTAGATAATCCATGCCTGAAAACATCAATCATTGCACAAAGTTTCAGAGCTGGCAAAATCTTCAATGGACCCCTTATCCAAATGAATCTCCAAATGAATTGTCATTGTGACATTCTCAATAATTGCTCATTTAGGTTTGGTTTGAGAGTTTCCAATAAGAACCCTTAGATCATCCCATTACGCTTTTAGATAATTCTAATTGATAAAAATCTCTTATTTCAATCAAACCTAAATTTCTCTTATCACCATTTCCACCCGCTGATTCCCAGCTCTGCTTTCTAGGACAACAAATAGGAATATTCTAAATCCCTCTTGCACAAGACAGTGTTGCACAGTGGATAGAACACTTATCCTGAAGTCAGAAGGACCTGAGTTCAAATTGGACCTCAGACATTTAATACTTCCTAGCTGTGTGACCCTGGGAAAGTCACTTAACTCCAATTGCCTCGGCAAAAAAAAGAAAAGAAATACTAAAAGACAACCAGCCAGACCATCTAAATTTTCTCTTCTCCAAGTTAACCAACTCAAATTCCTTCTCCAGGCTCTACAGATGGCTTACTAGTTTCCCTCTTTTCAGTCCTTAACTTAGTCCCCAATTCTACAGGGCTTTAAAATTTGCCAAGCACTTTCCTAGTAACCCTATAAATCAATAGTCCTCTTTTACATCTGAAAGAAGCACTGAAAGGTTAAGTGACCTGGCTAGGATCACTTAGCTAGTGAGTATCAGATGAAGACCTTAAACCTAAGAACATGAATTCTTTACCCTTTTTTATGTTAGCCCTTTGGCTGTCTAATGCAAATCTTTTTATGTGTCAGGGACCCTTTTTGCAGTATGGCAAAGCCTAAAGAACTCTTCTCAGATTAATGATTTAAAATGCCTACATTAAATATTTAGAATTAAAAAGGAAAGTAACTGAATTCAAATAAATATATATTTTTCCTCAACCAAGTTCATGGGCTGCAGGTCAAGAAACTTTGGTCCAATGAAGCTGACCCATTCTCAGAACAATGTTTTAAAATAAATAAAATAAAATACATAAAATTACAAAGGAATTTAATTGATATAAAAGAATACAGCTACCAAAATATTTTTCAATTAAACTGAAAGATTCCCTGAAATCTACCCACAAGTGTCCTAGAGTCCATGGACCCTTTCTAGACCAACGGCTTAATGCAGCCTTTAGGACCCTTCTTTAGGCTCTACTCTACTGCATGACTCAACAATAAAAATAATCAGATCAATTGGACAAATGTTTGAGTTACCTTAAGTTTAATCTTCCTTAGAGTTGCCCACCTCTTCTAAATTTAGCAAGCAAGTCTTAATTAACCCTTCCAGAAGAATGTTTTTCATTCTAAACCACATTTGCTGCCAGGCTGGCCCATTAAGATCAACCTTCCCCAAGGACACTCCCAAATCCTCTGGCAGGGAGAGCTTAATGATGTGAAGGGAGAACATTGATCTGCATATACTTGTCACTGCAGCATGCTGTTCCCTTCTCCTCCCCCCATCCAGGATCTTTATTTAGGGTTTGACTCATTTCACATCCCCCATTACAGTGACTCCACTATTATAGGGGCCAGGAGGTATGAGTGTTCTGCATGGCTCATCAAGCATCCCTCTGCAGAAAGGGATGACTCAAGAGTATGGTCTCACTTCCCTTCCCTTTCTTGTCATTCAAAAAAGCTGCCACTGGCTGAGTTTACATGTGTTTCTTTCACTCAGAAAGTTGTTGGAAGACTTGTGGTTGACAAAGGGATCAAAAGTACAGACACTTCTCCCCTTTTCTTGCCATCTTCTCTCTCCATTTCCCTTCTTTCCAACTCATTTTCCATTCCACCCCTTTCCAGTGCATAAGTTCTCTTGATTGGCCTTGAAGGGCCCAAGTACCCTCCTTCCACTTTCTCCAAGCCATGGCTGACACAAAATACATACTTAAGGAACAAATGTTCATTTTTTTCTGAGGTCACAGAAACAGATGTAGGCTGAGAGTTAGAACTCTAACAAAGGAGGGACTTAAAAAGCTTCAACTTGTACATGCCCCACAATTAGATGCAATGTGCCCTACTTATGGAGCACAACATGGCATCTGGGGTGCATTGCTAAAATGAGAAAAAGTAGCATTTTCACCAATATAAAAGAAGAAAAAAAAGGGCATTCCTAAGCTGGGGAACAGGAACTCATAATCACCTGAACCTGAATGGCATGTTTCTTACTCCTCAAATGTGGTAGGGAACTAAAATATAATTAACAGCACGGAGACCAAGCTGTTCCAGACAATAGGTAATAGAAACCTATGTAGGCGATGCATCAGGAAGCCAAATAATTGCACTTTTTCACATTTACACAGGTAACATCAGCAAAAAAGCTAATACTTAAAGCCTCAGGGGTGGTCAGGGCCAGTCCATGTGCCTTTTCTCTCTCTCTTTCTCTCTCTCTTTCTCTCTGTGTGTGTGTGTGTGTGTGTGTGTGTGTGTGTGTTGAAATATTCTGTCTTTCCAGAAAATCCTGCCAAAACAGCTGATGTACCAGCAAGGATTACAAATGCAGTGTGGTTTTTAAAATAAGACAGACCCACACAGGGAAACTGTTTCATCAACCTAAGCACAAGTCTTAAATTGATCTTGACAGTCACAGTACTAACCTACCCAATACAAAGTTCTGCAGATACTATGGGGATGATATACCCCACAGCAGGGAATTAGCCATAGCCTCAGGTAGACTGGGACTAATGGCACAAGTTTTGCCTTTATAAAATCCTCACTTTCTCAGAAGTATTATCTCTTAGGTCCAACTCAATTGTTTTCCAGCTGAGGTCCACAATAGATTGATATCTAAATAACAGTGATCGGAACATGGTAGTTATAATAAATAACATGGTTCTCTACATGGTTCTATTATTCTCAGGCTATGTCCAAAAAAAATGAAAACATCAGAACTAAAATAGAAAAAAAGACTTCATGATTGATTAAATATTTGGTATCATCTAGGGAGACCCTTAGTTTATTTAGGGACACACACACACACACACACACGACCTGGAAAATTGTGTACTAGCATCTGTTCTCCACGGGCAATACCATGAGTCTATCTAAGGAACTTAGCACTTAAAATAAAAGAGCAGTTTCCTACCTTAAGGACTATGAACTCATTTTTCTTTAATATTTTGATAATAGTATTTCACTATAATTTGTTTTCTTTGTGATTCTTTGTATTTTATTTTCTGCATTTGAAAGCATTCTTTGGAGAAGGGGTTCATAGGTTTCAGAAGATTGCCAAAAGGGTTCATGACAAGAACAACATAAACTCCAAATCAGGACCATAAAAAAGCCAAGAGTCCAGTCTCCTGCCCATAAGCCCATTTAAGACTCTCTGGTCAAATCTACTCACTTCTTCCCTCCAAGGGCTTAGCCACACAAATGAACTTTAATAAATTAGTTTAACCTCTCTGAACCTCAGTTTTTTCACTTGTAAAGCAGGGCTGACAATAGCTTGAAAAATGATCTCATAGAGTTGTTGGGAGGTTCAAATAAGATCAAATGTGCATTTTTGATGTCATGACATCAGAAGCGAAGGAAAGACTCATTTACGAACTCCAGCCTTGGCTCTTGAAGGCAGAAGAATAAACTAACTCAGTTTGAGGAGAATTTTCAACAAAACCAGCCACAGAAAGGCGCTTATACGTGACCTTTCATTAAACTCACTATATGAATACCCTAAATCTTCCCAATCAAGAGATATTTTATGTTACCCATTGTGAAAAATAGCGTGATATTTAATATACACCAAATTATTTGTGGAAACTCTTGTTGTGGCCAAAAGAAACTTGGAACAAAAGCAATGCATATCAGTAGAAGTATGGTTGAACAACATATTATATATAAACAAAATCAAATGTTATGGCATGAGGGAAATAATGAATTGAAAAAAACTTGGAAAATATGTATAAATTAATTATTTGGGGGAAGTGAAGGAGTGTTAAAACTGTAACTTCATAGGTATAGTAAACCACTACCATCTCTCCTAATCCAATTAACTGAAATAATATTTAAGAAAATAATCAGAACCAAGAAAACAGTACACAAAGAAGCCACACAAAGTTTAACAGAAGGAAAAAATATTAAATCCCAAGGGAACTTAAATCAATGCAATAGTCAAGTTTGTGTACAAAGGACTGAAGATGAAATATATTTCTGTCCAATCAGAAAAGAAGTAGTAAACAATAGGTGCAGAATGAAGCACATTCTGCCAGATATGGTGAATGTATGATGCTATTTGTTTACTGCTATAATTCTTTGTTTCAAGAGAGTCGTATTGGAGGAATGTTTTAAAAAATGATGGCAATGTTATTAAAAGCATCAATAAAACATTTAAATAAATAAATGAATAAGTGAAGGAATAAGTGATAAATGAATGAATAAGGTGCTTTAATAACCTAAAACGGTTCCAAATAGTGCACTATTGCATTACTACTTTCTGGTATAACCATTCTACCTACCAACATAGGTAAGAACACACCTATATATGTACACACAAATGGAAGCAGTATGGTGCAGTGGAAAGACTATCTGATTAGAGTAAAAGAACCAAAATTCATATCGTGCCTTTGTACTTTCTACTTGTATGACATCAGAGAAGTCCTTTAACTTCGTGGGGCCTCAATTCTTCACCTATGAATTGAAATGAAATTCCTCAACTATGAAATGGGATAGATGACTTCTACAGTCCCTTCCATCTCTCAATGTCTGATCCTATCATCATATCACACAATGTCCACCAAAATTGTTAATAAACACAGTTCTAACCTGTAGAAAGAAAAATATCTATATGAAAAGATTTGAGAAGTAGCATAAAGCAAGATTCATGTGCTAGAAAACCTGTTCCATCCTTACCTAAGAATGGCACTCTTGGCACTTTACATGGGATCATAGGCTTATGGCTCTAGAAATAGAAGGGATCTCAGTAATCATCTAGTTCAATCCCTTTTATATAAATGAGGAAACTGAGGCATCAAGAGTTTATTGCTATCCCAAGGAACATCATACAGGAACTAAATCTCAAGATCAGGACTCAAACTCAGGTTCTGCAACTTTGAAATCAGCATTCTTGTACCTACCATGGTTTCTTAATTCATTCCTGCATGGTAATTAGTAATTTCTCCTAAATTACATATATTTCCAGAAAGGGTAATATATGTAAAATCTAATATTTTATTTGTCTTTTTAATATCACCTTAATTTATACACATATCCCATCCTCCTCCTCTACCAAGAAAATCATCCTCAATAAAGAAGATGAGGGTGTGGGGCATTTCAGTAAAATAATCCAGCAAACCTTCTCAATTGAATTTGATGATATATAGAAATCTCTGTGTACATAATTTAACTACTTACCCCTGCAAAAAAAATGGTGAGAGGACTCAAATTAGATAGATTGGGAAACTTTCAAAATATAAAAATATATGAAAAAGAGATGTCATAAGACAACTGCCTGGAGAAAGAGAGACCAGCTAAGCAAAGGGAACACTAAAAAGAAAGAAAGGATAAACAAAGGATTGGATGCATGTGAAGATAAAATCTGCCCCCTTCACCATTTTATCTGTGGACAGACCTATTATTTATGATAGCCAGAGTAGTGATAAAATAACTTTCCATAAGTGTTTTTATAACATATACATAAAAATAAATCTTGCTCCTTTTGATTATTTTATAATTAATCTCATTTCCAAAGAGCATCAGCTGACAAGCAACAGTAACTTTGACTACATAACACTATACTGGTTTCTACTTTCTCTTCCATAATAATCAGTATCTACATTCCTCTTTATGCTATCTAAAGACCCTTGGATTATAGAGCTAGACATAATAAATATTGCTTCCAAACACTCTTCAAATAAACATTCTGATAAAACCCAGTTGCATTAGAGAAGCAAATGGTTATGTTTACTACCAGTAGTCCTATTGTAAGTAAGAATAAACCATTTTTATAGTAACATACCCCAGAAGCCAACGATAAATGTTTCCATTATAACATATCCATCTAAATTCCAAATAGGAATGAGAAATGGAATGACATATCACAAGTAAAATTCAGGTACCTACTTTGGCAGTCATTTTGGCCAAAAGCTCTTGCAAATCCATTATCCCTTGCACCAGGCTTAAGAAATCACTGCAGGTTGGACATGCTCAATAAAGAAAATAGAGACATATATGTCAATGCAGAGCCAATATATAGTGAAGAAACAGAAAAACAACATTTACTTAGTTTCCTAGTGACATGCGTATGTGAGAGAGAGAGGGGGAAAGAAAACTACAAAGAGGAAGAAATAGAGACATTCAGAGACAAAAACAAAATGAGAGACAGATTAAAAACTGAAGTGGAAACAGGGATTTCAAATCTGGAACTTTTTGGTGACAGACAAGAATAGGGGAACTAGAAATGTTATTAACCTTACAGAAGGAAAATGGATCCAACGTAAATCAAAAAATATGTGTCAAGCATCTATATTACAAAACAGGCACTGTGCTCAGTGTTGAGAACCCAAAGAAAAAAAAGTTAATTGTCTTTTTCTTTGGGGAGCTTACCATGGGAACCTAATAAGTGCAAAGGACTAGTAAATATCGAATATGTAGCAAATAAGGTGGACAGAGCTCTTTTGGGGTGAGGAAAGGTTGTTCAGAAGATACTGGATATAATTGCTGAGCTGTATACTCAAACTAGAAAATACATACATATATATTATATATGATGAACATACTGGAACAAATGCACTGCAAAGGCACTGAGACAAGACAGAATATCATACAGGGCAAACTTTTCAAAGCTTACTTTGATTAGAATATAGGGTTATTGAAGGGAAAATATGGAAAAACACTAGAAAGAGAGGTGGCAGACAGACTGTGTGGCAGAATTGGGTTCTGCATTTTATCCTAGAGGCAACAAAGAGCTGCTGGAGATTTTCAGGTAGATGTGTGACATGTATTTTGGAACAACTAAAGTCATAACTTTTGAGCACTAGCAATATGCTATTTAAAACTAGACAAAGCATCTAAAATAAATATTCTCCTCTAAAAACATCATCACTACAGTTTTTAATAGTCAATATAGAGGGCAGGTAGTGCAGTGGATAGAGCACCAGCCCTGAAGTCAGGAGGACCCGAGTTCAAATCTGACCTCAGACACTTCCTAGCTGTGTGACCCCAGGCAAATCACTTAACCTCAACTGCCTCAACAAAAAAGAAAAAAAAAGTCATTATAGCTAGGTTTCAGCTGTTGGCCTAAAAATACCATGTTTATAGAATCTAAGCCATTTTGAAATCAGCACATTGTCAAGTCAACAAGCTGCTACTTACTGCGATTCAGGTTAGGACATTGTGTTATGTATCCATTTGGCATAAAGATGACTTTCACGTCTTGAATGACACCCTTTAAAACAGAAGAAATAGCTGATTATATAATATATAGTGCAGTCAAACAATTAAAATAAGGTTATTGTAGGATCATAGCTTCTAGGCTCAAATAACCCTTTAGACGCTATGTCTCATATTCCAAAGATGAACAATTGAGTCCCAGAGTAAACTGTTCAAGAGTAACACAACTGGGATTCAAATTCATGTTCTTTTAGTGGAATTTAACTTATGTACCACAATTCCAAAATCAATCACTTAGAGTAGCTGAAAAAGTCATTATTTTTAGAAAAACATAATTTATTCACTGAATAGCAGAGTTGGATCTATCCCCTAGTATTAGAACCCCAAATCAAACTACTTTCCTTCTTGAAATATTTATATGTTCACTGTGTTTAGGGAGACCATTGCCCGTTCTCAGTGGTTAGCACTAATGAAGTTCTTGGTACCAATATTTCATTGGTAAAGATGATAAGGTTTGATCTCTGATCAAAAAGAAATCAATGAAAATCCCCTTATCATCCCTGAACATTAGCTGAGACTGACATGTGATTGGAGGACTGGAGGTTGCTTATTTAAACAGTAGGGAGAGAGGGATGATAGACATATATGGGCGTAAAACACTCATTCTGATTCATTTAGTCCAGGAAATAAAATTATACATGGAGAGAACTCCATTAACAATCTCTTTGCTCCTCAGTTTATCAAGAAAGGTAATTCGGGATTTGCCGGTGAATTGAGATTTCTTCAACATCTTGCTACAAACTAGAGGCTGTCTATTGCTCTGCCTCCACAATTTGTATTAAGAGAAGGATTCTAATTTAAGGCAAAATTCATCAGGATTGCCATTTTGCAATGAAAATATTGATTTGGCGTTTGGGTTTCTTTTATTCCAAGTTGAAATATGTGATTTTTTTTCCACATTTGATGGAAGAGATATTACAGAACAGATGGAAGACCTGGAAGCTGGCTGAGAATATTGAGCTTAACCTATAAATAAAATATAGGCTCAAGATAGTATTGCAAGTCCTTCAGAGGGAGTAACATTTAACATTTATGTGCTCATTTCCTAAAACAGCAGAAGGTAATCAGCAAAGGCTGCTTCCTGCTTGTTATTTTAAGTTAAAATATTAATTGGAATTATTAATAGAGATAACAAAATTCCAGCACCTTATTCATTGAAACTATATCTCTATTAACATCTTCCTCAAGGATGATAGTGTTCACAATTATGATGAGAGGAAACAACATAACTATTATAAGAAGCCCTCCACAGTGCTTTTTAATATTAATTCATTCTTGCTGGTTAGCACATTAGAAGGGCCAATCAACCTAGATCTCGAGTGTTCTCTAGGAAGACTAATGCTCCTCCACTGACCCCAAACAAACTAACTCTCCCAAAGGACAAGTGCCCTTTTCAGGACATTAGAATGACATGGTATTGGGGAGGCACTGGACTAGGAGTTCAGATTCTGTTTCTGGATGATGATGATGATGATGATGATTGATAATTGATGATGATGATGAAAAGATCCTGAGAATTTATATGGTGTTTTAAGATTTGCAAAATACTTTACAAATATTATTCCATTTTATGCTCACAACAACTCTGGGAGGTAGGTGCTCTTATCATCCCCATTTTACAGATGAGAAAAACGGCACAAACAGAAGTTGAGTGACATACCCATGGTCATACAGTATATGAGGTTGGATTTGAACTCAGGTCTTTCAAGTTACGTTCTATCTGCTGCCTTTTTTTTGGGGGGGGGGGTAAACACACCATACACATAATAGGCACTTAGGAAATGTTTGTTTCTTTCCTTTCTCTTATGACCAAGTACTCAATTCCCCTCTGAATTTCAACATTTTTATCTCTTGAGTGAGAGAGCTGGACCAAATGACTTTTAAGGCCCCCTGAGAAAATGGCCTGTGTATTACACTGTCTTGTGTTACACTGCCTCCAGAATGAGAATGTAGGTTCAAATCCTATCTTTGAATAAGTGTGGGTAAATCACAATTTCTGTGGACCACAATGTCCACATCTAAAAATAAGAATGCTGGAATAAAAAACCTTTGAGGTCACTTCCAGTCCAAGATTAATGATTCTCTGATCCTTGTAGCTAATAACAGTTAGCAGGTCTATGGAAAAGTCCACAGAATGGGAATTCCCATAATTCCAAGTTTAATAACATAGTAAGCCTCAACTATTCTTGAAGCACAAAATCTTAGTAGAGAGAAAGAAAGTGAAAAGGTACCATCAAAGAGCAGAATATAACAGGACAGCCTTTTCAGAAGTTCTTGTTATAGTTTTAATGTTGGACAGGTCTTGGTATCTTCCTACTCTGTTAGTAAGGCATAGTAATGCCTGATATGTAAATTATAGTCTTAGAGAGATCTCTGTGGCACTGAGAGGTTAAGTGACCTGCCCTGCCGCACACAACCAGTAGATGTCAAATTCTGAGACTTTCTCTTATCAGGGAGGTAGAAAAATCCAGGACCGGTTGGAAAGAACCAATTTATTTTGAAATGGGCCACATTATCTTAAGATGGGATGCATCCATTCTTCACACAGTTGGCAGAAATAAGAGAAGGCCATTCCTACACAAAGGAGTCCAAAGAAGTCTGCCTTGTACTCAGAAACTGAGGTCAGCTAGAAGGACATTAGTGTTTATTGGTTTTCAATGACACCAGTGACTTCATTACAAATGATGGCCCATTAGTGCTGTATCGACAGACTAAACGTGTAGACAAAAGGATACTAACTATCCAGTGTCTTCTACTGGTCACTGTTGTTCTGAGGACCTCAACTCCTTCTTGCATATGAGAAGCTCATAAAATAGATACTCACAAAAAGGAAGGAAGGGAGAGAGGGAGAGAGGAAGAAAGAAAGGGAGGGAGGAAAGGAGAGAGGGAGGAAGGGAGGGAGGGAGGGAAAGAGGATAGAGAGGGTAGGAAAAGGGGGTAGAGAGGATAGAAGAAGGGGATAGAAGGGGAGGGGTGGAGAAGGGAGGAAGAGAAGAAGGGAGAAAGGATAGAAGGGAGGAAGGGAGAAAGAGAGGAAGAATAGAAGGCAGGAAGGGAGAGAGGGAAAAAGGAAGAGAGGAAGAAGGGAGGGAGGGAGGAAGGCAGGAAGGCAGGAAGGAAAGGAGGAAGGAAGGGAGAAATTTAGGATTTCTACAGATTAGGATGTATCAGAAAAGAAGGAAAGAAGAAAGAAGGAAAGAAAGAAAGAAGGAAAAGAGAAAAAGAGAAAGAGAAAGAAAGTTAGAAGGGAGGGAAGGAAGGAAAGAAAGAGGGAAATTTAGGATTTCTGTAGATTAGGATGTATCTGAAGCATATCTATTTGCTTCACAGAACAACTGATTTTTTTTTTAAAAAGAAATCAGTTCTTTTATTTTCTTCTAATTTAACTTTATTCACAACATATAGCAATGTGGCACTGTATCTGGTATTAGAAGTAGACTTGAGTACTAGTTCTCCTAGTATTCTCTGGAATATTTTGGGGAAAGCTCAAAATTTGAGCATTGGTTTCCCTATCCATAAAATGGGGAAAATAAATAAAATGAAATTGTACTTGCCTCACAAGATTTTCCTAAAAATCAAATGACTTAATCAAGATAAAATGTTTTAAAAACCATAAGATCTTATACAAACATATAATTATTATAAATATCTAGAAAGTGGTGGATTGGAATAAAAAATCTTTAAGACATATTCCAGCTTCAAAACCATAAAAATACAACTCTAACATAATCAAATTGTTGTTGAGTTGGTTTTGCAATCAACCTTTCACGTTCAACTCTTTGTGACCTTATTTAACATTTTACAGATGACAAAATTGAGGCAAAGTTAAGTGACTTTCTCAGAGTCACACAGCTAGTAAGCATCTGAAGCCAGATTTAAACTCAGGAAAATGAATCTTCATGACTCCAGACCTGGAGTTGAACAAGATAACCCATTTCATTCCTTCCAGCTCTACATCTATGAAGTTATGATCTCTATAAATCCCTTTGGCCAATGTGAGCAGGAAAGTGACATAGTGAAGAGAGAACTGACCTGAAGTCAAGATAACCTGAATTCAAATCTAGTCTTAACCTTAATGACTCTGTTCCCTAATCTGTACAAAGAGTATAATAGTAGCACCAATCTCCTAGAATTGTTATGAGGATAAAATAATATTTTTATAAAGCACTTGCAAAATTTAAAGCTTTTTATATAAATGCTAGAAATCAATATTAGTATTATTATTATTTTCAAAGAGCATCTGACAATCAGAAAATATCAAGTGATTAGAAGAAAATATTAAAAATCTTGCCAATCCTTTGTGTAAATCTAGTAAAATTAGGCACATATTAGAATTAATGAAAATGCTATCTATATAATACAGTCATATTTTTTCATATTCCTGGCTTTATCATACTCTTGAAAGGGGGAACACATTATGATTCATCTCACCTTGAAGGGACGCAGATCTCCCAATGAAACTAGCATGGTCTTATAAAGTTTTACCAGACAGTAGTCCAGACATTTCTTTAATGTGTAGATGAAAAGCAACTAACACTAAAACTTCAATTACTTACAAACAAAAGAAACTGTTAAGGAAAAACAATTGTGAAAATGTCTTAAAAATAATCTAATAGTTGAGTTTGTATGTGTGTGTGTGTGTGTGTATGTGTGTACACATACATACACACATATCAATGATAGGTTAAAGCCTTCTTTGCAATCTTGTCTATTCTATCAATTTGTTCCATGAGCCTTTTTTATATTCCAACAATGGTGCAGTACTTGACTTCAACCCATCCTAGCATCCTGAAATGTCATAAAGCCTTAATGAGGGGTGTCTAAATTACTGAGGTTTGGTTGTTAATAAGGTGGCATCCTGCCAAGAAGAAACAGGTTGCTATCTTTTCTTTATTCAATTCACCTGTTGTTCCCCACTACAGTCTTCTTTTGGGTAATGGTGCATTGAGAAATCGACTTGGAATAGGTAAGTGGCCCATTATGAGTTTTTAATGTTCAAGAAACTCATGTGTATTGTTCCCACAATTCCTAGAAAATTCCCTATTTTGCAGTTAGAAGAAGAAGATACACACACACAAAATACACACACACACACAATATACATACACATAAAGATTATCAAATTATGCTATTAAGATGCTCCTATGTATGAAATAACTATGATTAGGCAAGAACTCATAATAATACCCAGAGCCTTCAAATATAAATGCAAGCACAGCTTTAGTACCAAACAAATGCTAATTCTTTTTTAACGCTCTTATTTCCCTGCAGATCTCTGTTTACACTGAAGAAAATGGTTCACTTTTTTGGTGCTAAAACACTGAAACAAATTGCCTTGAAAGGAAAAAGGGGCGGGGGTATCCTGCTGGGCATGTAAATATATGGATGAAGATGTGTACTGTTTATAAACTGGCAAAGACCCGGGCTTCTGCATTGAGCAACAAAAAGTAAGAGTTGTGAAATCCACAAGTAGGATCTAAAAAATGCAACCAATTATGTATCTCTGCCCTGAAGACAGTTAATAAAATATTCTGGCATACATAAAAGCCAAGAAAGGCACTTGTCTATTTTCATTATGATCAATAAAAACTGGCAACTCATTAACATATCATTAGCTACCCTGCTGTTTTCAAAGTGTTAATGCACAGAAATATTAATTTCCAAATGTATAAGATCCCAGAGTTCTCCGACTTTGGATTTCTACATAAAAGAATTAAAAATGGGTGAATCCAATCGAGCTTCTTTTCCGATGTGGCTATAACCATATGTTTACCATCTGCAGAATTATAGGAAGCAGCTGAGGTAAAAAACAACAGCTGTAGCAGAAAATAATACCATCAATTTCACTTCTCAGTGACAGCTCAGCTGTTAGAGACATCAATGAAGTCCAGGTAAGGGACAGCTTTTGAACTCCAGTTTAACAAAAGGTTGGAACTACCTTTTTTTGCTCATCTCTCTTTAAAAATATACTCATGATGGAAAAGGATTTTTTGTACAGCAACTCTCTTCAGTGATCAACAGTTATGGCTTTGTCTCAATTGCCCTACCAAACCATATGGCTTTAGAGGGTTTCACTGGCTCGCTGCAGTCCATGGTTGCCTTTTGACTTCCCCTTTTTCCTCCTCTAAAATTGTAACTGCATAATCAGCTTAGGCACTGAATGCATCAAAGGGAAATTGAGTGGGTAGTCAACCATCTTGATAATGGAAAAACTATGACATTCTAAAAATGCAGATAAGTCTATCACTATCACCAGCTGTTTCTTCCGATGAATTCTGTTTTGATTGGAAGAAATCCCCAGATTATCTTTGGATGTCTTAGACAGGAATTACTTAATATTGAGAAATTTTCTGAATGGCATTAAGTTTGAGATCATATCCTCTGCTCTTCAATCAGTAATAATTTTTTTTTTGCATTATCCATAAGAATGCACCAGAAAGTTGGTGTTTGGGTGTAGTTGGGTGAATGGGTGTAGATTTTTTCTGTTTTAATTTTGCCTATGAAGTCTTTTGTTACTATTTAAAATATAGAGCAATGATATCTTAACCTAAAAATATACCACAAGCACTTTTACATCCAGAACAATAAAGTTGATAAAATAGGAAAACTATGGTCCCTCAGACATGAACAGAATTTTCTGTGTTACAAATAGCAGCTGGAAGGATGCTGCAACTCTCATCTAGAGAAAACAGGATACTTCTTGGGGAATAAAAAGAGGGACAGATAGGAGGGACCAAATCTCTATGCCCTCAAGATGATTGAGGAGTTGAGATAACGTAATGGAGGGGAGATCCTACAGGAAAAGAGAGAGGAAGAGAAAAGTTGAGGAAGAAAAACAGGAGAAAAAAATGAGGAGGAAAAATCATAAGATCATAGATTTAGATCTAGAAGGGAACTTACTGGTCTTCTTTTCATATTTCTTCACATATTAGACATGAGAAAATGAGATACAAAGACATTACATGATTTATCCAAAATTCATACCTAATAAGGAGTAAAGCTAGACTTCCTGAACCTAGGGTTTCTACTTTCAAAAAAAGTCTTTTTTCCCAATGCACCATCCAGAAATACTGATGATGTACAAGAAAAAGCTATCATTTCAAATGGTAAGGAAGTGAAGTCCAAACTTTCCAACTGCACATCTAGTGCCCTCTAACCTCTGGTTAGGTAGCATCCCTCTAACTTGTATTTGGCTGGAGTTTCTTTTCTTCAGTATTTTTTGTCTCCTTTACCAAGTTGTTGATTCATTTTCCATGATTTTCTTGCATTACGATCATTTTTCCCAATTTTTCCTCTATCTTTCTTATTTTCAACAATTTTTTTGAGTTCTTCCATGGCATGAAACCAATTCATATTTTTTGGAGGTTCTGAATGTAGGCACTTAGACTTTTTTATATTCTTTCTCTGTGTGTGTTTTGATCTTCCTTGTCACCATAGTAATTTTCTATGGTCAGAATTTTCTTCTGCTGTGTGCTCACTTTTCCAGCCTATTACTTGACTTTTAACTCTTGTTAAAGCAGTGCTCTGCTTTCAGGGTGGATAGTGCAATTACATATACATTTCCTTTAACTTTAACTTGAGACTTACCTGTGTCATGTTTCAGAGGTTTTGTGCATCTGTTTTCAAAGATATTTTTAGGGACCTACAAGTTTTCAGATCTTCCAAGATATTATGATATAAGGAGAGATGCATTTATTATTCTCCTAGCTTATGTTCTGGTCTGTAAGCAACCACAAGCACTCTTTTTGGCCTTGGAACTATGAGGAAGGTCCCCATTCCATTAGTGCAGTCAACTATCCTTATTTTTTTATTATATCATAATTATAATATCATATTTCTCATGGACAGGGTAGTCTATTCCTCATCTCATTCTTGGGAAAAAAGCAAAAGTTAAAATACTGAAGAATCCCCTTATAGTGCCAAAGGTGGTGAATAGTTATTGAATTACTATGGTTAAAATCCAACACTGAGATTTACATTTTTGCTCTGAGTGTTGTTTTATTACTCATCAATAATAATCAATTGTTCCATAACGATGCCAGCAAGATATTCAGGTGATAAAGTTTTGAATGTGCCAGGTTCATTATTTATTAATTATATTGTATTTAAAAATTCAAAAAGACAAGCTTAATTTTTTAATATTCTTCCTTCCCAAATATTCAGACTATATATCTTTTCTGTAACGTCAGTCTTCTGGAAGGATAATTCTTTTTTTTTTTTAATTCAAAAAGTGAGCTTACCCAATTGGTACAAAATAATACACTAGGGGCCATTTTTAAAAGGAAAAAAAGTTGTCCATGTCATCAAAAACTTTCATTCTACTATTATAGCTGTGCCTGACTACCAAAATACAACTTAAAACACAAACCTATTTTACACTAAAAACTGCTTTTCTCTCAATACATCTTTAAAAACATTTCCTTCTGCCATCACACAAAAAAAATGACTTTTAGTTTAAAAAGTTTATGGGCTTTCCGGAAATAGAAACTCCATCCATTCATTCTTTTATTCAGTCTTTCACCCAATAAATCTTGATTAAGCAGGTACTTTGCAGTACATGCTTAGTATCTACTAAGATACTAAGTATCTTAGATACTATGAGACAAAGTTTAGCTAAGATACAGTTCTTGGTCTTGTAATGTTTATATTCTAGCTGGATAATGATCATCAAATGCTCCATATAAACCTCACATAAGGTGGGTATCAAGTACTAGAAATTCAACTATAGGCTACAGTCAACATTAGTAGCTATTGCCATACATCCCATAGTGGCTTACAAGTCTGTTTTCAGTGGTGCATATGTTGATACAAATCACCAATATCTCCTGCTTAACCAATAGCCACTATTTGATGCTGCTTTTTAAAGTCACTGCTTATTACAGTTTTCCTGTTTTTGCGTGTGCTGGTAGTGTGTACCCCAATTCATTCTCACGAGTCTGAATTTGTCTTTAAAAGTTTCATTTTCCTCTTTTATACCCTAGAATAGTGGTCTCAAACTTGTGTTTTCAGTATCTTTATCCTATTAAAAATTATTGAGGATCTCTCCAAAGAGTTTTTGTTTATCTGCATTATATTTATAGACATTTACCATATTGGAAATAAAAACTATTTTTGAATTTGTAGACTCTCTAAAAGGGTTTCAGAGATCCCCAGGATTCTCTAGACCATTCTTTGAGAGCCATTGCCCTAGAAGCTAGAAGAAGACAGGATAGAATCTATACATGTCACTTTTAAAAGTAATACCTGGATTACAATTTGAATTTTTTTTTACCTCAAAATCATAATGGATACCAATTAGCATTCTAAGGGTAAAATATGGAAGCATTAGCTAATATCAGTTATGTTGTACTCATGAATTGACAGATGTGATTCTTTAAGAAATAGAAAAATGTACTCCAGCCCCAAAGAACAAAAGAGAGAGAGAGAGAGAGAGAGAGAGAGAGAATATTCATTCAGAAAGGAAAAACTGTCATTTGGTAAAGTTCTGCTCTTGGATTGTTCTTAGTTTATCTAGGTCAATCACTCTGCATGGAATGACATTTTGTCTTCATTCTAGTTTCCACTGTATCAGCTTCCATATAATGATCCAATTTATACTTTTGGCTTTCACCTTTTACTGTCCTCTCAGATACAGTGACTCAACTCATTCTGATTCTAAGACTAAAACTCATTTCTATTATTTTGCATCTCTCTCTTGTTAAATCTAGTGCCCATCCCCTCTGTTGCTAGGCAATGCCCAGCTTGCCCATGCACTATGAATCCGATTGTAGACCATGGCCTGATTCAGATTTTCTGAGCTGAATGTGATAGAATCTGCAATTGACAACATGTTGCTTAAAAAAATATTCTACTACAAATAGGTAACAGGCAAGCTCATTGTTAAAGATTTATAAGGAAAGTAGCAAGCCAAAAAGAGAAATAAAGAGCAATAGCTAGGAGTCCCATTGGTTTAGTTTTCAGCTCGATGCAAGAAAAAAATGCCATAAAATTAAAGATTTCCAAAAGAGAATTGCAGGAGTATAGCTCTAAAGCTAGAAAGGATATTGGAAGTCACCTGGCCCAATATCATCATTTTTACAAGTGAGAAAACAGAATCCGAGAGGCTAAGTGACTCTCCTAACCAAAGACACAAAAAGTAAGCAACAAAACCAGCATCTGAATCCATATCCATGCCTCCAAAACCAACATTTTGTCCACTTGAGAGGTTACTTAAGCTAAGATGATACTTTTCACTAAATAGCTTCAGTCAAAGTTTTGACTTTGTAGGCTACATTGTATAGAGGATTCCTGCACAGATAAGGATCAGAATAGAGAGTACTAAAATCCCTTCCAGTTCTAAAGCTCTAAGATTCTGTAACATTTCAGATGAGAAATTAAATAACCAAATTTACCTATCTTCCATAAGCAATCCTAAGAAAATCTATTTCTGATTATTTATAGTACATAATGACATTGCTAGTAACTGTCTCTTCTTCCCTCTACTCAATTACTTCCAAACCCAAGACACACGTCTTGGGTTTGGAAGTAATTGAGTAGAGGGAAGAATTTACCCATTACCATGATAGCCCAGATAAAGCACAATAGATAATCAACAAATATTCTTCCTACATTTGTCCCTATGGAAAAATGGAGGCATTCTTATTAAAGAATGATAACCAAAGAATATTTTAGAGGTTCATAACATAAAAACATTGTTTTTTCGGAATAATGGGAAAAGCAGATCGTGATTTAAAACTGGTGAGAGCAAGAAGATTCCTTCAGGTGAACACATTAATTACATTACATTCAGTACAATTAAAATTATGCTAATCTCTCATATTTCTAAAGGCATCCCAATCCAATGAATTTATTTTAGAGTCATTTAGAACTTCCTTCTGAAATAAAATTAAAGTTTGTCTTGATGTTGATATATTCCACCTACAAAAACAATAAAACAAGGTGATATCCTATTAAGCTCTGTCAGGGGAATTGTGGGAATTTTGCACACATTAATAGCTCTCAACATTTTAAAGTATAACTACCTCACTTCGAGTATAACACCATGCAAAATTAAACACCTAGCACAATGCAAAACTATTCAAGAGACAAGAACAAGACAAAGGCAAAGGGTCATGCTCTCTGTGAAAACTATTCACTGAATTACCAGATCACATTAAGAATCTCCTTCAAGATATATATAAGCTATCTTTATTCATGACTGTAGTGAAGACAGTCCTCTCTGTTGAGTGTCTTATCTGCTTAAAAGGTTAGTCATTAGTCTATGAAGAACTTGATTTTCTACAAGCAGATAAAGTCCCCAAGGCTGATCACAAAATAAAGCAGCAGTTCAACAATACTACTTAGGAAAGAATATTGGATTTTTATTTGCCTGGATGAGTAAAGGCCTCTGAAAAGACTCCTTGGGACCTATACCAATTATATAAAGGAATGAATTTCCTTAAAGCATGGGGATCGACACATATTAGGTTACAGCTCAATAAGGCAATATGAACACCAAAAGAGATGCTAAATTAAAAAGGGTATCTTGGACTTTTGCTGGCAAGTGAAAAACAGACTTTCCTCTCTGAAGAAGGAAGGCAAAATGACCTTCCTGCTGAGTGCATTATTTCTCCTCTAGGGTCACTTGGTCAGTTAGTGGCACTACAGATGGGGTGCTAGGCCTCCTAGATTCATCTTCCTGAGTTCAAATCTGGCCTTAGATACTTACTAGCTATGTGACCATGAGCAAGTCACTTAACTCTGACTGCTCCAGTTTTCTCCTCTGGAAAATGAGCTGGAGAAGGCAATGGCAAACCATTCCAGTATCTTTGCCAAGAAAGCCCAAAATGGGGTCATGAAGAGTTGGACAGAAGTGAAAAACAGCTTAAAAATGACAGTAAAGTGTCATTTAAATTTTAGAAGTATTTATCTAGACGTTTTTCCAAGGAAGAGAAAGGGTTGGTATCATTAATTTACCCTCTCCCATCTCTGAACAAAAGCCTTGATTATTTCAATGAGCCACTAGAATAGAATTCTTTGAGATCAGGGGTTATTTCATTCTTTGTATTTTTATCTTCAAATCTAGCATAGTGGGTGGAAAATAATAGACAGTTGGTGAAAGGAGTGGATAGTGATAGAAAAGGAAGATGGAAGAGCTGAAATCAAACCTGACGCACACATTTTCTAGGTATATGACTCTGGAAGTTATTTAAATTCTTTTAAGCCCCAATTTCCTATTTTTAAGTGAATGGTTTCATTTCTATTATTATTATTTATAATAACAATAAAAATAACTAGCATTTACATAATGCTTTAAGGTTTGCAAAGCATCTTATTGATACTAACTCATTTAATCCTCACAACAATCTTGAGAGGTAAGTACTATTATTACTCCCATTGGGTGGAAACTGAGGCAAAGGCTAAGCGATTTGCTCAGGATCACTCAGATAGCAAATATCTGATGCTGACGCCATAATACATATCCATCTACAATAATTGACATGATACCTCCCTTCTTTAAACTTTGTTTACTCATCTTTTTTTTTAGACATGCATATTTATACAATTATCTTGCTGCACAAGAAGAATCAGATCAAAAAGGAAAAAATAATGAGAAAGAAAAGAAAATTCAAGCAAACAACAATAAAAGAAGTGAAAAGGCCTCAATTTCCTTATCTGTAAAATGGGAATAATAAAAGTACTTACTTCACAGAATCATTATGAGGATCAAATAAAATAATATGTAAAAATGCTTTGCAAACCTTTAATTGGTACATAAATGTTAGCTATTATTAATAATGACAAATAATTGTTGAGTAGTTGATTGAAATATTTGCCTTATCTGTAATGAAAATGGGAAGTTATTTGAGTTCCACTAAAAACTAGTATCATATACACATATTTTTTAAACTAATACTGATGTCAATCTGTCTTTCTATAGTTTTGTAGAGCCTACAGAATAGATTATAGGATCTGGAGTTGGAAGAGATTGGTCTTTGAGATAAGCCTGTCATTTTACAAAGGAGGAAAGTGAAGCCCAGGAAAATGAAAAGACATGAACAAACTTAATAAGTTAGTTACACAGGCAAGAGGTAGCAAAGCTGAGAATGGAAACTGGTCTTCCAACAAGTGCTCTTTCCACAAAATATCTAATAAACAGCTCTCTCTTTTTTCTCTTTCTTTATCTCTTTTTCTATCTGCCTGTCTCTTTTGCTTGCTCTCTCTCACTCTCTTTTGTGCTCCCTCCCTTTCTGTCTCTCCCCCTCCCACCTTCTTTTTTTATCCTTTCTCCCTCCCTTCTTTAAATAATTAAATCTTATCTATATTGCCATTTGGATAAGGTTTCATTCTTCTACTAGCCCCCTCTTGATGCTACAACCTCTATAGTAATTTTGGACATCCATTCTCTCCATGTCCCTGCAACCTTACTTTACTTCCAGTTATTCATATTCTGTATCTATTTAGAATATAGAGACCTTCTTCCTTTCCATATAATTTTGATGGATTTCTTTCAACAAAAAAGTGAAAAAACAACTCTGAGTGCTTACAATTTACATAGTATTTTAGAGTTTATCATATGCTTTACATGTATTATCACATTTGATCTTCATAATAACCTTGAGGTAGATGATATTAGACTCTGAACTCCTTGAAAGCAGAGACTATCTTTTGCCTCATTTTGTATCCTCAGTACTTAGCACCGTGCCTGGAACATAATAAGTGCTTAATAAAAGGTTACTTACTAATTGAGTCTTAGAAAAGTTAAGAAACTTAACCAGAGCCACACAGCTAGCACTTGGATTGGAATTCAGGTCTTCCTGATTTCAAGCATAACATTTCATTCATTATATCATCTATATCTCATTATTTTTGTCTGAAAATCTATGTCATGATAGTTATTCCCTTTGTTGCATAACTAAAATATATAAAAATAAATGATATAAGGAATAAATATTAAAATATTGTTCTGAAAAATAAGTGGTTTGTCTAAGTCCCAAGAGAAGAGAAAACAGAAGGGCAATCCAGGAGCTAGAATATGCCTAAGAAATTGTTGGGTGACTAGAACAGAAACTCTTAATATTGTTATTTTCAGGGACCTCTTTGGAAATCTGGTGAAGCCTGGGGATCTCTTCTCTGAAATGTTCATTAAATGCATAAAATAAAGTGCAAAAGATTACAAAGGAAACCAATTAAATTGAAAAGGAGTTATCAAAATATCAAAAAGTCAAGTTCATGGACCTCTGATAAAGAATCCTCTATTCATCTTTTTTTTTTCTTGCTGTTTTGCAACAGGGAGAGATGTATTTCATAAGATTTCCCATGTATAACTGATAGCATACATCCACATTCAGTGGACTTGGGGGGGGGGGGGGCTGGAGGGAAAGAGAACATTTGAAATTTGAGATTTTTTAAATTAATAAATAATCTCCCACCCCACTCCCCCCAAAAAGAATTCTTATTCAGAGGATCAATGGATAGACTCTTTGGAATATGGACAAGAATCCTATGGATGAAAAAAATGTGGATGAGATAATGTATTTGTTGAAGTGGAAGCAATATGGCTGCCATTGGTAACTGCATGACTGATGTCCCTAAATTAAATATCCTAATAAGCATCTCTAATAATCCCCACCTTGAACCATAATGGGGATTCTATAAGAAAAAGCTCAACAGTATCGTCCTCCCCATATGTTTAACAAACTTGACCATACCAGCAACAAAAAGAAGCTAATCAGGGAGCAGGATTGTAAACTTGACTGCCAGCTTTTAAGAATTGAATTTGAGGTCAATCCCACACATATATAACAGTGAATAATAAAGCAAAGCTCAGCAGGTATCCAAACTATAGCTCAGCAGTAGGTCACAGAGTACATAATGATAGCATGTGTGAGACAGAGAAACAAAGACAAAGAGAGATGGAGGAAAGAGAGATACAAAGAGACCAGGGCAGGGGGAGGCAGATAGAAATGAAGAGAGAGAGACAAGAGAGTCAGAGAAAGAGACAAAGACAGAGACATAGATAGAGAGAGAAATAGAGAGGAATGAGGGAGGAAAACAGAATTGGGATCTTAATGGGGGAAAGTCTTTGCTGTCTTAAATGAGAATCAGTTTGTGAATGAATGAAACACTCAACTCTACTATCATGATTCTCTGCCAGAATTGCTACCAAGAACAGTCTTCTCAAAGAAAATCAAACCCAGGACAAAACCCAATGTGTAATCTACTTATTTTCCTTGGAAAACCCTTGTACCTCTCTCTCTCTCATTTCCTTTCTAAATTGTTAGGTTTCTCTTTCTTTTTCTCCTTTTTCTTCCTCTCAGCGGGTTTCCTGCAGCACCAAAGGTTCATTCCCTTTGTTGTACCTTCATGTCCTTTGACCACAGCCAGCACAAGCTTTCCCCCTTTAATTCTGACTGCCTCCTTCTTTTCAGGAAATACTTTGGATTGTAGCCTTCTGAAGAGCATCAGAGAGCTCTCCTGAGAGCAGCTTCCTCACAGAATGGACTGCACAATCCATGCTGTGTGTAGACATTGAAAGCAATGAGGAACCACAAAAATTGAAAACTGTCAAATAAGAAGAAACTGCTGGAGGAAAGTGATCCTCAAGAATGGTAGGTAACAGCTTGAGAGCCCCTCTCCAAACAAGAAAATTAGGGATGAGAACCAATATGTTATTCTAAGTTTCTAATTCTTGGGTAACATAACATAATATTATGTCCAAGAGAAGATTTTAAAGTCTAGTCTTTCACAACACTCCCCTCCTTGTCTGAGCTTCCATAAGAAACCTTGTCCTAATCTTGTCACTCAGCTAGTTAAAACATGGTTGCAAGGAGGCCAGAGTCAGAGGAAAAGTAAAAGTAACTTGTGAAGCAGGGAAAATTTTAAAATCACGGTTCCCTGTTAAGATTTGTAAATTTCATCCTAACCATCCATTTTGCTTATACCATTCATATACTAAGAGCATAGTAAATATTTATGGAATTGTATTATGTTATAAAGTTATTATATTAGTTATATATGTATATCTATATTATATAATATATGTTAAAGCTATAAGGGGCTCTTTTTAAAAGTACATGTGATCTACTAATAATATTTGACATTCTTATAAAACTATTCTATGGTTTAGTTTTCAGGAGGAAATGGATATAAAAAAGATTGATGGTCCAAAAATAAGGGTTCCCGATAATTTTGACTAAACAGATTATTGTATATGAATGTAATGGAATATTATTGCATTGTAATAAATGACAAAAGGTATTGAGAAACACAGAAAGATACATGAACAGAATGAAAAAAGGAAAATTAGGAAAAATATATAAGATGATTTGAGCAAAAACATTGGAGTCTTAGATTGTTATCATTTGGCAAACTTTGGAAGACTTTTTTTTTTAAATTTTTTATTTAATAATTACATTATATTGACACTCATTTCTGTTCCGATTTTTTTTTCCCCTCCCTCCCTCCACCCCCTCCCCTAGATGGCAAGCAGTCCTTTATATGTTGGATATGTTGCAGTATATCCTAGATACAATATATGTTTGCAGAACCGAACAGTTCTCTTGTTGCGTAGGGAGAATTGGATTCAGAAGGTATAAATAATCCGGGAAGAAAAACAAAAATGCAGATAGTTCACATTCGTTTCCCAGTGTTCTTTCTTTGGGTGTAGCTGCTTTTGTCCGTCATTTATCAATTGAAACTCAGGTCTCTTTGTCAAAGAAATCCACTTCCATCAAAATATGTCCTCATACAATATCGTTGTCGAAGTGTATAATGATCTCCTGGTTCTGCTCATTTCACTTAGCATCAGTTCATGTAGGTCTCTCCAAGCCTCTCTGTATTCATCCTGCTGGTCATTTCTTACAGAACAATAATATTCCATAACATTCATATACCACAATTTACCCAGCCATTCTCCAATTGATGGGCATCCATTCATTTTCCAGTTTCTAGCCACTACAAACAGGGCTGCTACAAACATTTTGGCACATACAGGTCCCTTTCCCTTCTTTAGTATTTCTTTGGGGTATAAGCCCAATAGAAACACTGCTGGATCAAAGGATATGCACATTTTGATAATTTTTTGGGCATAATTCCAGATTGCTCTCCAGAATGGTTGGATTCGTTCACAACTCCACCAACAATGCATTAGTGTCCCAGTTTTCCCGCATCCCCTCCAACATTCATCATTATTTTTTCCTGTCATCTTAGCCAATCTGACAGGTGTGTAGTGGTATCTCAGAGTTGTCTTAATTTGCATTTCTCTGATCAATAATGATTTGGAACACTCTTTCATATGAGTGGTAATAGTTTCAATCTCATCCTCTGAAAATTGTCTGTTCATATCCTTTGACCATTTATCAATTGGAGAATGGCTTGATTTCTTATAAATTTGAGTCAGTTCTCTATATATTTTGGAAATGAGGCCTTTATCAGAACCTTTAACTGTGAAAATGTTTTCCCAGTTTGTTGCTTCCCTTCTAATCTTGTTTGCATTAGTTTTATTTGTACAAAGGCTTTTTAATTTGATGTAATCGAAATTTTCTATTCTGTGATCAGTAATGGTCTCTAGTTCATCTTTGGTCACAAATTTCTTTCTCCTCCACAAGTCTGAGAGATAAACTATTCTATGTTCCTCTAATTTATTTATAATCTCGTTCTTTATGCCTAGGTCATAGACCCATTTTGATCTTATCTTGGTATATGGTGTTAAGTGTGGGTCCATGCCTAATTTCTGCCATACTAATTTCCAATTATCCCAGCAGTTTTTATCAAATAATGAATTCTTTTCCCAGAAGTTAGGGGCTTTGGGTTTGTCAAACACTAGATTGCTATAATTGACTATTCTGTCTTGTGAGCCTAGCCTTTTCCACTGATCCACTAATCTATTTCTTAGCCAATACCAAATGGTTTTGGTGACTGCTGCTTTATACTATAATTTTAGATCAGGTACAGCTAGGCCACCTTCATTTGATTTTTTTTTCATTAATTCCCTTGAGATTCTCGACTTTTTATTGTTCCATATGAATTTTGTTGTTATTTTTTCTAGATCAATAAAATATTTTCTTGGAAGTCTGATTGGTATAGCACTAAATAAATAGATTAGTTTAGGGAGTATTGTCATCTTTATTATGTTCGCTCGGCCGATCCAAGAGCACTTAATATTTTTCCAATTATTTAAGTCTGACTTTATTTGTGTGGAGACTTTTTTATAATTTTGCTCATATAATTCCTGACTTTCCTTTGGTAGATAGATTCCCAATATTTTATGGTATCAACAGTTATTCTGAATGGAATTTCTCTTTGTATCTCTTGCTGTTGGGTTTTGTTGGTGATGTATAAAAATGCTGAGGATTTATGGGGATTTATTTTGTAGCCAGCTACTTTGCTAAAATTATGAATTATTTCCAATAGCTTTTTGGTAGAATCTCTGGGGTTCTCTAGGTATACCATCATATCATCTGCAAAGAGTGATAGTTTGGTTTCCTCATTGCCTACTCTAATTCCTTTTATATCTTTCTCGACTCTTATTGCCGAGGCTAGTGTTTCTAATACGATATTAAATAATAATGGTGATAGTGGGCAACCTTGCTTCACTCCAGATCTTACTGGGAAAGGTTCCAGTTTTTCCCCATTGCATATGATGCTTACTGATGGTTTTAAATATATGCTCCTGACTATTTTAAGGAAAAGTCCATTTATTCCTATGCTCTCAAGTGTTTTTATTAGGAATGGATGTTGGATTTTATCAAATGCTTTTTCTGCATCTATTGAGATGATCATGTGGTTTTTGTTTGTTTGGTTATTGATATAGTCAATTATGCTAATAGTTTTCCTAATATTGAACCAGCCCTGCATTCCTGGTATAAATCCTACTTGGTCATAGTGTATTATCCTGGTGACAATTTTCTGTAATCTTTTTGCTAATATTTTATTTAAGATTTTAGCATCAATATTCATTAGGGAGATTGGTCTATAATTTTCTTTCTCTGTTTTCAGCCTACCTGGTTTAGGTATCAGTACCATATCTGTGTCATAAAAGGAGTTTGGTAGGACTCCTTCAATCCCTATTTTTTCAAATAGTTTATATAACATTGGAGTTAATTGTTCTTTAAATGTTTGGTAGAATTCACATGTAAATCCATCTGGTCCTGGGGATTTTTTCTTAGGGAGTTGATTGATAGTTTGTTCTATTTCTTTTTCTGAGATGGGACTGTTTAGGATATTTACTTCTTCCTCTGTTAGTTTGGGCAAGCTGTATTTTTGGAGGTATTTTTCTATTTCATTTAAGTTGTCGAATTTATTGGCATAAAGTTGGGCAAAGTAACTCCTAATTATTGCTCTAATTTCCTCTTCGTTAGTGGTGAGTTCTCCCTTTTCATTTTTAAGACTAACAATTTGATTTTCCTCTTTCCTTTTTTTAATCAGATTTACTAAGGGTTTGTCTATTTTGTTGGTTTTTTCATAGAACCAACTCTTAGTTTTATTAATCAATTCAATAGTTTTTTTACTTTCAATTTTATTGATCTCAGCTTTTACTTTTAGAATTTCAAGTTTAGTGTTTGACTGGGGGTTTTTAATTTGTTCCTTTTCTAGCATTTTTAATTGCAAACCCAATTCATTGACCTTCTCTTTCTCTATTTTATACAAATAGGCCTCTAGAGATATGAAATTTCCCCTTATTACCGCTTTGGCTGCATCCCATACATTTTGGTATGATGTCTCATTATTATCGTTTTCTTGGGTGAAGTTATTAATTATGTCTATGATTTGCTGTTTTACCCAATCATTCTTTAGTATGAGATTATTTAGTTTCCAATTATTTTTTGGTCTACTTCCCCCTGCTTTTTTGTTGAATGTAATTTTCATTGCATCGTGGTCTGAAAAGGATGCATTTACTATTTCTGCCTTACTACATTTGAGTTTGAGGTTTTTATGTCCTAATAGATGGTCAATTTTTGTATAGGTTCCATGAACTGCTGAAAAGAAAGTGTATTCCTTTCTGTCTCCATTACATTTTCTCCAGAGATCTATCATATCTAGCTTTTCTAGTATTCTGTTTACCTCTTTGACTTCTTTCTTATTTATTTTCTGGTTTGATTTATCTAATTCTGAGAGTGCAAGGTTAAGATCTCCCACTATTATAGTTTTACTGTCTATTTCTTCTTGCAGCTCTCTTAGTTTCTCTTTTAAGAATTTAGATGCTACCCCACTTGGTGCATATATGTTTAATATAGATAGTGCTTCATTATCCATGCTACCCTTTAGCAAGATATAGTGTCCTTCCTTATCTCTTTTAATTAGGTCAATTTTTTCTTTAGCTTGATCTGAGATCAGGATGGCTACCCCTGCTTTTTTGACTTCACCTGAAGCATAGTAGATTTTGCTCCAACCTTTTACCTTTAACCTGCATGTATCTCCCCGCTTCAGGTGTGTTTCCTGTAAACAACATATTGTAGGATTCTGGCTTTTAATCCATTCTGCTAACCGCTTCCTCTTTATGGGGGAGTTTACCCCGTTCACGTTTATGGTTAGAATGACCAATTCTGTATTACTTGCCATCTTGTTAACCCGGTTTATGCTTTCCTCCCTTCTTTCCCCTTTCCCCCCCTTCCAAGTATTAAGCTTGTGAGCACCCCTTGCTTCTCACAGCCCTCCCTTTTTAGTGTCCCTCCCCCCGCCTTAGAGTTCCTCCCCCTATCTTACCCCTTTCCCTCCCAGTTCCCGTATTCCCTTCCGCTTAGCTTATTCCTTCCCTTTCCACTTTTCCCTTCTCACTTTTCAATGAGATGGGAGAAGTTTCACCTTAGATTGAATATGTCTTAAGATTTTTCACTTAAAGCCAATTCTGAAGGCAGTAAGATACCCACTATATTCATCCCCCTCCATTCTTTCTCTCAGGTATAATAGGTTTCCTATGCCTCTTCGTGAGATGTACTACCCCCACTTTACCCTTTTTCTGGTACAATGTCCTTTCCACATCAATTTCTAGAACAAGGTATACATGTATTCTTTATACATCTATATAGTCAAAATATAGTTCCCAAGATTAATCTTTACCTTTTTAGATTTCTCTTGAGTTCTATATTTGTAGATCAAACTTTTTGTTAAGTTCTGGTTTTTTCATCAGAAATAGATGAAATTCGCTTACTTCGTTGAATGTCCATCTTCTTCCCTGGAAAAAGATGCTCATTCTCGCTGGGTAAGTTATTTTTGGTTGCATACCAAGTTCCTTAGCCTTTCGGAATATCATATTCCAGGCCCTTCGATCTTTTAATGTGGATGCTGCCAGATCCTGGGTGATCCTTATTGTGGCTCCTTGATACTTGAATTGGGTTTTTCTAGCCGCTTGCAATATTTTTTCTTTCATCTGAGGGTTCTGGCATTTGGCCACTATATTCCTTGGTGTTTTGATTTTAGGATCCCTTTCAGTGGGTGATCGATGAATCCTTTCAATGTTTATTTTTTCCTCTGTTCCTATGACTTCTGGGCAGTTCTCTTTGATAATTTCCTGGAAGACAGTGTCCAGGCTCTTTTTTTCATCATGTTTTTCTGGGAGTCCAATGATTCTCAGATTGTCTCTCCTGGATCTGTTTTCCAGGTCTGTTGTCTTCCCCAGAAGGTATTTCACATTTTTCTCCATTGTTTGATTTTTTTGGATTTGCTTGACTGATTCTTCTTGTCTCCTCGAGTCATTCAATTCCACTTGTTCAATTCTGATTTTCAGTGAAGTATTCTCTTCACTCACTTTTTTAAAATCTTTCTCTAATTGTCCAATTGAGTTCTTTTGTTCTGTGGAATTTTTTTCCATTTCGCCAATTTTGTTTTTTAGAGAGCTGTTTTCTGTTTCCAGTTCACTAATCCTATTTTTCAAGGATTTTACTTCTTTATCCACTCTCTCTTTAACTTTCTCCAGACTCTTTTCCCATTTTTCTTCTAGCTCCCTTGTGAGAGCCTTTTTAATCACTTCTATGAGGTTCATCTGTGCTGAGGAACAGACGATCTCCTCCTTTGGGGAATCACCTGGGGACTGCCTGTTTTTAGTCTCCTCAGGATTTAGAGTCTGCTCTCTATCTGTATAGAAGCTGTCAAGGTTAAAGTCCTCTTCAGCTTCTTGCTCATTCTGTCTATTAATCAGAGACAAACTACCAAAGAAAAACAGAAAAAACTGGAGTCTTTCTTTGGGGGGGGGCTGGGTGTGTTATCGAGCTTCCTCTACAGACTGCAGGGGCAGCAGTGAGGCACTAGCAGGACTGTGCTGCGCCTGCGCTCTGAGATCCAGAGCGTGCTGAGTCACTGAGGGGGGGTAAGGGGGGGGGCGGCCAGGTCCTGAGAGACTCCAGCTGTTTGCGGTTGTGTTCTTCACCCCGGTGTTTTTAGCTTCTCTGCTGGGCTGTTGACTTGCTGCAGGTTCCAAACCTGTAGCGAAGCTCTCCCCGCAGAGACGGCTACGATCACTCCCCACCCCCTCTCAGCTCTGCTCCCGTGCTCTCACTGCCGCTGCCCGCCGCCTGCGCCCGATCTAAAACCGCCCCAGCCCTCCAGTAAAGACAGACCTTTCTTGGCGGATCTCAAGGATGGCTTCTCTTGGTAACTATATGTGGGTTTTTTTTCAGTCAAGCATTGATTCAGAGGCTTGTAATGAAGTGGATAGTGAGAGAAAGCGCGGAGCTTATGCAACTGTGAGCCTCCTCTCCGCCATCTTAACCGGAAGTCCTCAAACTTTGGAAGACTTAAAAAATCTTCATAGCATCATAGATATTCTAATAGACTTTTGCAAGAAGACAGAAAATCCTGGATCTGTACTGTTTACACACATAAAAACTCAATTTGTCCTGGATTTTCAGACAAGAGAAATAGGGATTCAAGAATAAGACACAACCTGCTAAAGATGCAGAGCAAAAGTAATAGAAAGGTTATTTGAGCACACGTGGGCTAAAGCTGAGAGCCAGCCAAGCCAGTAGTTTTTGCAAGGATGGTATTTAGGGAGAGTAAGGTCCAGGCAAACAGCATCTCTATTCTTTTTTCTTGTATTTTTTCCTGGAAAGTATGACCAGAAAATTTCTACCCAAGCTTTCTCTTAATTCCTTTCATCATAAACAGCACTTAGACCAGGAGTGTAGTGAATGATTGAGCAACTCTAACTGTAAACTCCATTGCAGGCTTTTAAATTGTTTTAAATGTGTATTTGTGTGGTTTTATTATTTAATATTGCCAATAAATTAGATGGGTACTAACAGTAATTTTATCTAAGCCTATAAGTTCATGGTTTAAGTTTGAAAGAAAGGAAAGTAGCCCCATGGAAAGTGTGGTTTCCCTGATTTTACTAGGGATGGGAGATGTCAATTAGAGAGAAGGTTTCTACAATACAGGTAATTTCTGAGAATATTTCGAATCATCTTTACTGAATGGTCTTTAATCTTGAAGAGAAAAAAATTAGTGAGAAGATAAGCCAATAAGAGAGGAGTGGAATTTAGCATGGTTGTGCCTGAATGATGCTTCTTCTTTCTCCTCTTCTTCTCTCATTCTTGTGCTTTTTATTTTTCTTCCACTCTAACACTCTCCTACATTCTCTCACTCTGTGTATGTGTGTGTATGTGTGTGTGTGTGTGTGTGTGTGTGTGTGTGTGTCTCTCCCTACATACTCTCTCTCTCTCTCTCTGTGAGTCTGAGTGTCTCTTTCTCCCTGTCTCTCTTACATACATATATGTGGATGCATGCATACATACACATATACACTAAAGAGACATAATAATGTTAAAAGCCAGGTGATAAAAGATTAAATGCAGTGACTAATGTTTGTCCTTGACAGAAGATGATGAAACATACTGATTTCCTTCCTCTCTGTAAAGAGGCAGAATAGTATGATTGTGGAATGCTTGAAATATTATCTTATGATAATTGGTAATTGTCAATCAGTTTTGAAAGAACTATTATTCTTTGTTACATTGGGAAGTTCTATATGTGAGTGAGAGAAGAGGATATCAAAAAATAACTATGTTATAAAAATAAATGTTGTTTTTTAAAAGAAAGCTAAAGGTGAATTTCCAGTTGGCAAAAGCAATGACCAGACATTAGAACTACCCTGATTTCTATTTTGATTATGCAGTTAAACTGAACAGATCATAATATTCTTTATTTCTGCTCAGTAGAAAACACAGCATGCCTAAAGTTTTTATCTTTTATGAACTTAATCCTTCATTTTAATTTTTCTTTTGCTTCATTGAAAAGTTTTAAGTTTCCTTTGCATGGGTAGAAGCAGCTACACCCAAAGAAAGAACACTGGGACATGAATATAAACTGCTTGCATTTTTGTTTTTCTTCCCGGATTATTTATACCTTCTGAATTCAATTCTCCCTGTGAAACAAAAAAACTGTTCGGTTCTGCACACGTATATTGTATCCAGGATATACTGTAACCTATTCAACATGTAAAGGACTGCTTGCCATCTGGGGGAGAGGGTGGAGGGAGGGGAAAAATCAGAACAGAAGTGAATGCAAGGGATAATGTTGTAAAAAATTACCCTGGCATGAGTTCTATCAATAAAAAGTTATTTTAAAAAAATTAAGTTTCCTTTGCAAGCTTTTCTATAGTATCCTGCCTAGTCAGACCATATTTGAAGTACTATGCTCATTTTATGAGTATACATTTTTAAAGGACATGGATAATATAAAGACTGTCCAAAAAAAGGAAACTAGGGTGGCAAAAGTCCTCAAACTTATGTCATCATTCTCAGTTGATAGTTCTCCCCAATCTTAATCCTTTCCCTTTGAAATTATCTTCTATTGATCTTCTATTTTCAAGTTCATACATAATTGTTTGCTTGTTTTCTACCTATTATATGTGAACTCAGTGAGAGCAAGGACTGGTTTTGGGCTTTCTTTTATCTCTGGTATTTAGCATGGAATCCAGCATACAGTAAGTATTTAATAAATGTATGTTAACTTGATATGAAAAAGAGAAATTTCAGAGCAACCCAATAACCCTTTTCAAATATTTGAAGGATTATTATATGGAAAATGGAATGGGTTTGTTCAGTTTGGATGTAAGAAAAAAAGCTTCTACAAATATAATTATCCAAAAGTAAAAGAGGCTATGTTAGAGGTGATGGTCTTCCCATCACTGGGGATCTTTAAGCAAGGACTGGATGGATGATTTTATATTGTCATAAATATAATATATATGTATGTATGTATGTATGTATGTATCCTTCATCCAGGTTCCAACTACATAAGACTCTATCATTGAAATTTGAGTTACATGTTACTTTCATATTTTTTTCTGAAACTATAATTTCATCCACATCTAGCTATCTTCTTGATTTTAAGACCAACTTTTTATTCCTCCCCAACACTCGGCCTCTCAGCTGACTTTACATCTAATATTTATACAGCACTTTAAATTTTACAAAGCCCTTTGTATAAAATTTTCCTATGAGATAGTTACTATAATTACCACTATTTTACAAAAGCAGAAACTGAGGTTCATCGAGGCTACATGACTTATAGCTAATAAGGATCAGAAACAGGATCTGAATTGATATGTTTCCAACTCCTATCTCGCACCTAATCCACTTTAGCAAAACACCTCTTATTCAAGCAAATGTCTCAGCATGAATAGGATGCTAATCACACATCCTTTATAGGAGATTTTTTTTTTAGCTGAACAACTATGTACCTGGTATTGTGTTGAGAAGGGGAAGAAGGAATTTTAAAAAGATATAGGCTGCACCTCACAAGGCACTTATAATCTCATTTTTTCCATCCATATAACACTAAATTCCAGGACAAGAGGCACGACTGCCTAAGAATACTTTTCAAGGGGCTATTACTAGAACTAATAGAACAACTCATAAATAATAACCACATTGTAAAGACATATAACTTTGTGAAACTTAAAAACTATGTTCAACAATAACCAACCATGAATACAGAGTACCCATATAATGACAGATCGTTCTTCCTACCTTTTAACAGAGACATGATACTCAAAGTATACAATGAAATATATATATATATATATATATATATATATATATATATATATATGTATATATATATACATATGTATGTATGTGTGTGTGTGTGTGTGTGTGTGTGTGTGTGGACATAGCTAATGAGGGAATTTTTTTCACCTGATTCTGAATATTTGTTATGATGATTTTGTTTTCCTTTCTGTTTTTTTCAATGAGGAGGAGGAAAGAAAAAATCGATTTTGGTTCTTAAAAAATTTAAATTATTTTCCAAATGTTACTACACAGTGCTTTCCCAGAAATTAAAAACAAAAAGGAAGAAGTTAGATGACCATTCTTTGGGGAAGCACTTCTATTATACTTTTCCTAGCTTATTGTGTTTTGCCTCCCTGATAAAAATATGTCAATACCAACAGTGTTGCTTTTTAATAGTGATTACAGAAAAGACAGCTGATGGAATATGACTTTTAGTTTTGCAGTAACAGTCCTGAATTATTCAATGAGTCCGAGGCTTTTTCTTTGTGAAAGAAAAACAAAAAAGAACAATCTTGAGAGAAATTTTTTGATTTTTCATGCCATCAGTTCTGTCATAGATAGGAATGCACAATCACTGAAGAAGAGCAAAGCAATTTAGATAACATTTCCAGTTCTAAAGGAAGACTTCTGTTATTAAATGTGGCAGCCCACAATAGTCACTGCCAACTGTTTAATCAAAAAGTTATTGTTCAGCACTAGGGGGTCGTAGGGAATAAGACAAAATGGGCCTTGCCAACAATGCCTTCAATTGCGGAAAATGTCTGATCGAGTTTAAAGCTCTTTTCAATCTCTTGTGTAATCATTTAGCTCTGATGGCACGTGTTTGATAAAGCATTTCACAATGATAATAAGAAAATCACAGAGACAATTCAGCTCTTCTACTTCTTTCTTTAATTATCCCTTTTATCCTTGCCATACTCTTCTTGTTCAGGTATGAGAATATAAATACAAAGGAAGATATTCAAAAAGATTTCTCAAAAACTCTACTGTTAATCATAGATGTGAGGTAAGTGATATTTTTGTGCTAAATGGCAAAAGACTTGACAAAAAAGTACTAAGAGGATTGGGAGACTAAATGAGGAATTTAGTCACCAAACATTCAAAATTAAAGCAGTTTACTGTTTTGAGGGTTAAAACCAGTTAGTCTTGAGTGGATACCCATCAGTTGCAGAATAGCTGAATAAATTATGGTATATAAATGTTATGAAATATTATTGTTCTATAAGAAATGATAAGTAGGATGATTTCAGAGAGGCCTGGAGAGACTTATGTGAACTGATGCTAAATGAAGGGAATAAAACCAGGAGAACATTACACATGGCAACAACAAGATTATACAATGATCAATTCTGATAAACGTGGCTCTTTTCAACAATGAGATGATTCAGTCCAATTATAATAAATTTGTCATGGAGAGAGCCATCTACATCCAAAAAAGAGGACTGTGGGTACTGGATGTGCATCACAGCATAGTATTTTCACCTTTTTGTTGTTGGTTTTGTTTTCTTTCTCCTTTTTTCCCTCTTAGACCTAATTTTTCTTATGCAGCAAAATAAATGTGGAAATATGTATAGAAGAATTGCACATGTTTAACACACATTGGATTACTTTCTGTGTACAGGAGGGAGAAAAATTTGAAACACAAGGTTTTGCAAGGATAGATAAAACTATTTTTGCATATATTTTGAAAATAAAAAGCTATTTTTTTTAAGTAAATAAATGTTCTTGAAAAAAATCAGTTTTATAGAGCAGTAAGATCAGGACATTATAGTCTTGAGAAAATGGACTGAAACATGATATTGGGAGAACTGATATCTAGTCCAAGCTCTGTCACTTTTCCCTTGTGACTTTCACCAATGCTTTTTCATGGGATTCTGTTCCTTCTGTCAAGTCAAATCAGCAAGGTTTTCTTAAGCATTTCTTATGTGCCAACCAACACTGACGATATATATGCAAATAGAGGTAACTTGTCCACAGGTAACATATATAAAGGGGGAAAGAAAATCCATAAAAGAGAGCTGAAAATAGATGGAGTATTTGTGGGGGCCATGGTGGCAAAATCCAGACAATTGAAAGCAGTCAGAAGAAGAAGGAAAGATAGCTGACTTAGGCCCTTCCTTGAAATCGAGATTCCCTCTCAAAATTCAACAATGAGAGAAAGGGTTTGCAATGGCAGAGCAAGAAGGCAAAGCCTCAAGAAGGATGGCTGGCCTGGACCCTTCCTCAAAATGGAAGTTCCAGGGTCAAATGAACAAGACAGATGACTGAAGAACCTTAGAAAAGTTCTAGGATGAGAAAGCAGGTGAGTTACTGATATTTTTACTCCCCAGAATCAAAACCAGAGCTGAATGAGAAATGCATTGCACAATAATACTTGCTATAGGGATATCATGAGAAATGATAGGTCTATGAGTTGATTCATGCTAAAGTTTTCAATATTATATTAAATGCTATCCAAATGTAGTCAATAATTAGTACAACTTCACTGGATGTATAGTCTCACTGACGGGCATAAATTTACTCTCACCCTTGGGCAACTCCCATCCACATCCTCCCATAAATGTTCCAGTCTATGTTCCCAGGGCCTTGCACAAATTATCATAACACCGAGTGAATATAAACAGAGCAGAAAAGTTGTCCATCACTTTTCTCTGGCTCTTGCTACATAATCAGCCTATCTTTTTTTTAAGTATGTCTCTTGGCTGACATTCTTAATGCCATTTATTCCTGATAATTGGTTGTAATCGGAGGTAGACTGCTTATTTTCACCAAGAGTTTCTCTCGTTGCCTTTTAGGTGATGGGACTTGATTAAATAATGAGCAAAGGGACATTTTATGTACCTGAATTTTTAGTGTCTTATGAATAAGACAGAGAAGCAGAGTAGAATGATGGATAAAATCTGTTCCTAGAAAAAAAAAGACCAGGATTCAAATATTCCCTATGATGCAAATTAAGATGGGTAAATCACTTGGCTTTTCAGGCTTCCAGGAAATTTTCTAAGCCTAAAAGATGCACAGTAAATGCCAAACTGCATTGGTAGAGGGAATCTTCTCTCTGAGAGTTTTTATAATAATAAAAGCAGAAATCCAACTTGCTAAATAAATAGATAAATATATACATAAAATATAAGACAAATGATGATTGGCTGTCACTTTTCATTCAGTTACGTTAGCATATGCATAATATAGACATATCTTTAAAGAAGAAAATAGAACAACATGAAACAGAAAATCATTCATTTTTAAAGTCCAGAAAAAGCTATTTGGTTTTATTTTTGTTCTTCATCCTTCACTTTCAAAGAGAAACAGAGACATCCCGGGTTGATGTCTTGGTTTGTATGTGAAGTGGATTAAAGTGAAAAATCTGCACTGTCATTATCTTCATGTTCTCTTCCAGAGTCATCAAAGTACAGTGGTAAGACCAAAGTCAGGATAACCGGTGATGGTCAAGGATACAGTACATCACCTTGACATCTTTGATATCTGGCAAAGTTCTAAATATTCCCTACTCTTGTTTTACCTGCCTTCATAGTCATTGGAACAAACTGTTCTTATTTGCTCATTTCACCAAAAGAAGTCTTGGGGTAGCTATCTCCCACCTCACTAATGAGTGTGAGACTTGCCATTTACCCTAAACCCAGGTTATTCTGTATAATTGAGACCAATAGAAAGAAATGAATTTCCCTAGAATAGGGATTAAGAAATACCTGTTATTCTAAAATGTCAAGAAAGCCTGAGGGCCCCTCATGGATGCTGCTATCTGGAATAGCTTACCATATGTTTAGGAGATAACAATGGATAATATAGCAAATTATTCCAAATTCATGTATATTCTAAGGAAAATTTACAAGTAAGCATTGGGTCCAAATACACTTTGGAATTTTACAACCTCCACTTGTAATGCTGGAGAAACTGAGGCAAGAGAGAGGTTAGAGAGTTTTTAATATTTTATTAATGGGAGAGTAAAATTGACTGGACAGGACTCTCCTCTCAAATTATCCATTCAGACAGAGATAAGGATATACTGGGACCAAGGAATCCATGTTGGTCCCAGGGTTGGAGGAGACTGTCATCTCAAAGAATCCAGCATTCAGCCACCAGCCTCCAGTGATGAATGGAGGAACCCTAACTTCTTAAATATTTTCTCTAAACAAAGTAAGGGGTAAGAAGCACGGGAAAACTTGTCAGGATGGGGTAGGCCATAAATCCTAAAAATCCAGAGACAGGATGTCTGAATACACAGAAATAAAGATATCAGTGAGGTATCTTGGAATATTTTAGAGGGATATAAGTCTTGAGGACAGAAAAGAGTCAAGAGGTCTACTCTCTTGTTTATCTTGCTAACAATTTATAACCTTAGAGCAAATAGTCCTCAGTCAGACCAAAGGGGGAGTTTTATAGCTTAGGGGATTGAGACAGAACAGTTAAGGAAACTGAGACAAGGGAAACTAGTGCAGGGAAACTGAGTCAGGACAGTTAAAGAGAACTGTGGCAGAACACACTGTCCATAGAGTCAAGAGCACAACTAAAATTAGTCAGACAAATCTTGATGAATTGGTCCACAAAAGAGTCATGCTTTCTGACTTCAGTTAAATCATCTTGGCGATCTTGTTTTATTTACTTATAATCCATTCTTATATTCCCAATTGGGACTATTTTACAAACCCTTAAATCCAGCCTTACCAATAATCTCTTGTACCCTACTTTTTAAGACCACTGGAAATCTTACACTAATTTTTGTGACCTTGAATAATTTTTACTTATTTATATTTAATTATTTTATGACCTCAATTTTCTCTCCCATAACATATTTTGGGTGAGATGATCTGTTCCAATTTTGCCATTCTGTGATTTTGCTAATCAGATCCCCAAAATCAAGGACCAACTACCACACAATTCTTCAACTTCCCCCCAAAATTCCACCTACAACCATCTTGTGTGTCTTTAATGTCATCATCGATAGTAGTAAAGATTTAATCAATGTTCTCCTCTTCTACTACCCTCATAATTCAGAAAGAACTCCAAAACAAATCCTTCAAAGACATTATAATTTATTTTGTTCTTCTGTACCTCATTAGTTATATGAGAGCATGGATTGGAGTCCACAATGACATTGGCAATGGCAATGGCTAGATGAGGGACAGCACTGTCAATCCAGAAAGTAGGAAGCTTCATCATGGAATGTAAATGATCAGGTTTGGGTAGATCAGCTAAGATAAGAAAGAAGAGTAATAATCAGGTAGCAGCATCCAAAAAAAAAAAAACAGAGAGAATGGAAACTGGTACTTTCTAACAGCGTAAGTAAATGTTGTTTTTTGTATAAAATTTTATTCACTATTTTTATAAGTATGAATATAGATAACACTGAATCTACAATAGCATACCGTAATCAGAAGCAGATTAGCAATCAATAGTTGAATCCCACCTTTTTTTTGAAGCAGGAACAACAGGGTTAGAATTACCTTATAATGAACAATATAACTTTCATCCTTTCTAGATATTTTTCCCCATGCAGACTAGCGACACATCAAAATTCAGTCTGCTATTTCTAGTAGAGTTGGTACCTGCTGATTTTAAGACAGAAATAACTTGCTGCCTCTTAATAATGGAACCCAGTAGAGTACAGAATTTGGAATGACTTAGGTCCATGTCAAACTCTGCCTAATGGGCTTTTGTTAATGGAAATAGTGGAGAGGCAATAGGATAGCGTGTAAAAAGTGCTAGACATCGAGTTGAAAGAAAACTGGGTTCAAATATTTGCTCTGACATCAGCTGTATTCCAGCATGGCACTTAATGTCTCTGAGTCTCAGTTTCCTCATTTATAATGTAAGGATAATGTCTGTTGTACCTGCCTCACATAGCTGTTGTGAAAATCAAATGAAATATGTGCAACTTGCATTACAACCTTAAAACACCATATAAATAAATGAAAATCCACATTACAAAAGGGCCTTAGGATTATAAATATAAAAGTAGAAAGATTCATAAACGTCATCAAGTCCAGGGCTCCTTAAACTTTTTCCATTAGCAAAATGGAAATGTCATATAAATGTGACTTTTTACACATGTTTTCATTTCAGCAATTTTTCCATAACCCCAGGTATACAGACATGTAAAATATATACACCAATTAAACATTTACTGATAATAAATCATAATTTTGTGACTCCCCCCACATTCAGTTAGGAGACCTCCATATGAGGTCATGACCCATAGTCTAAGAATCCGGGACCCTTCCTCATTTTTCATATGAAGCTTTGGAGAATTTAAGTGACTTAGTCATGGTCACATAGCTAGTATCATAAATAGGATTTGAATCTTGCTTCTTTCACTCCTGATCCAGTGATCTTTCTACTGTACCACAATGCCTGTCTTCTCAAATTCACATCACAGTGAAGTGCTTATGTGCATTCAAAGCACATGGGCATTAACGGATGTTTGACATTAAATATATAAAAAATTAGTTCTCCATAATCTCTAGTGGGATGATTTTTACTCCAAATCATGATAGTCCATTAACTAGCCTTCTGCTCCAATCTTGCATGTATACACAGCCTGCCAGATTTCTTGTTGATGACAAAATGATGCTGGCCATATGCAAATGCGACATGAGCCCAGGACACAATTCCTCTTCTGCTGTGATTCTACAAGCCAGTGCCAGATGAAGAATAAGGGCTCTATGACATAGCATTGCTATGATCGCTCTTCCCATCCATTTCAACAAAACACTCAGTTCCTAAGTGTGAAGGTAGAAAAAAATGATGCAGCATCTCAAACTTCCCTCCTTCCTCTTCCCTATTTTTTCAGCCATTATTATATTTAACTATTCATAAATTCACTGAAATCTTGGAATCATAAAAGTGCCTTTCTCAAGTTGAATAGATCACATTTACGTGACATTTTCAAGTTTACAAAATATCTTACATATATTTTCCCATTTGATCCTTTACAACAATCCTATGAGCTAGATATGTTATTATCCTATTTTATAGATGAGGAAATTGAGACTTAAGGAAATAAAGTCTTGAGACTTACTCAAAGACAATAAATATCTGAGGCAAGATTTCAACTCAGGTCTTCTTAATTTCAAATTGAAGCTCTTTAACCTAGAAAAGAAAAGACTAAGGGGGAACCTAAGGGCTATTTGAAATATTAGAAGAACTATCATAGAAAAAAAGGTACAAGACTTGCTCTATTTGGACCCATTGGGGCAGTCTTAGGACTGAGAGGTCAGTTTCAAGGAGGCACATGTTTAATCCCTGCCCTATTACATCTTCCCTATGAATGAAATGCACATCTTCCTCACCTCTGCCTCTTGGAATCCTTAGTGTCCTTAAAAACTTAGGTCAAATGTCACTTCCTTTATAAGGCCCTTCTTACTCCTCTCAATTGTTAAGAGTTTCACTCACCACCACCACCCTAAAATTATCTTGTTTTACATTGAAATAAATTTAGAATATGAATACATTAAGTATCACAATGGAGAGAAAGCTGGACATGGAATCAAGAAGATTTGAGTTCAAATTCAGCCTGAGATACTTATTAGCTGTGTGACTCTGGATAAGTCTGTTTGTTTCAGTTTCCTCATCTATAAAATGAGAAGGAAAGGCAAACTACTTCAGCATCTTTTCCAAGAAAATGCCAAATGGGATCACAAAGAATCAGACATTCTGATGGACGTGGCCATCTCCAGCAATGAGATGAACCAAATCAGTTCCAATAGAGCAATAATGAATTGAATCAACTACACCCAGTGAAAGAACCCTGGGAGATGACTATGAACCACTACATAGAATTCCCAGTCCCTATATTTTTGTCCACTTGCATTTTTGATTCCCTTCACAGGCTAATGGTACACTATTTCAAAATCCAATTCTTTTTGTACAGCAAAATAACTGTTTGGGCATGTATACATATATTGTATTTAACTTATACTTTAACATATTTAATATGTATTGGTCAACCTGCCATCAAGAGGGGGAAGGAGGGAAAAAATTGGAACAAAAGGTTTGGCAATTGTCAATGCCATAAAATTACCCATGCACAAAACTTGTAAATAAAAAGCTATTTAAAAAAAGAATCAGACATAACTAAAAAAAATGACTAAACAACATCATATAAATATATATATATACATATATATATATATAAAATACATTATAGATATATGTATGTATGTATTCATTGGTAGATATCCATCTATGTCTTTCTTCTCCACTATCCACATATATCAATAAAACCTCAACAAATGCTTTAAACACAAATGTATCCAGTCAGTAGTCATTTGTAAAGCACACAGGTTTATAATATAATACACTTTTATACATGCATATGTTGTTACCCACAATTTCATATAAACTTCTTGAGAAAATGGATTATTTCACTTTGTATAGGCCTGGGATCCAGTATTACGCCTATGGCATAGCAGAATCTTAATCAATGCTGATTGATTAATCTTAATAATCCATACTGATCAAATTAACAGAATTAATTCCCCATTACTGATGGTTTTTAAGAAAAAGTCTAGACATCCACATGTTGGGATATTATGAAGGTCTCTTGCTTCCCATCAAGGATGCAATGGCTGACCTCACAGGTCCTTCCCGATTATAAAAATCTATATTTCCATGAAAATCTCCTCAGAGAGTCTTAAAGGATCATCTTACTTTACCAAATATCAAAATTCATATTGGAACTGTGTCAACACCCAATAGATAATGCTAGAGATTAGAGCAATGCATCTATTTCTACATTCTAGGAAATGGTCAAATAGTTCATTTGAAACCTGCCAGTCATGATTTAAGACTATGCCCACTGCCATTATGTACTCTCCAAGAGGTACATGCATAGCATACAAATGGACTGAATGCTAAGAAAGAATACAATATTATCCCTGCCCTACTGAAGTCATGAACATGTCCATCAACATTCCCAGTTCCATGAAAAGCCCCGAGAGCTCATAAATCAAAGAACGCCTCATTCTGACTCTATACCGTTTCAGAAGGCTGGACTATTAGTACTCGCAGATAGGAGGTAGACTTTGACAACATTAAGAAGATTTTTTTGTAATGAATAAAATGGCCTGACAGTGCAGCATGTGACAGTGAGCTTCCCATCGCTGAGAGTCGTAGGAGAAGCTAGATGGCTATCTGTTCGAGGATGCTGCCAAAAAGACTCCTCCCTGAGTGAGAGGTTGAACAAGATGACCTGGCAGAGCCCTTTGGTTTCAATTCATCTCCATATACATGTTAGTCAGCACCTACTTTGTGCAAGACACTATGTGGGCAAGAATGCAAAGCAAGATCCTGGAGGGGGTGATTTTTAAGCTAAAAAATCTGGTCTTTACCCATCAGGTAGTGGGGACTCATTAAAGAGAGAAATCATACTAACATTTCAGTACTTTAAAATTAACTTAGTGAACGCATATAAGATGAGTCTGAAGAGGATGCAAAGAAAGACTACTTTAATAGTGAAAATTTGAATAAAAGCTTAAAGAGGCATTAGGAAAAGGAAAGCTTCTGATTCTATTATCTCAAATTTGACTCTGCCATAGGCAGACTGGAAGAAAAGGCAAGCATCTGTCACATGGTACTGGAATATCAAGGTCTCATTTATCATTTGATGAATACTAATTTAAGGGAAATCAAGAAATGGAGTATGGAAAATGGTAGGGCTTCAGAATGGCAGGAAATGTCATCTATTGCCTCTAGGATAAAACACCTCGCTTTTATATCTAAAGACCTTCCTTATTTGTTTCCAGCCTACTTTTATGGGCTTATGACACATCCCTCCTTCTCAGGCATTCTCTATTTCACCCAAACTGATGGATTTGCTCTTCCTCATATACAATGCTCACAGGCTCATAGAATCAAGGAAATATATATGCAAAGCTGAAGTGGAATAGAGGAGTCATTAAGAGGAGGAAAAAGATCCACAAAGGCAACAATGTCTGTAGCATCTCTTTGTGGTGGTAAGGAATTGGAAACGGAGTGGATGCTCATCAATTGGGGAATAACTGAATAAGTTGTGGTATGTGAATGTAATGGAATACTACTATTCTATAAAAAATGATGAGCAGGCAGATGTCAGAAAAGCCTGGGAAAACTTACACGAACTGATTCTGAGTGAAGTGAACAGAACCAGGCGAACACTGGACACAGCAAGATTATGTGATGATCAGCTATGATAGACTTAGCTCTTCTCAGCAATATAGTGATCCAAGACAATTCCAATAGACTTGTGATGGAAAATACCATCTGCATCCAGAAAAAGAACCATGCAGACCAAATGTGGACTGAAACATTATTTTCATTTTATTTTGTTTCTTTTTCTTTCTTGTGGATTTTCCTTTTTGTTCTGATTTTTCTTTCACAACATGACTAATATGAAAATGTTTCAAGTGATTATACATGTATAACTTATATCAGTTGCTAGATGTCTTGGGGAGGAGGAAGGTTAGGGAGTAAGGGAAAAGAATTTGGAATTCAAAATCTTACAAAAATGAATGATAAAAACTATCATTACATATAATTGGCAAAAATAAAATGCTATTAAGCAAAACAATTAAAAATAAATAAAAATATCTTTCTTTTTTTCTAAAAATGTTTTACACTCTGATTTATTTTTAATAGTATTTTATTTTTTCAAATACATGCAAAGATAGTTCTCAACAACCAGCCAAGTCATGTGCTCCAAATTTTTCTCCCTTCTATCCCCTCTCCTTTCCTCCCCAAGACAGCAAGCAAACCAATATATGCTAGTCGTGTTCAATTCTTCCAAATGCACTTCCATATCTGCCATACCGCACGAGAAAAATTAGACCAAAAGGGAAAAAGGGGGAAAAGCAAGCAAACAAATAACAAAAAAGTAACACCACTATGTTCTGATCTACACCATTCTCCATCGTTCTCTCTCTCTCTAGATAAGGATGGCACTTTCTATCCCAAATCCACTGAAAGTGCCTTGAATCACCTCATTGTTGAAAAGACCCAAGACATCACAGTTGATCATCACATCATCTTATAACTGTGTACAATGTTCTCCTGGTTCTATTCACTTCACCAAGCACTAGCCCATGCAAGTCTTTCCAGGCCTCCATGAAATCAGCCTGCCCATCATTTTCCACAGAACAATAATACTCTACCACATTCACATCCCACAACTCATTCAGACATACTCCAACCAATGGGCATCCACTCTATCTCCAGCCCTCTGCCACCACAAAAAAGGGCCAGACACAAATATTTCTACACAATTTTTTTTTTATTCTCAAAAAGAGAGAATAGTCATTTAATTCAAATTTCTAGTTTTACAGATGAGGAAATTAAGACTCAGAGAGATGAAGGAACTTGCCTCAGTTCACACATCTAAGTAACAGAGCCAAGATTGAAAGTCCAGGTCCTCTTACTCCAAATTCCTATTCTATCTCCCACCTTGATGCTTCTGCACAATGTTTTCCATGCCCAGAACACTCCCTCTTCTTACCACTGGAGGCCCTAGCTTCCTCCAATCTCAGTTCTGGTACCACCTCCTACATGAAGCCTTCCTTGATTCCCCTAGTTACTTAAATCCTCTTCACAAATCAATTTACAAGTTCTTAGTTTCTCCATGTAAATGCTACTGGGATGTAAGCTTCTTGATGTCAGGGACTTCCTCATTTTTGTTTTTTTTTATCTCCTATAGAGAATGTAGTGGATGACACTTAATAAAGGCTTGGTGGATTAATGAAAGTAACGAAATGATATTGCCACCTATCACTCTTTCCCTTTTTGTTAGTGTTCAATGGTCAGACACAGAGTTTGTTTGCATATTTGCATTTGTTGTTGGTATAGTTCAATTATGTTACAATCATATATAATTCTTCATGACCCTGTGGTGCTTTCTTAGCAAAGAAGCTAGAGAAATTTGTCTTTCCTTCTACAGCTCATTTAGCAGATGAGGAAACAGATAAACAAGATTAAGGGACTTACCCAGGATTACACAGCTAGTAAGTATCTGATGCTAGATTTGAACTCAGATCTTCTCAACTCCAGGCCCGATGCTCTGTCTACCATACCATCTAGCTGCTCTCTTCTTTACCTACTGATATCAAATGCTTGTATATCCAAGATTTCTGGATGATCCTGACCTATTCCATGCCCGAAGTGAAAACTTTTTCAATTTCAGAAGTTTAATAAAACTCCAGATTTTCAAATATTTATGATTTGTGAAAGAATACTTAATCGATATGATTGATTCATTTGACTAGCTCATCTAGGGACTTTTTTCAGAAATTGATGGGGTGCTTCCTCAACTTTCTCCTTTTAAGAAAGATAGTGATAAGTTCCTTACTAGAAACAAGGTGATCCTCAAAATTCTAGATTCTGTTTAGGATCAACAGTGCATGATTATTCTTCTATAATTGATTGGCAACCTAGCACAGTAGTCAGTATATTATAAAGTAAAAGTATAAAAGTTAAAGGAACCTTAGAAAGCAAATATTCCAGCTTCTCCACTTTACAGATGATAAAACTAGGCCCCAAAAGACAAAGTAATTGCCTCAAGATCTCCCAATAGTAAGTGGTTGAAGCCAAATCCTTTGACTTCAAATTCTATGTTTTTTTTTCATAATACCATATCTCAATAGATAATAAAGAAGTCAAGGGGGCACCTAAGTCCTACTTCCAGCACTATAGCTGACTTTGTGATCTTGGTAAAATCACTTCACTTCTCTGCAAATCATCTTTAATGTAACATAGAAAATAAAATTTGTGCACTACAGGATTATTAGGAAGATCAATTGAGATAATGGAGCACTGGGACTTGAGTTAGAAAGACCTGAGTTCAAATCCAGTTTCAAATATTTACTAGCCATGTGACCTGGATTAGTCTCTTAACTCTGTTTGCCTCATCTGTAAAATGGGCTGAAGAAGGAATGTGGCCAAGTTCTCTAGTATCTTTGCCAAGAGAACCCCAAATGGGGTCATAAAGAATTGGAAATGTCTATAGCATAACTGAATTATAACCACAACAAATGCAAATATGCCTTGCCAAATACAATGAAGGTCTAAAGATACAGGGAAATATAGGAAAATACTGATTAGAAAAGGGCCAAACAACTTTTTCCATTTTTGACTGTTTTTGTGACTGCTGAGAGGAAAGGGGGAAGGGAAGAAGAATGCTTTCAAAATTCTGCTATCTTGATTTTCCAGTTTCTTATTTATGGTGAATGGGATCTCTAACCTAAGAAGGCAACAGATTTGAAAAACAGGTATGGGTATAAATGTTCTTGATTCATGCTAATCAGACCTATTATGCAAAGTTTAATCATTTCCCAGGGCTATTTACTTCCAGCAGAAATGGAATTCACCTCCAGTTATACAGGTACATGACAAGGTGGTATATTGATGGACCTAACTGCATTGCCCAGAAGTGAAAGTTCGTGTTTGTGCAATGAGCTGTCAGAAAAGTGATCCTTGTAGTCTAATGAATCCTAATGAGTCTGGATCCTACATGCCATGCCTGAGGAGGGCTGGGATTCCTTTAAAGAGACCTGAAATCATTTCCACTCTAATTCCTAAGGAAAAAATTAAATGGGAATACAGAAGCTTTATCTAACAAGCTAACTGTGTTTAACTCCTGGATCAGAGAAGCACACATAAAAATCTAGGAGTATAATAGGGGGAAAGTCAAAATTTAAGGAATAAAAAAGGGTCAATATGATCTTTTAGGTTTTTTCTTTCCAAGTCTGTTTTCTCTATATATTTTCCTTCTCTCTCATCTCCCCCCCCCAAAAAAAAAAATGGAAACAGTACAACAGGTGCTGCTATGAATTTGTTTTTTTGACTCCAGCTCCTCCTGCTGTTATTATTTACAACATAAGTTTAATTAAAGTCACTGAGAAGAAAAATGAATTTGTTTAGAGGAGTATAAAATCAGGTCTTTTCAATGACAACTTCTGTACCACTGGTCTTACCAGAAAACAAACATGAGATTCAAAATTTTTTTTTCCAATTAAAAAGTTTGTGTGCTTCATGCATTTTTTATTCCCCATGCTCTGCTTCAACAAGGGAAGCAAGCATACAAGGAAAGAGACATCATATATTTCAAACAGGGCTCTGTCATTTGTGTTGGGCTGGTTCAAGTCTGTTTTCTCTCATAATTTTCCTTTTAAAAAATAATAACCATGTAGATCCATCAAACCTACAGCATGAAGTTTAAACCATAGAACAGACAGACCTAGATTTCTTTCCAACAAGAAACCATTCATTTTATTGCATTTTTCCCCTTTTCATTCATCCCAAAGAGTGACATCAGTGAGACAGACAAAGAAAACTCAAACTCAAATATATACAGAACCACATAGAAAAAATCAAAATGAACCAGCAACTCAGTGTTCCCCTTTTTTTCCTCCCATATGTTATATATGTGGCCCTGGGCTAAATAAATTGCTTTCTTACTAATTTTCTGCTGATTTCAAGGAGCAAAAATGAAAAAAAATCCAGAAAAGAGGAACACTTTATTTCAATTTCTATGTATGCTTTCTGATTTATGCCCTTTACTTTAAAAGGCACAAAGTGCAAATAGGTAGGAGAAGTTAACAGACCAATTTATTATTCCCAACTTCTGTTAATCCTTTCACCTTCTATCTCTTTTCAGGGAGAGAAGGAGGGAGAGAAGGGAGGGAGGGAAAACAAGGAAGGGAGGAAAGCAGGGAGGGAAGGAAGGGAGGGAAAGAAGAGAGGAAAGAAAGGGAGAGAAGGAAGGAGGTAGGGAGGGGGGAATTAGAAATGGGTATTCTCTTGATTGCATTAAGAAGCAGGACAAAGAGAAACTTGGACTCTAACGAATCTGATAGACACCAGCTACAGGGTACACAGCACTGATGGAAGAGAAAGTGAAATCAATGAGAATGACAGATTCAACACTCTAAAGCTGTCTCAGAATTAAATAAATACACTTTATTATGCCAAAGAGTTTGAGATATTTTGTAATGACAAAGATTTTTGGATTCATTCCCTTCTCTAATTATTTTTTTAATTGTGGTTGTATCAAAAAAAAAATTCCATATACATGGGATCTGGCACATTTTCCAAGAGTATAGCTATCAATCATCTGTTTCCTATGGTACAGTGTTCAATGTGGTAAATCATTAAGCCTCAGTCAACTGACCCTATAGCTAAAGGCTACTTCTATCCCATCAGTAGCCCAATCCTAGATGCCTATTATAGATCAAGGACTTGGGGTTTAAATAAAAAGTTACAGGATGCAGAAAATAAGATGCCATCATCTATCATCTATCAATATGAAGCAAAGAAGAATTAAGTAAAAAAGAGACCACAGAAAATAAGCCACAAGTTTTATTCACCAAGAAAGTAATAGACTGTCAATACCAAATCAATGCTTGTTCTATACAATTGGTCCAAGGAAATAGCATCTAGACAATTGCTTTCCAAGGTGCTGGATACTGAAAGCTGTAGCACTGAAGTAGGGATGTTGTCTTAGAACCATAATAAATTAGAACTTGAAAGAGCTTTTGACATCATCTTGTCCAAACAATTCACTTTGACTTCTTGGCAAAGTAACTCAATTCTACACTCCTTTCTTCAATCCCTATCCCCATTATGATAGAGTTGAACTACTCTCAGTCAAGTCTCAGCCTTGGATCACTCCCATCATTCTTAACTTTTATTCCTGCTGAAGAAAGGTAGGCAAAACCATACATCCATTCTGACTGGCTCTACAACAAATTTATGCTATATATCCTCAAAGCTATGATTTTCCAGTAGCAAGAGAATCAAAGGAAAAGGAAAGCTGAGCACTACAGAGTCACTACTTTCAAAATATGATACTAGAGAAGACTTAAGAGTCCCTTGAACATTAAAGAGATCAAATTAGTCAATACTTAAATTAATTATGACTATTAATTAGAAGGTCACATACTAAAGTTGAAGGTTAAATAATACTTTGGCCACATAAGGAAAAAGCAGGACTCACTGGAAAAGACACTGATATTGAGAAAGACTGAAGGCAAAAGAAGAAGGGAATGGCAGAGGATGAGATAGACAGTGTTATGGAAGCAATGAACATGAACTAGGACACATTTTAAAAGTCAGTGGAAGATATAAGGACCTTTGTGGTCCTTGGGATCACAAAGAGTTGGGTATGACTCAACAACCACCATCTCAATTAGGCCCTCAAAGATGCTAGTAAATCCTTAAACTCACTACACTACTCTCTGGACTTCTACTTCACATCTCTAATAGTCTTTCAGTCATCTCGAACTGTCCAATAAGCATCTTAAACTCAACATGTCCAAATCAGAATTCATTATCTTTCTGACAGAAAAGTGACTGACAGAAAAGGTCAGTCCTCCCAGATCCTCAGATTCATGATGAGCCCTCTTGTATTCATCACTATTTCCAACTCTTTCTACTCCCCATATTCAAGATGCTGCCTAGGTTTATTAATTTCAACTATGGGAACATCTCTCAAATATTCTTCCTTCTCCCCTCTGACACTGTCACCACTCCTGTGCATGATCTTACACCTTGATTACTGCAAAATCCTGTTGGTAGATCTTCCTATCTCAAGTGTCTTCCTATTCCAAATCACCCTCCATTCAGCCATTAAAATGATTTTCATAAAGCACAAATCCAATCATGATATACCCCTACTCATTAAATTTCATGGTCATCCTATTCCCTCAGAGAGTAAAAACAAATGTTCTCTTTGGCACTCACAGCCCTTTATAACCTAGTTCCCTCCAACTTTCCAGACTTCTTACACTTGCAGATGCATATCCCTGATCCAGTGACACTGTGTCCTTCTGACTAATTCCATCAACAAGAAACACTCTATCTTATAATCTAGGCATTCTTTTCGGCTATCTCATTATATCTGAAATACTTTCCTTCCTCTCCTCTGACTACTGGCTTCCTTTAAGTACTAGCTAAAATTTCATATCCTACAGGAAGCTTTCTCCAACTACTATTAATTCCAGTGCCTTCTCTCTATTATTTTCCTTTTATCCTATACATAGTATGTTTTATTCACAGGTTTGCACATTGTCTCTCCCATTAGATTGTAAATTCATTGAGAGTAGGAACTGCCTTTTTTGCCTCTTTTTATATATCCAGGGCTTATCATAATGCCCTGCATAGTCACTGATTAATGAATGTTCATTCATTAATAATTAATAATTGTGTCATCAATGACAGCTAAACCCAGATATTCTTCAGAGCCAGATGCTGCTTCTACTATATTAGAAACTTTTGATATTATCTTATTCAAACTATTTGCTTTTTAGATAAATAAAGTGAGAAATCTCAAAGAGACTAAAAGACTTATCAAAAGTCATTTACTAGTCAGGGGGAGAACCAAAGAGAGGAGCCAATTCTTCTCAGTCCAACTCAGCTCAGGACTCTCTCTACTAACAGATTTCCAAAGAAATAGTTTGTGATTTATCCCAAAGGGATTTTCCCAAATATTATTCAGTACCATTCAGTCACTAACATCACTGACTCATTCAAAAAGACATTATTAAATTCCCACTCAATCTTGTGACATTGTTTTATGTATGCAGGGCAATACATAATCTTTAAGCCTCAAAGAGACAGGAGGAAGATTGTATATTCACATTGTCCTACATTTATTGATAGAATATCCTTCATAATTGAAAGCAAACTTTCTGCCCCTTCTGATCACTCTCAGTTCCAACAGCTATGTCTGAATAGTTAAAAGTGAATCTGCTAGGATGCCAGTTATCATCCATCCATTTCCCCAATACTATGAACACTGTTGCTACATTTTATGGCAAAGAGAATTCATATAGAAGATTTGGGAGAACTTTAAGGCTTGGGAATCAACTTCAGGTAAAAAATATCTTTCATTACACTGAATTTATGGGTCTGTTTGCCTGATAAATGCTATGGGAAAAAAATAAACAATGTCACATACCAAAACATGGGTGTATGTCATCTCTCATACTACATTGTAAGTTCCTTAAGTGCATATGTCATTTAGAATACTTTTCTGTAACTCCCCCTACACAATATCTTGCAAGTGCTTAATACTCAACAAGTATCCAATGATGGGTTCATTGCTTAGGTAAAAATAGACTCACTATATTTATGAGTTTAAAAGATCAGGACCCTTATTCAATATTCAGGAATCTGAAAAAAATTCGAATTTATTCTGGAGACTGAGTAGATATAGAAGGAAATTAAAACTGGGCATTATTTATCATCTTATCCTAATGTAAAGCAAACTCACAAAATAAATATTTTAACATAATGAATGAGTTAAATTAATCACAAAATCGTATATTCCCCTAGGCTTCTAGATAGAGATAGTTTTACTACCTACATATCTCTAGCATTTACTTACGCAGAAATGAACAATGAAGCCTTGAAAATAGCACAGGTCTCTGTGGAACGCAGAAAACTGTTGACTAAAATAGCATTCACTTTTCCTGTGACAATTTGTACAGATTAAGTCTACGGAAGTTCTATCTCATTATATCTAAAAAAAAATAATAAAACCTGGCTGAAATCCTATGTAATCAAAGTTCCTTAAAACATGTGCTCACTGTTAAGATGTTGTTCATGGTCCTGCTACTATCCCGAGCATCTTTCTTCTGGTAAAAATAATGATGGTTCTATTCTTAGTGAGCTCACAGCAGCACTTTTCTTAGATGAGTTCTTTGTAAAGAACTTTTGAGCTCTACTCAGACTGACCTGTGATCCTGTCAGTGTGGATATCCTTTTCAAGGATGAAGATCACAACCTGTCCAGGTCTGCCAGTCCTGGGCTACTACTACATGTCGTTCTGTAAGTCTGCTATACAAGTGGTCTACCAGATGTGATAGGGGTTAGCTTAATGTTGAGACTATGAGCATATTTCATTGCATTTCAATCTTTAGAAAGCACCCATCACTTTATATCTTTTAAACTATATATATATATACATACATACATATTTATGTATAAATATATATGTTATATGTATATATGTGTACATATGTGTGTCTGCATTTATATATTTGTATGAGTATATTATTTTCTATGTGTAGATATATATATGCATATGTACACATATATGCATAAGTCTGTATAGATATAAATGTATTCAACTATATATTTGTATATTGATCACATCGAGAAACATATATACTTCTTAATATACATGTAAGTTTATCTATCTAAAATGACTTGATTTATATTTTTCTGATACTATTAGCTTCTCTGTCTTTTTGCTCTTCATCACATATGATGGTATGATCTCCTGCCTGCCTTTGTGTGGAGATGTCTCCATGTTTGCAATTTATCTCTTTACCTCTACCTCTTATAATTCCTAGCTCCTGGGAGAAATCAATATTTCTCTCTTGTATTTGATAACTAATTACTGTATAACGACCAGATTTTTCCCCTTTTCTATTTCCTTATCTAAAAAGCAACCCAAGAAATCTCATGTAAAGATTTAAACAATACAAGATCTTAACAGACAGTCCAAGAAAAGTTTGGGGTAATAGATGTATTCCCGTTCATTGTGTTTGCTCAGTTGGAAAAGTGTAGAATCTCTTTTGTGTTAACAAATGCTATGGTAATTTATGTCTCTATTAACCAAGATTTCGGCAATATCTGTCACTATGTTAAGACCCGCATTTTAATATAGTTATACCCACTATTCTAATATAGCCACACCTCCTCTTTGATGGCCATAAAATTTATAACTGTACCACCATTAGGGCTCTTTGATCTAAGCCAGTTGGCCAAATGATCATCTTTTTATTAATAACATGTGGGCCTTATTAATAAAATGATTAAATTACCTAGAAAGTATGTCTCTCAAATTTTTTAATCATCACTTTACAAGAAGAATCAAAAAAGAAAAGTATCAATGAAACATTTTAAAGTAGTAGGGAATTCAACTGTGGATACATCTAAGCAGAAAAATATTGTTAATATTGACTCTTCCCTTATCAACGATCTTGTTTTTCTTCCCACCCCTCCAATTTTTAGTTCTGGAATCATAAATAAAAACAACTTCTATTATTAGAAATATACCTCTTGGAAGATTTCATACATTAACTCTTGAACTTTCCAAGTTAAAATAGCTATCCCTCATCACTACTGCTCTTAATTTGCTATCTCTCCCACTGCTATTATATTGTAATCTCCTTGAAAGAAAAGAACTTTCTTCACTTCTGTATTTGCATCCCAATCACTTAGCAGTGTCAGAGCAGAGGAAATGCTTAAACTCTCCCTTTTCTTTTAATCACACTTTAAAAAACAAACTATATAGTAGAGATTCATGGTGTCACATGAAGTTCCCTTGTCATGCTTTTTTTTGTATATGAAAATACATGTTGCTGATGTTTTTCAAATTTATAATAAAAGACAGAACATCATGTAAGCTGGACCATTCCCTCGTTGCACTCATTAATAGCTGATTGGATAAATTAATTCAGGTCACCTTTACATAAATTCAGTGATGTCACTCTCTTGTTTTCCCCTCCCTTGAACTCTGTTTGCATTTTAACAAGGGCATTCAATGTCTTTAGGGAGTGACTAATGAGTTCAATTTCAGGAACTTAGAGCAATCTGGTGAAAAAAAAATAGAGGGACCCTATAGATTGAAATCTATGGGAAGAGTCTTCTGTAGCTATAAGTCAAGATGTGCCCGAGGGTCAATCTTTCACCAATTGCACTAAATGTGAATGAGGACTTCAAGCTAACCAGTTTTCAGCCAAGATGGTAGGAACTGTTTCCTATTGTTTACTCAAGAAAACCAGCTGATCTTAAGTGTCAAATGCATTAAAATTTTGCATTATAGTTATTTGTATAGTCATAATTACTGCCTAAAATTGTAAACTACATTAAACTAAGACCTTTAATATCACTATTAGTTTATCCCACCATGAGGGAGGAAAAGTGTCATACCCAAACTTGTCTGTCCCTCTCAAGACATAGGATGGGTGCGCAGTACATCACATACACATAATAAATGTTGAATTTCAGTTGAATTTATATGAATTTGAAATACAGCACTTGCTGATCTGAAATGCAGTTTGAAGTCAAAATGTCCTTGAAATTAGTCTTATCGTATCACTGCATGACAGGTTCTGGAAGGAGGACTCTTCATAACATCCCACTGATTGAGGGCATGTCTGGTGGAATAATAGCTCTTCTGACAGTATGGTCAGCTTGTGTGTTATTATAACAACAGTACATGGACCCATCTAAAGAGATAGTCCATTCTTTGTAATTGAACTCAGATCAAAATGTGTAAGATGCTCTAGTGGGTTCTGAGAGATCAAAAAACCACCCCTGGGCACTATTACCAAGCTGTCCAGAATGCAACAAGCATAATGGGACCAATGGATTTCAAATTCCTTTAGATGATATAAAAGCCTCCTCTACTGAAACATACTGTGTATGACATCTGTCTTCCCTGTCCCAAACCAAACCCTCCTTTTGAAACTTTCCCATCCTAGCAAATTGTAATGCCCAGCTTTTAAAAGGAAACTGGTGAAAAAAACCAATAAGCTCAATACCCCATAAAAAATGAATGGCATCAATTCCAAAAATTCAAAGAATAGTCTCTTTTAGAGGTTTCCATTTAGGGAAAGTAAATGGCATTTGATTAAATGAAATAAAATTAGTGCCTTTAGGATGACATAGGTCATCTAACCTAAAGGTAGGTGTATCAAGACTGCTTCTTGGATAACACAGACCACAAAACAATCTGTCACTGTGAAATGTAATTACAGCAAAATATAACATCAGCCAGTGCCCAGAGTATACGAAGATATATTTAATATTCCCCAATCAGCAATCAACCACTGGTGCATTCATTCATAACCGGAAGACATGGTTTCATTTGAGCAGCCTGTTTTTCTCAACATATTGGTGACTTTAGGATACATAACAATTCATCCTAAAAGCTAAGTGGAAGGCAAGTTGCTTCAATTTTTGTTTCCCAATTGGTCTTTATATAATTGTGTAATTTCAAGGGCAAGAGCTCCATCAATCAAATTCAAACCCTTACCTGTTGCAGTCCACATGGAGCAGAAGATGGGAAGCACTAACCGACAGAGCAATCTTGTGCCACTGGCCATCAGCCATCCGGTAGGGAAAAGCTTCCGTCCTTGATTTCCCATTAAATCTATAGTGATATCTTATCTCATCCCTCAAGCCACTGGTCTCCAGTTCGAAATAGCTGTATAGAGAGCAAAAAGAGTCAGTTTCATCAGGCAACAGCACATCATCCCCATTATTTCCCCGGGGCAATGGCTGGTTTCAATATCTTCTCGAAGTTTACAATTAACTTAGCTTCAAACAAAGGACCACAACCTGAAATCAATGGGGCAGCCTGGAAGGTAGCTCAGCTATTATATCAGAACCCACATCGAGAATGCATTCAGAGAAGAAATGAAGATCAATTGATCTCCTGTAAGGTAACAGGGCACAAGCTAATTAGTGGAGCTTCGTGCATTGTCTTTTAAACACTTGAAAGTGCAGTTCAAATCCCTTCTTCCATTGTATTCCAAGTGGAATAGATTGACTGATGTTTATTTTTAGACCTGCCATATTTTTAAACATTATAGGGAAAGAAAAGTGGCCTTAGACATCAGAGACTGGAAGAAATTGGTGGGTGAAGACCAGTGATTTTTCAAAAAAATTTCTTCTTCCTTGAACATGATAACGGGATAGCAATTCTTCAATAATTAAGAGAGGAAAATTAGAATTTGTTCACACTTAAATCAGTTGTTAAGTATACAAGGCCATGAAACCTATGCCTGAGTTTCATTCCCTACCCCCTTAAGGCAGCTAGGTGACATAGATGATATAGTGATGGGTCTGGAGTGAAGAAAACCTCATTTCAAATCTACTAGCTGCACGACTAGGCAAGCTGTTTAACCTACATCTGCTTCAATTTTCTCAACTCTACATGGGGTTAATAATTGCACCTACCTCCTTGTGTTATTGTGAGGATCAAATGAGATAATATTTCTATAGTACCTAGAAAAAAGTGGCCAATAAATGTCTGTACTCTGGTTCCAGATTTTTATGGAGAATTTTCCAAACTCCTAGAAAGTATTAGCTTAACTGCTAAGGTTAAAAAAAATGTGGCCAATGACTATCTTTTCTCCCCACCTCTTACTCCACCCCCATACACATCCCAGGAGTTAATATCTCTTTACCCCTATTCTTACATAAGAGATATTCATAAGTATCTTCCATAGATGAGCCTCTCTCATGGGGCAAGCTCAGGTTCTAGCCAAACTGGCCAACTACCTTTCTCCACCCAAGACATTTCACCCCTCTCATCTCCAGGCTGTTGTGCAAATGCTTCTCCCATACATGGAATGCCCTCCTTCCCCATCAACTACACTTCAAAGAAAACCAAGTTTCCTTCAAAACCCAGCTCAGATACTTTCACTTGCACAAACACTTTCCTGATTTCCCCATTTAATTCATTTTTTCTCCTTCCTTTCTTTCATCTATTTCTCCCCCTTCCCTCTCTCTTAACCCCCCTCCTTTTTCTTTTCTCCCCTTTTCTCTCCTTCCCTCCCATGATATCCTTTTTCTTTTCCCCCTTTGCTGTCTCTCTCTGTATCTCTGTGTGTGTCTCTGTCCCTCTGTTCCTTTCTATTCCTCTGTCTCCCTCTCTATAACTCTCCTTGACTTTCTCCCTGTCCTCTGTCTCCCTCTCCTCCTCTCCCTCTCCCTTCTTCCTTATCCCCTCCTCCTTTTCCCTCTCCTTGTTCCTCTCCCTCTCTCTTTTTTCCTCCCTCCTTCTTTCCTTTTCCCTCTTCCCCAGCCTTCTACCTCTCCTATTTCCCTTCCCATCTGCCTCTATCAAACTCAATTACCTTATCACCTCATATTTAGTTATCTCTATAAATATTGCAGTAGAATATGAGTTCCCTGACAGCAAGGAAACTTTGATCACAAAACTCAACTTGGCTTTACCAAAAGTCAACAAGTATTTCTATGTGCCAAGCATTGTGCTAGATCCTGGAAATACAAAAACAACATTAAACAGTCCCTGCCATTCAGGAGATTAAAATACAGCATAATGGGATGAGAGGGTTACAAAATCTTCATAAATATGTAAATACAACTTTATAACCCTGGACAAATTAATTAACCTCTCAGTATAATAACAAACCTCCTAGACTATAAGTTGTGAAGGAGTTGCCAGCCTGCATTGACAGAGGAAGTTCCTCACAGGAATGCCCCAAATCAATAAAATCACAGGTTAGGTCCATGTCCCTGTCCCTATATGCAAAATAAAAGGATATTAATTTGGTGATGGCAATAGTTACTAGGGAATCAGAAAAGACATTTGAAAGGAGGTTTATTGAAGCTGAACCTTGAAGTGAGTTGAGATTCTAAGAAATAAAAGTGAAGACAGATTATTCTAGGTATGAAGAGCAGCTTGTACAAGGTCGTGGAAACGGAAAGAGAAGGTTGTATATGGGGAATCGCATATTGGCCTGTATGCTTGGAGTATTAACATATACAATGGGGAAGATTATTCATATTGGAAAGGTTTAGGGAAATATAATGGTAAATGCAAACAAATGAGTTCATATTTTATCCTAAAAGACCCAGGAACTTATTGATTAGGTAACCCGGCATAATGGCAGTTGGAAAATTGTGTGGACCAGAGAAAGGAAAGGCTCAGAGAGATCAATTAGGAGGCTATGGAAGTGACCAAGACAAATGATAAAGATCTGAACCAGGGTAGCTGTAACGTGAATAGTGAAAACTCACGAATGGAGAAGAAGTGATGGAGGATGCAGAACTGACAAGACATGAAAACATTTTGTATATGGTGTGTCAGAAAGTATAACATGAAGAATGACCCCTAAGTTACAAACTTGAGTTTTTGTCTTTGTATTTACTATCTGTAATTTATCTAGCACTTTCTTATTTATGACAGACACAATAAATTCTGGTTAAATTGAATTAAAAGTGTCCAGAAAGAGCCACTGTGGCAAATTAAAGTCTTACAAATGAGAATAACTCCTAACAACATGACCTACAGAGGTACATCACCCAGCTAGGGATGCTAACATTAAACTCTAGAAATAAAGAGATGGTTCTTTTCTCTAATCCACTTAGCCAGCCTGACCCTACTAACCAACATGTTTTTAATTTAATAGCAAAGTGCATCAGATACAAGGACTGAAATGAATATATCATGAAGCTAAGCTTCTATTATGCATGACTCCCCAATCTCATGTCAAAGAACAAATGCATATTTCACTCTTCTGTCCCAGATGATAATCCCAAGGAGGAATGCTTAAAATAAGAATAAAGAACCGTCCCTGACCCACTTCATGATGCCAATTCTAAGAAACAGATAGGAAAACACAGAATGAAGAAGTAAATATGATTTATCAAGCGACTCAATATAGGTATACCTATGTTGAGACAAATATTTAAAGGCCATAGGGAAAAAAACTTCCCTTAATGTACCCAGCTTTTCTTTTCTAGATTTTCCTGAATTATTGAAGCTCTAAAATAGTCACATATTTTTAATAAACAAATTAATTTATAAATATATGTTTTGCCTTTAAGCTTAACAGGCTATTATGTAACCTGGAAATAAAGAAATATTTGCTACAATAATTTCTGATTACTCTACCTATGGAACTTAGAAAGAAAAAAGCGATCATTTAATATTTGTGGAGTACTTGTGCTGGAATATCATAGAATCACAGTGTCAAATCCAGTAGATACCTCAGCAACCTATATTTAAAAGAAAATTCCCTTTTACAAAGTATCCTATTGGTCATCTTAGCTCTTAAATACAAAAATCCAATGTGGGGAAACATCAGCTATTAAGGAAACTCATTCCTCTTTGAAAAAAATTTCATTGATAAAAGTTTTTCTTTACATCAAGACTAAATGTGTTCTTTTGTAACTTTCACTCATTGGTCCTTGAGTCAAATAATATGAGTCTAATATTTCTTGCAAATACTTTTAGACAGTTATTGTGTCCTCTTTTTTTTAGCCTTACAAGCCAAGTTTCATTCCAGCAATCTTCAAAAAGTACGATCAGAGGCAATTTGCCATCCAGGTTCCTCCCTTCTAGTTTATTCAAGCTTATGGTGCTTCTAAAGTATAGTATCCAGAACTAAGCACAATGTTTTAGACATGGTCTGAAAAGGACAGAGTACAGTAAACCTAGCCATTTCTGTCACATATGTGATGTGGTCCTGACCACTTAAGAAGAAGAGAGGTATCTAGTCAATGTTTAGATGAAAGGATCCAAAGAAAATGGCAAGACCATATCCATCAGAGGAGTGTTCTAAAACCAGGTGAATGTGATAGAATCCCTGCTCAAATTACACCCACCACCACTTCCTCTTCTCTTCATATATGAGCCATAGTCAAATTCATGATATCCCACAGCATATCCAGTCATTCTATAAGGAATAACAACTCTAACTCAAGTAAAGGGTACATAGCTATAAACAAGATAGTTCCTCTTCTCTCACCCCAGAGAATCAAGTTGATTAATATTCTAAATACTGTCAAATGGAGACTAGATATTATTACTCTTACCATGAAAAAAGGTCAAAGAATTCTAAGGCCAAAAATTTTTTCCAATTTAGCAGATTATTAGAAATTAAAACACAAAAGTCCCATTTCCTACTCTGAGACTGATCACTTAAACTATTTTCATGGAAATAATTATCATTTTCCCCCTAAAATCATATCCATTGCTGAGTCATTCCTGAGGAAAACAATTCCTTAATAAAATTCTCTTCACCATCTATTCCATATACAGGCAAATACATGGGGGTTTTTTTGGAGGAAAAAAACCTTTTGCCCCAAAGCTCTGCATATACAGTCTCTATTTACAATCAAATAATAAGTCTCCCAGAACAACATAATCCTGGTCAATAATTGCTAACATTTGCAAGCAAATAATAAAGTCACAAAAACAGACTGGTTTGGTCAACAAGACCAGGATCTTCTATTAAACACATATCACTATCTCCTGCAAGTTTCCAGGGATAGAGGGAAAGGGTGGTCATTTTTAGGGCTCTTTTGACCTTAAAACTTACATATTCTAACATGCATATACACAAAAGGACAGAACATTAGTAATAAGAGACTTAAATGCAGGAAAGTGAATTGTCTCACAGGTTTCACTGAGTTTTTTTTTCTGGTCTGGAACTCAGTGCCATACATTTAAATACTCCCAAACATATATCCTTTATATTTAATTAGGGTATTTGTAATAGACAAAATAACTTATTCACTCAAAGTCATTCTTAAAACAATATTGCTGTTACTGTATACAATGTTCTTTTGGTTCTGCTCATTTCACTCTTTATTATTTTATATGTCTTTCCATATTCTTTTTCTAAAAATCATTGTGTTGAGGTCTAGATTTGGGGTACCTAAATGAGATTAGGGTTTACTTGAGGTCTAGTGGCAGGTTTGGGGCACAGGGAGTCAAGCAAAGATCCCCTGCAACCCCCTTGGATTCAGTGCAAGGATACGGGGGTAAATGAGGTCTAGTAGCGGTGCGAGTCCCCAATAAAAGCATTTATTGGCCTGAGAGCTAGATTGATAAAAGAGGTTTATTATTGGGTTTGGAAGTAAGGAGATAGATGAAGATAGAGATAAGGAGGGCACTGAACAGAGGTTCCAGTGGACAGAGGGTCCTCACATGGCTAGCATGTTTGGAATCTCTGCAAAGAGGGGTCCCAGTGTCTCCCTTTTATAATGGGAGATTTAGCTTGAGGGGCTTTTGGGTGTAGCCCCAAAGTTGGCTCAGATTCAGGTGGGGCTGGGACAGGTCCGGATCTTCTATTGGAATTCAAAGGGAGCAGGATTTGTGAGTTAAAGGGTAATTTACATTATTAACTAGGAGGGGGTGGGAATCTAGAAAGGAATCTTTTCCACATCAATTGGGGTCATCATTTCTTATAGCAAAATAGAATTCCACCACAATCACATACCACAATTTGTTCAGCCTATCCCTGCAATTTCAAGTCTTCACCACTACAAAGAAAGCCACTATAAATATTTTAGAATCATCATTTTTTTTTCCTTTTCCCCTAATCATCTTTGGAAATGTATCAAATACTGGTTGCTGGGGCAAAGAGTAAAGATAGTTTAATGACTCTTTGGATATCATTTCAAAGTTCTCTCCAAAATAGCCAGGTCATTTTACAATTCAAAAGATGCAATCATCATGCAGAGAAAGAACTAATAAATAAAAGTATGTATAGAATAATTTTATATATATATATATATGTATATGTATATACACACACACAACATACACATATAACTATTTGTGTCTAATGGCAACTGTCTCTATGGGGAGGGGAGGAAAGAAAAAAAGGAAAAAAATGCCATAATTTTATTCTATATTTGAAAGTAATAACAAATTGTGCATAGCAGATTTGCAGTTTCGTGTACATTCATCTTTTTATTGTACTGTTATAAAAATGTCTGTTCAATAAGTAAAAATAAAACTGTGAAAAGTTTTTTTAAAAATATATTTCCAAAGATTAAAAAAAATCTAATGAGATCTTAATCTACATTAAGAGAGATGTTGTTTCCAGAAATAAGGAAGTAATAGTTCCCTGGTACTCTGCCTGCTAATAGCATATCTGGAATGCTAAGATCAATTTTGCATGCTGTTTCTTAAGAAGAACTCTGATAAACTAGAAATGTCAAGAGGCCAAACAAAATGGTTAAAGACTTCAAGTTTGTATCATAGAAGGATGGCCTGAAGAAATTGGGATGTTGTATCATCTGGAAAAGGAAATATTTGGGGCGGAAAGGAGAATATATCAATTCTCTTAAAAGCACTTAAAAATCAAATATGCTGCAGAGGGATAGAGCTTATTTTGCTTAGACCCTGAAAGGTTTAAAAGCAACAAAGAGAACAAATTAAAGGCACAATGAAAGGGGAAAATTCCAAACAACCATAAAGCTACCTAAAAGTTGAATAAGTTGCCTAACGAGAGACTGAATTTTCCTTCACTGAGATTCTGAAGCAAAGGTTAGATGAAGATTTGGGGGAGTGTGTTGTAGCAGCAATTCTTGTTGAGGCATAGATTTTACTAGATAATTAATAAGGACTCTACCATTTCTGAAATTCTGTGATTTTTATCATCATAGATTGGGTATCATGAATTCAAAGTTGCTTCCAGCTATGGTATTCTAAAATACTTGCCATGATTTTATCCAGTTAAGGACCTCACCTCCTGATCCACAGCATTGCCAGAAGGCTACAGAAGGCACATATGTAATGATTAGACTTTGGGGCACAATATTGAGTGTGTGGGACTTAAACAGTGAAAGAGCAAGAGAAAAAAAATCTTCTATGATACTGTAATATGGAGGAGCATCAGATTTTGAGATAGAACTTATAACTTGAGACAATTATTTCAAAACTGGTCCTCAGTAAAATAAGAGGATTGTACTAGATTGTCCACAGTCTCTCTTCTAGATCTAACAGTCTATGTTTTTTTCTTTTTTTGCAGAAAGAGCATTGCAGTCTGTCCTTTTCAAGAATCTTAAATATGTTCACTGATTCTTGTTTTTAACTTGATTTCTGGAATGAGATTTTTCAAGAACTCCTTATGACAAATTGGATTTGGAGAGACAGAGAATGTCAATGAGGGAATCAAGGTGAGGGAAAAACCTTGAGCAAAGGCATCAAGGCAAGAATAATTATCTTAGCTGATAATTATATAATATTTTAAAATTTGCAAAGCATCTTATATATTATTTAAATTAAGCAATCATTAATTTGGCATTCATTTATGTGTTAAGTACTAAGCACTAGGGACACAAAGACAAAAAACAAATAGTCTCTGCCCTCAAAAAGCTTGCATTCTAATATTCTTCCATTCTAACATTAATAAAAGTAATTGCTAGAGAGCTACTGAAGCCCCTAGACTTTGGGGCACACCAGTCATATGGGACTGAAACAGTACCTCTATGGAGAAGAGAGGGGAAAAAAAACTTCCAATTATGAATTCCATTTGGCATTACAAATAACCTATGAAAATAATACTATTTGTTATCAATAGCACTATTTTACAAATGCAAAAACAGGTTCATAATAATATATGATGAATTGATCCAACCAATCTGGAGAGCAATTTAAAACTATTTCCAAAGGGCTATAAAATTGTGCATTCCTTTTGATCTAGCAATGTCTTTACTGGGTTTATATCCCCAAGAGATCATTAAAAAAAGGAAAATAAACCACATGTGCAAAGAATGTTTGTAGCAGCCCTTTTTGTAATAGCAAGGAATTAGAAACTGAGTGGATACTACCAGTTAGGGAATGACTGAATAAGTTATAGTATATGAATGTAATGGAATATTATTGTTCCATAAGAAAAGATCAGCAGGCTGATTTCAGAAAAACCCAGAAAAACTTACATGATGCTGTGAGATGAACAGAAGCAAAAGAACATTGTACACAACTAGATTACGAGATGATCGACTGTGATGGACTTGGCTCTTTTCAACAATGATGCAATTCAAGGCAATTCTAATAGACTTGTAATGGAAAGAGCCATCTGTATCCAGAGAGAAGAGTATGGAGACTGAATGTGGATCACAGCATAAAATTTTCACTTTTTTGGTTGCTATTTGTTTGCTTGTTTTTATTTTCTCATTTTTTTACCTTTTGATCTAATTTTTCTTATGTGACATGATAAATGTGGAAATATGGGTGGGAGAACTGTACATATTTAACCTATATTGGATTAATTGTTGTCCAAGGGAAGGGAAAGGGAAGGAGAGAGGGAGAAAAATTTGGAACACAAGGTTTTACAAAGGTAAGTGAACACAAAGTTTTACAAAGGTAAATGTTAAAAAAAAAAAAAACTATCTTTGTGTGTATTTTTTTTAAAATTTAAACTATTATTACTTTTTTTTAAAAAAAAAAAAAGGAAAATAAAAAAAAAAACCAAGTTCATTCAGAAAAGTTAGGTGATCTGCCCAGGGTCACAAGGTTAGTTAGTTTTAAAAATGTGATTCAAGAGTCTTACTTCTCTCCACTACACAAATCTTAGTGACTATGGTATATCCCGAGACTAGCAAGTAGATAAGCCTACATTAATTAAACACATTAAAAAATGAACTCATTTTCTTTCCCACAAAATCCTCCTCCTTTTCAAAACTTCTCTATTACTGTTGAGGGCACCATTCTTCTAGTCCCTCCATACTTAGAACTTGAATATCATCCTCAACTCTTCACAATCTCTCATTCTTCATATCCAATTTGTTGCCAAGATGTATCCATTCCATTTTTGCAACACCTCTTGAATAAGCCCCCTTCTCTCTTTTACCTCCAGCCTTCATCTCCTCATTATCTGGACTACTGCAAAAGTCTATTGGTCAGCCAGCCTAACACAAGCATCTTGCCACTCAAGTCAATCCTATACTCAGTCACCAAAATGCTTACCCTAAAGTGCAGATCTGATTCTGACCCAGACATCCCTCTACTCAATAAATACCAGTGTCTCCTATTACCTTTCTCCAAGATTAAATTTAAAATCCTGTTTGGTGTTCAAAGAACTTCCAAACTTAACCTACTCCACCTTTCTAGTCCCCTCATAATTTATATACTGTTCTGACACATTCTTTGACCAATGGCATATACATTTGCTAGTTCTCCAACAAAACACTCCTTCTCTTGGCTTGGGGAATTGAAAATTCCCTGGCTGTCCTCTATATTTGGAGTGGTGTCTCTTCTTATCTCTGCTTCTGGTTTCCAATGATTTCCCTCATATCCCAGATAAAATCCCAATTTCTACAGAAAGTCTTTTACATTTACTTTTTTTTTAAACGGGAATATATTTTATTCAAAAAAAGAAACAGGAGGGAAAGAAGACTAAGAAAGAGAATAAATTAAAAGAGGGAAATGTTCTAAACAAAGCAAACTCTTAGGTTACCTTTACTTTTAATCCACCTGCCTTTGCTTTCCCATTTATCCTGACTGTAGCTTATTTACGCATAGTCCTTTACCTTGTGAGATCCTCAAGGACTAGCCTTTTGCCTTTCTTTGTATTCCCAGCACACAGTCCTTAGCTTAGCTCATAGGAGAACCTTTACAAATGCATATTGACTAAATGAATGGAAGATTCATGTTGAAAAATAATCAAGACAAATCTGAAAATGTTAGTTGACAAAAAACGTCAAAAGACTCTATACTAGTACACTATCTAGGTTGGTTTTGTTCTATATGTAATAGAGTCATTTAAATTTGTGAACACAGAAGTGATGTGATGAAAACAGAATTTTAGGAAAATGAACTGAGTTGTCATAAGCAGTATAGACTAGAGGGGACAAAAGTTAAAAACTAAGTGGAGCTCTACCTTTGATTGAACAATAACAAGAAAGATTAGAATCAAGTGATGAATGCACAGTAATCAAAGACAAAAAGTAAAGCTGAAATCATAATTAAAACTTGTTCTTTTGTAAAAATAAGCTAGTGAGTGGGCCTTTGCTCCTGTGTGATAAAGTGGGAAAGATGCTAAATCAGAAATTCAAGGGCCTGTGTTTAAATGCCAATTCTGTCATGTGAGACTTTGCCCACACAATCATTCTGGGCCTCTGATTCTTCATCCATAAAATAAGGGTGTTAATCGAGATGATTACAGTCCTTTCATACTCTAATACTTTGATCATTTGTTCTTTTGTCTTTCAACCTAAGGAAACCTCAACATATTTTCCAGTTCCCATAAAGATGAAAGGGAGATATTGGGGTATGGGACATTCTAGCATTTTTTAATAAGTGGCCCCAAGTTGCCCATAAAGATATTCTGAAGAAAGGGGTTCCTCTTTGCCTTTGAATGGGACGGATTGGATGAAGTTTGGTCAAGTCTGAGTCTAAGCCTCAGTCACATGATCTCGGTTCCCAAGGCTGGAAGATCAGGCCTTGGGTCAAGGTCACATAATCTCTAAAGGTCAGACCCTAAATTATAAGAAGTTACAAGAATTGAAGTGACCCACAGGAAGCAGATAACATTGGCAACCATCTGGTTGTAACCAATGGTAACCTCCTTTTAGTCTAGCCAATGAAAAGCCTTAGATCTTTTGATATTTAAATCCTGACCAGCCAGAAGCTTGTCAGATTCCAAGAGCACATGGTGGGAGCTGGGATGCCTCCCAGGTGTGCTTGCTTGGGTCTCTTCCTTCAGGGACGAAATGTTTTCTCTTTATACCTGAACATGTCTCTGATCAGTTCATTTGGGAAAGGGGATCCAGCACCCATCCCACCTCTTCTGATGAGAAGGCCTGGAATGAAGCTATATTAATATTTTAAAATTACTTAAACTAAGAACCTTATATTGCTATTTTAAAAATCAATTTGCCATACTTATACCCTACAGAAAATAAGTGAGGTGCAGAGAGAAAATGGGGGGTGGGGAGAATGAGAGCATCAAGGATTGAGTTAAGAATAAAACCTAGGGCAATGTTTCCTTTTCTAGTTCCTATTTCCAATGAATAATTCCTTTGAAGCATATCTTCTCACCCATATAACTCCTTTTCAAGACCTTCAAAAACATCAATTTGATCACTCAGTGGGTAGAGCCAAAGAGGAAACACCAGTGGTTCAGATCCCAACAGAAAGGGCCATTACCTTTCCTCTTAGTGGTGTGTTCCAAGCAAGACAAGATAGAAAAGGTCTTCAAAATATTTTCACTTGAAAAGAGGCTTCAATGAGAGAAGAGCAGTTCTCATTCAACTAGAACATGGCTTATTAGTCTTCCCTCTTCCTTTCTCAGCACTGACATTCTTGCATCCCAAATTGAAAAAGCCAGTTTTACTAGAATTTCTTCTTTCTAGCACACAAAAGACTAGTTGTATTGGATGTTTTTTGTAAAAAAAAAAAAAAAAAAAAAGTTATTGGGTATTTGAAACATCATTCTTTCTTGGCAAGTTATTTGTAATCAGGCATTTTTGAATGGGTTATGGCTAAACAAATGTGATACATGAAAATAACTGGATATTATTTTGCCATAAGACAACAAAAAAGGAAAATGAAAATGCTAGAAGGGCTATGGGAAAACAGGTACATTAATAGACTCTTGATTGATCTTTGAAGTAATACAACCATTCTAGAAAGCAATTTGAAACTGCCCAAATAGTTTATTTTTATATATATATATATATATATATATATATATACACACATATACATATTATATATATTATATATGTATGTATATAATATATACACACATATATATACATACATACATACACATATATATGTATGTATATATATATATATATATATACACACACACACACACACCCTTTAATCCCCTTCCCCATATATGAAAGCAGTTGCTACTGGATTTAGATCCCAAAGAGATCAAATAAAAAAGACCCATGGAATAAAACTACTGAGAGAAGCTATTTGTGGTAGCAAAGAATAGGTTCTTAGAAGGTGTCCATGAATTGGAAAATAACATTTTAATGTGATGGCATACTAATTTGCTGAAAGAAATGAAGAGGTTAGTTTCAGAGAAACCTGGAAACACATGTATGGACTGATGTAAAGCAAGCAGAACCAGAAGAAATTATAAAATAACAATACTGTAAAGATTATTGACTTTAAAAACTTAAAAACTCTTATCAAAATAATGATTAGCCACAATTCCATACATGATAAAATAGGGTATATTGTACTTAGAATCTGAGATTTAAAAAAACAAAAAACTGTTCAACATGAGCATGCTTATCACTCAGTGGGTCTAGCCAAAGAGGACACATTAGTGGTTCAGATCCCAATAGAAAGGATCATTACCTTTCCTCTTAGTGGTGTGTCCCAAGCAAGACAAGATAGAAAAGGTCCTCAAAATATTTTCACTTGAAAAGAGGCTTCAATGAGAAAAGAACAGTTCTTATTCAACTAAAACATGGATTATTAGTCTTCCCTCTTCCTTTCTCAGCAAAAAAGAAGCCAGGGGAGTTTTCTGATCAGTAGGGAACATGAATTATAAAACACAGTCAACTAAAAGATATATTTACTGCCCCATCTAAGAATCCTTAAGTTAATTATTTTGATAAACTAAAGCAAAATGTCTTAAATTTTAAGTTGTGACTACATAGCTGAATGTGGAGGTCATGCAAAATTTGGCAACAATAAAAGATTTCTGAATGCTCTACAGCTGTTCCACTAAGATTTTATATAGCTATATACCCGGGGTTGCGTAAAAATTTCTCAGGCAAAAAAGGTCATAGCTGGGAAAAGTTTGAAGAAATCCTGACCTAGAACAATGTTTCTCAACCTTTGGCTCACAAAGACTGATATTATCAACTCCTAGTTGTCCCATCAAGAAATTATCCCCCTTCAAAAATAGTGACCAAATGACAGCTGGGATAAGACACTTCCCTCTTCTTGGTCCAGAGTGGTGAGGGGTGGGTTAAGGATGAAGAATATCCAGTTTTATATATGCTGTCATGCATGTGCTCTGTGTTCCTCAATTATTTCAATAGTCTAACAGTTTAACAGTTGCTTAACTGTATTTCTTTGTTATGAGGGACAGCAGTCCATCAGAGTTCAAAAGCATGGGATATGAAGAGTCACCAGGTCTAGATTTAAATCCTGCAAAATACCTGGGGCGAATTGTAGTAACTTTCTCCTCAACAGAAAAATGACTAGCTGACGACAGGTAATCGCTAAAGTCACATCGTTTTCCCATGTAAATCGAATCTAGAGTTCTTATTGGTTTATTGGAAGTAAGGACCACTTCAACTCCACATTGCCCTCTTTCAAGTCCCTTACTCCTTGATTTGTCACTGAGCTAGATCACTACTACCATATGCTGCCGGATAAAGCTGGAGAAAATCACAAAACTGTACTGAGTTCACTACAAATTTAAGTTGGAATAAAAGGCCTCTGAGGTCAATTCCAGCCAAAAGATTAATAATTCTCTGATTCTTTTAGCTATTAAAACCCAATGTGTTCATGGAAAGGCTAAGTGAACTGGAGCTCCCACAATTCCTAGCTTTATAACATAAGCCTCAACTATGCTTCAAGCACAAAATCTTAGTAGGGATGGGAAAAAGTGAAGAACAGAATATCAAAGGGGTTTCTTGGTTGGAGTTGTTTGCTTGCCTAATTAATATCCTATCCATATCACAATAGTGACTCTTCCAGACATTTTTATCTCTCTTCAAATTTTCCATGACTCTCCCTTTCATAACCCTCCCAGCTAAGATCTTTGCTTTTTATTTATTTATTTTTTTTACAAAAAATGATGTCATTTACTGAGTCCTTCCCTTCTCTCCTCCCCATCTTACATTGCCCGGAAGCCTTCTATCACTATCTCTTTCTTCACTCCTGTTTTACATAATGAGGTAGTCTTCTTCACAAGACAAATTACTCTACATATCCAATTAAATCCATTCCATCTTATTTTCTTCAGTAAGTTGTCTTCTTTTATTCTATCACTTACCTTCATTCTCTATTACTTGCAAACATATACCAAAAAACCTTTGCTTTACTCATCCATCCCCAGTAATCATCCCAACTCTCTCCTAACTTTTAAACTTCTTAAGAGAACAACAAGGATATCAACACTGAAATGGGAATTGGGAAATACTAAGTTCTTGAATATGGTAATGAAAAGACAAAATTGTTATTTCAAAAATGATGGCACACATCTCCTGCCTATGTCATCATTTCTGAAATAGCAGGGCATATCATAGTAGTAGAAGAATAAAGATGGAGATAATTAAAGTAATTTGGTTGTGAGGTTGAAGATATGGTAATAGGAGAAATAAGAGAAAATGGATGACAAATGTCTTGGATATTTAAGGTAAATTTTTTATGTCTTTCACTTTTATCCCATCTACATTTTATTATGTATCCCTTCTCCCTCCCCCTGCTGAAAAGCAAAACTTGATGATGAATGAAATTCAATGGTTCACACCCATGGTGTCTCATTTTTGCCAAGAAGGAGTCGATATGGCTTTTTATATTTCTTCCCTGCCAAACTAAAGGGCCTTTTTTCAGTTTATCCCTCCACTCTGCAAACCCTGGGAACCATAGATCAATCTTTTCTCCTAGATATTCTTTTTGTAACCTTTCTCTCTCCTGGTTCTCCTCATAAACTATCTGACTGACCTCTCTCACTCTCCTTTGCTGGCTCTTCATCCAGATAAAATTCATTAAATACAGCTGTCCCACAGAGCTCTCTCCCAGTTCCCTATTCTTTTCTACTTTCATAGTATTTCACTTGGTGATTTCAACAGCTCCCATGCATTTAATTATCATCTTTAGGCTAATGATTCTCATTCTGCTCTTCAACCTTAACCTCTCTGCTAACTTCCATTCTCTTTTCTCCAACTGTATATTGAATATTTTGAACTAGATATCCTGTAGGTATCTAAAATTCTACATATCTAGAGCTAAACTTATTATCTTTCCCCCCACACTCTCCCTTCTTCCTAACTTCTTTATTACAGTTGAGAGCACCACTATCCTGCCAAGCACCAAGGCTCACAACGTAGTTGTTATCTTTGACCCCTGGCTCTCTCTCATCCCCCAGATGCATCTGTTGCTAAGATCTATTGATTTTACCTTCATTATCTCTCTCTCCTCTGACACTGCCACCACACTGATGCAGGCCCCCATCATGTCACAGCAAATTATAATAACAGTACCCTTGTTAGTCTCCCGGCCACAAGCCTCTCCCGCTCCTGTCCACAGGTCTGACCGGATCACTCCTACAATGTTAATTTCAGGGCTTCCTTATAACCTTCTGGATCAAGGAGAAAAACGCTCTGTTTGGTGTTCAAAGCCCTTCAGATGTGGGCTTCACACCTTTCCAGGCTCCTTACGCCTTTCCCCACCACCTCTCTGATCCACTGACACACACCATAACAAGATGCTCCAAACCCAGATTCTGGGCATGTTCACTGACTGTGTGCTCACGTGCCTAGAATGCTCACTCTCTTCTGATCTCTTCCTCCTGGTTTCCCTGGCTTCAAGTGCCAGCTAAAATGTCACCTTCTGTGTGAAGTGTTCCTCGTTCCCCTTACTGTTAGTGCCTTTCCTCTGTCGATTTTCTCCAACTTACCCTGTGTGGAACATGTTTGTATAAAATTATTTGCATGTTATCTGTCTTATTAGACTCTGAGCTCCTTGAGAGAAGGGACCATTTTTTGTTCCTTGATTCCCATAACTTAGCTCAGTGCCAGACACAAGGTAGGCTCATAACAAATTCTAGTTGACTATGAGAAAATTAAATTACTTTTAAAAGTAATTTTAAAATTACTTTTAAAGAAAATTACTTTTAAAAGTAAAATGGAAAGGAAACCAGGCTAATCATATCTTGGCACCAATTTCTGTCTTTGCAGTAAGTATATAAGAGAACTCTCTGCTCAAAATAAAATGATTTCATAGGAAGGAAGGAAGGAAGGAAGGAAGGAAGGAAGGAAGGAAGGAAGGAAGGAAGGAAGGAAGGAAAGAAGGAAGGAAGGAAGGAAGGAAGGAAGGGAGAGAGGGAGGGAGGGAGGAAAGAAAGGAGAGAGGAAAGAAGGGAGGAAGGGAGGAAAGGAGGAAGGGAAGAAGGAAAGAAGGAAGGAAGGAAGGGAGGAAGGGAGAGAGGAAAGAAGGGAGGAAGGGAGAGAGGAAAGAAGGGAGGAAGGGAGGAAAGGAGGGAGGGAAGAAGAGAGGAAGGGAGAGAAGGAGGGAAGGAGGGAGGGAGGGAGGAAAGAAAAAAAGGAGGGAGAGAGGGAGGGAAGGAAGGAAAGGAGGGAGGGAGGGAAGGAAGGAAAGGATGGAGGGAGGGAGGGAAGGAAGGAAAGGAGGGAAGAGAGGGAAGGAAGGGAAAGAAAAAGGGAAGGAGGGAGGGAAGGAAGAGGGAAGGAGAGAGGGAGGAAGGGAGGAAGGGAAGGAGGGGAAAGAGGGAGATGTAGGAAATTCTAGTTGTAGCCCCAGTCCCCCACACACAGGGCCCAGTTTGGTACATAGTAGGCACTTCATACATAGCATCTGAACTGAACTCCTTCCGTTTCAAGCTCTCCCTGGGTCCCATGCAGCCTTTCTTGCCTGCCTAGTTTCCAATACTGTGCCTTGCCTTAAGCTCTGTTTTTTACCGACCTTTAGATCCCGACTGCTTCCGACTCTCAGCCCTCTCTTGACCTTTATTTAACAAACCCTCCTCCATCCAGCTCTCACCCTCTTGCTGCTGCTTCTGGTTTCCCCCGCTCCCCTGCCCTGGCTCTGCCAGCCCTAGCTTCCCTTGTAAACTCTCTGAGCTGCTCCCATCCACTGCCTCTATATGGCAACGACTAGCTTGGGGGCCTGATTAATCAATCACTTCTAGCCCTTTGCTTTAAAGTCCCTGGAAGAAAGAAAAGAGATAAAGGAAGACCGGACTCGTTATTGCTCACAACACACCAGGAAGCAGACAGAGAAGCGCTGCTCATTTCATCTAAGGTACTTAAGAGCTCTCTGATGTCCTGGGTCGGTATTCATTTCTAGGGCAAGCTCCAGTGGAGTATGCAAATGAAGAAGGAAGCTCCCCCAACATGCAGATTAAGCAATATGTAACTCACCACAAAAGACAAGATCGGCCTGTTGGTGTGTAAGTTATTGCTGCCCTTTTTAAAAATTTAATTACAATATTTGAACATTATCTCATTTTAAAGATCTGGCAGCCCAGGCCCAATTAAAATTCCAAAGCATCCAAGTGAGAACAGACCCAAGTCCACAGCGAATTTCATACTGGGTTTTACACACATGAAAACAGTTGGACATTTTATAATCATAATAAATCCTTTTGGAGATGGACATTATTACCCTACAATCAATTCAAGATGTTTTACAATCCCTCTGTCATCATATGAAACCCTGGTGTACCTCACATAAGAGCCTAGTTATGAACAGATAATACTCATCTCTGTGAAACGTATTGCTTGATCATTATCTTCCTGTCCCTCATCCCCAACCCATCAGAATCATACTTCAGCTCAATCAGCCACTTGACACATTTCACTTTAGTCCGAAATTAGAAAGATATGAAAGAATGAGCTGCTCAATAGAAAACTGTCCAAGAAACAAATCTTGTTTTCCCACAAATGAAGGAGAAAGGGAAGAAAAAAGAATGGGAAGAAGGGAAAGAGAAAAGGAAAAGATCGATAAGAGAAAGAAAAGGAAAAGTATATGGAAGAAAGAAGGGGAAGAGATAAAGAAGAAAAAGGAGAGGAAGAGGAAAGAAGAAGAAGAAGAGGGAGAAAAAGGAAAGGGAAATAAGGAGAGGAAAGGAAAAAGTAAAAGAAGAATCAGAAAGAGAGGGAGGGAGGGAAGAAAAGAGGGAGAAAGGGAAGAAGAAGAACGAAAGGAAGGGGAAAGAAGTTAGAGTAATGGCTTTTGACAAACAATAAGCAGAAAAATTTGTAATTACAACATATGTTCATGTGTATGTATATTTTGTAACAGCTTATTTGGCATCCTTTGCAGAGTAAGGGTCTAATCTAGTCTGTCAATGACTTCCATTAGAAATATTCCTTAAAAGTGTACTCAAAAGCTGTGTTATTTTATCAGTGTATGGAGTTCCTGGTGAAAACTCCTTCAGTCATTGTAAATGGTCAACTTGTCTAAAATGAACAGTCTTGGAGGACAGAAGCTAAGTAATTAGCACAACAGAGTCAAGGTGTGTCACAGGCCTGACATTAGCCCAGGCCTTTTTGGCTCCAAGGCTAACCCTCTATCCAAGACCATAGTGCTTCCTTTCAGAATCCAGGTTTACAGTAGACATAGATCAAAAATTACTCTGTTGTGCAAGTCTCTTAAGTTATTTTATTTGCCAAATCGGAATTATTTTCCTGGAAAAAAAAAATGAGGGAAACTATTGTAAATCATCCACTTTCATCTATCTTAAAGCTCTTCTTTTTTAACCCAAATTCAGAGACACAAAAATGAAACTAATCTATATAACCCAAAATCTATATAACACAAAAGGAATAAAAAAAGACCCATATGCACAGAAATATTTATGGCAACTTTTTATTGCAATAAAGAACTAAAAACTAAGAAAGTGTCCACCATTTAGAGAATGAATTATCAAATTAAGTCATATAAATATGAGACAATATTATTGTTTCATTACAAATGAGAAAAGGAATTTTTTAATGAACTGATATATAGTGAGCTCAGGACAACGAGGAGAAAAAATTATACAATTACAAAAATAAAAACAAATAACTTTGACATTGTATTGATCAGGGTTCTTCTATCTTTCAAACAACAATTTCAGAGAACTGAAAGTGAACCGTGCTGCTCCCCACCTTTCGTGATGGACTAGAGATATAAAATGAAACATGCATTTTGGGGCAAAATCAATGTGTGGATTTATTTTTCCTTTATCATATTTAGTTTTTATAAGTGAGAGATTTTGGGAATGAATTTTCAGGAAAGAGTAATAGTGATAGCAAAAAATGTAAAAGGGTAATTGAAAATGTTTTTAATAAATAGAAGAGAGTAGAAAAAAATCATTAATGGGAAATAAATAGGGTAATGTTGAAACTACTATGTGTATATATGTGCATACACATATAAAGACACATATATTTATATATATATATGTGTGTGTATACACACATACATATATACCAAGTTGTGCTTAATGGAGATTAAGTGCAATCCTCTTTCTGCTCTTGAGGGTTTTGTGTGTATGGGTATGTGTTTTACAAGGCAATTAGAGTTAAGTGACTTGTATATGGTCACATCTAGGAAGTGTTAAGTGTCTCAGGCTGGATTTGAACTTGCCTTCTCCTGATTCCAGAGCTGGTGCTCTATCCACTGCACTATCTAGTTGTCCCTCTTTCTATTCTTTACATAAAGAAACATTTATCTTTATTGGTTTTTATAAAGTTTAGGATGATAAAAAGATTTTTAATATTTTTAAATATGCCAATTCACCCAGTAAGCAGGACCCATCTCTTCTTAAAGGCAACAAATCCTATAATTAAATTCCTAAAGCCTTCTTTTTCCTTGACTGGAGTGCTCAAGAAATGTCTCTCAGTGGAAAAAACAGTAGTTTGCAGTCAAAAGATCTATATTTTGACCTTAACTTGTCCACCTGTTATCTGTGTAATATTAGGCAAGTCCCATTACATTGACTAACTTCAAATTTACAGATGAGGAAACAGACTCAAAAAGACCCAAGAGAAAAAATAGTAATAATCAAAGGCAAGGCTTGAACCCAGATTCCCTGCTCAAATTCAATATATTTCCATAGTACAACATTGGTAGAGATGGAAGGGGGAAAGAAAGGAAAAAAGAGAGTAGGAGAAGAGGGGGGAAATATGATCATATAATTAAGTAAGACTTCTGTTCCTAATCAATATTACCAATTTAATGTCATACCATATGGACATTAAAGATTCAAACTTTGTAGTCCCTGGATAAACAAGGCAAAAATCAGTCAATGTACTCTATCTGTTGATTGCTCCCAGACCATGAATATTCCAGTTCATCTGAAAGGTAAACAGCTGAAAAGCAGATATTCCTTTTGAAGAGCTCTGGGAATCCCGTTTCCTACAAATTCCCAGAAAGGACAACAGTTTTTAAATATTCGGATAGTCTATCAAGGGCTTTCTCTCAGAATTCAGAAAAGTCAAACATATAAAAACTAACCATCCATCAGAGAGAGACCTCTTTACACAGTCCAATAGAAGCCAGTGTATAAATATGTAGCCTCCAAATCCTTCTCTGCTCCAATGCTTCTAATCCAGTGGGAAGTCAAAGGAGACAGCTTTTAAAATTCTCCAGGCACATTCTATTCAGCTTAAATGATTTGATGCATTAATATTAATGAAGTTGTGACTTTTGACCTAAAAAGTAAAGGTTAATGGCTACACTGGCTGGGCTTTCATTTTTTTTTCCATTTCTCACATACTATGTAATTTGAAATCTAATATACATATATACAAGTAAGAACAATTTGACCAAAATGTAGCCCCAATCTTTCATGTCTTCAATTAGGGTCAGATGTCAACTGAACAGTGTCTATTCTTATTATAAAGATTAAACTTTTATTTAATTAGAGTGTTACTTAAAACTCTACCAGTTTCCTTGACATGAATTTTTTGAATTTGATTTTTTTTATATAATACTGCAGGAATATCCATTCTCATAGTCTATACATTGACGCTCTCCCCTTTTGAGTTTTTTGGCTAAGAAAGAAGTTAGGCAAGTTTCATAATATATATTCAGCACTTAATTATCCACTTGCGGAATGACCAAGGTAAAATTTAATCCCAAAATGGCTTCCCCCTACTTTGAATGCCATCTAATACTTCCTTTTTTCAGTTTGTGGGCTGAGAATATTAATTAATTACCCCAAATGGTACATATAATTATGAAGACAAATTTGCTACATTAAAAAAAGAAAGACAACACTTGATTGAGCTACTGTTTTATATTTTTGAAGCCCATGTTCTCTATCAGACTAGAGATTTCACCTAACAAAGTGGTGATACAAAAGTATCTATAACTTATGGGACCTTACCACCTAACAAAGTGGTGATAAGGTCCCATAAGTTATAGATACTTTTGTCTTTCCACTTCCAGAGACTCTGGGGATGAATGAAAAAATGTTCCACAGATCTCTGGAACAGAAAAACTTTTCCTCTGCCTCCAAGAATCCTGGCTTCCTTTAATTAATTACTTTAATTCCTGATTCCCTTTAAATTCCACCTTCTAAAAGCTTTCCTGGTCTCTCCAACCACATAGTGGCTTCTAAAGTTTTATTTATATATATATATGCTTGGAGGCAAGCACTGTATTTACATTTCTCTCTACCCACAACACTTAGAACTTAGCTTAGTATATACGATTTACTCCTAGTATAGCTCACCTAGAGAAACTTTCTTTTTGAAACCCTAACTTCTTGTTTCATGTTGTACTTAAATTTAATTTTATCTATAATTCCAAAATAAAAATGAAACTCAAAGGATTTACTATTATTCTAGATAGTTATACATTCTGGCAGACTGTTCAATTATTTTTAATCTATGTTAATTAAGATTTCCATTCTAACAAATCTTAGTATTAAAACACATTTGAATTATGACAAACATTAAATCTGCATTGCCATTAAGATATTTCAGCAAGACAAATCCATCTTTGTTATTCTCTCATTGTATTCAGTGGGTACAGATTTTTTTAATCCATCAAATTAACATTATGGATTAGTATGAATAACAGAGTATTACCAAGTACCCATTTCATTACATGAAATTGCCTATTTCAATTCCTACCTTCAGGTAAATTCTCAATAGCCATTAATCTCCACGTTAAGCATTCTATTTTATCCATCCTCTGAAGATATTAATGAGAACAGAGTTGGTTTAGTCATATGGGGAGTTTCTATATATTGCTATGTTAATGAGCTCAATCTCTGAATCAAATCAAACTTTCCCCAAATGGTCTGCTTTTGGACATAATATACATATCAGGAGAAAGAGAAATACTTGTTTTTCAATAGAAGGAGTCCCTTTTACAAAGTCGAATCTTCTATAAAGTAGCAAAATATTGCATATTTTCCTCTAGTAAACAGTAAGTCATCTTTGGATATATTCTTTGCAAAAATAAGATTGAATAGTTGCTTGCCTTCCATAACATGAATAATGATAGTCATATTTAAATCTAGGTTTTCAGTCCACTGAAACTATCTTACCATCATCTTTGATAAGACAACCACTATTTTGGACTGAAATTCAACATTACTAGAAAATAAATGCAATTGAAGTGTTTTTTCTTAACTTCTACCCATTTTCTCAAAAAGCAGTCAAATTTCTTTGCCTGATTCTTTGCAACAACCACGAGACAACTTCCCTGGTGTCTCAATGTATTCTGTACTTCCTTTACTTCTTTCCATACTCCAGTGAGCAAGGAAGAACCTAATAGTGCCAATGCATTGGTACACCCAATTAAAGGTTGCAACCAATTTCACAGAACATGATGACACAAATACAAAATAGGGATGGCACAATTAGATAGCAGTTTGTCTGAAGAAAGATTTGGAGAATAAGTTCTAGAGTTTTTTGTCTGGGACTCCAGTCAGCTATTGAGCCAAGTCAGGAAAAATTGGTTATATATTCTGAAACTCACTTAGCTACCTGTTGTTGTTATTATTGTTGTTGTTTAATGATATAGTCTATGTATGAGACCTCGAAGCACTGATTGTCATGGGAAAGGAACATAAGAGTTTCTTTTTAAAAAGGACACTTCCTTTTAAAAGGATAGGCACCAGTTCTTAACAAGATCTACATGGAAAGGTGTGTGGTTTGAGTTTAGGGTTTTTTTTAGCTGGGAGAAAAAATTAATATTTGGAAGGAGGGTAAAGATTTGAATAAAAGGAGCTTTTTGAAAAGTTGAGACTAAAAAAGCAGAAACTTCTATCACAAACATTTAGTTGTTGATTTAAACAAAAATAGGGTAAATTAAATTTTTATTTCTTTAGTTTGCTTTGATGAATAAAACTAATAATACTTTATATTTCAGTATTCAATAAATCTTTATCATTTAAAAAAAGAAAAAAATTTCCTGGATAGACAATATAATAAAATTTGCTGTACATGTCTCAATTCCTAAGACCATTTCTGGATCCCTTAATGAGAATGTAAGGCAAAAGAGGAATTGTTAGGTTCAATCAAGAGTCAATGAATATACTTACAACTCAGTGGTGACAAAAGTAGAGGAAGCTCCAAATGGTAATGAATGGATTGATGTCTGCCTGAATGGAGGTTTTTTGTGGAGTGCTGAAAACCTTTATCTACAATCCTTGTCCCTTTAACATTTTTATCAAAATTGACTTGGGTGAAGTTAGATGGCATGCATCTAAAATTTGTAGCCAATATAAAGCCAGGAAAGATTGTTAATATATTGAATAATTAGATCAAAATTCACAAATATCTCATTATACTGGCAAAATTGGTCATATGTAGTAAGGTAAAATTAAATAGAGATAGATTTAAAGTTCTCTACATAGGCTCAAAAAGTAAAAGGTATCTTTAGCAAATGAAATATATCTGGATATAAAAGATATAACATTGAAAAGCACTTCATGTTCTGGAAATTCCCTTCACTCTGGACCTCTCATATTAGGAATACATTCCACCATTACTTATTCTAATTGGCTGATTTCTCCCAGAATTCCCAGACTAGCTATGTTTTCATTCATCTTAGAAGGCTTGCTCTATTCCTATCCTTGTGTGTTGTCTTCCCATATTAGACTGTAAGCTCCTTGAGGATCAGGACTTTTTTTTTGTTTCTTTTTGCATCTCTCATACTTAACACAGTGTCTGATACATGTCAGGAACTTAATACATGTTGGTTGATTGATTGATTGATTGATTGAAAAAAAAAATACCTGGGTATTTCTGTGGTCTACAAGTTTTTTAAGCTATCAGTATGTATGAGTCAAATATTCTATAGTGTATCAGAGCCAAAAGAAATCAATGAGACCTTAAGATTCATTAAAAGAAATTTTGAATACAAAGAAATTATGGTGGGACTCATGTGCAAATAGTATGTCCCTTCTTGAGCACTCCGTTTTAGGACTGACATTGATATACTGAAATGTGCCTAAAGAGTGACTAAGATGCTAATAGGACTTATAGCCATGTTAAACATGAACCAGCTAAAATAATCACTGCCATCTAGTGAAGAGATGTCTTAGATGGCATGCAACTGTTGTCTTTGAATGTTTGGAGAATTGACACATAAGAGTGAACAGATTTAGTGTGCTTTATAACAGAGAAGGATTGGTGAGTTGATATTAGAAATAAATTTCACTTCAAAGTAAATACTTCATTATGAGAACTATCCACAAGTTAAATGGGATACCTTGAAAGATAGTGAATTCATATCTATAAAGATTTTCTAGAAAATGTTGGGTTGGCAATGTTGTGGAGGGAATTCATATTTCAGTTACAAATGGACTAGATGATCTCAGAGATCCCTTCTAATTCTACAATTCTATGACTATTGAAAGTGACCTTATAAGATCATAGGGTAATAAGATCATCATTTAAAAGTGCAAAAGAATATTGAGGCCATCAAATTCAATTGCCTCCATTTACAAAATAAAGCTAAGAAAGGTTAAGTGCCTTGTCCAGGGTCATATATTTAGTAAGTGTATGTTGTTTTGTTGCTTGTCCTTCATTCTTGAAAAGAACGATAACATCGGGGAGGTGATGGCTTGACATCCAAGTGAGTTAGATTTAAGTGAGGCAGAGCTCGCTTTTACCAGCCTCACTTTCTCCTCCAGAGCCATATGGATCTAGTGGCAAGATATAGATCAGAACAACTCGAAACAGCCTGGGATGCAGTGGATCTTGATCTTTTTAAGCTAAAGTCTTTAACAGGTCTTAATTTGATTTAGGCAAAATCCTTTCAGTGGGTAGGTAAGGATAGGTAAGAGGTGACGCAAAGAATGCCCTCTTTCACCTAGTTAAAAGAAATCCAGTCTTGGAGGGGAAGACCCTAAGAGTTTCTGACCAAACAAACAATTCCTATTTATATTCACTCTGAGTTAATCAGTGTATAAGATAGGATTTGAAGTCATTTTTCTTACTCCTAGGCAGACATTTTATACACTTTGCCTTGTTAGTGCTTAGGAGTCCTTTAAAAGAAGGATAGTTTTCTTCTGAAGCTTTTTGAACAAGGCAACAATAAAATCTACATGGACATTCCCCCTTAATATTTTTATTGAAGATTATTCAAAAATAAAACAATATGAAGTCATTTTATGGTGACAAGATTTGGCAGTCTCTTTTCAAAATGCATTAGTGCAAAGGTTTATCAAGTAAGAATTACTATTAATTTCTGAAAACCTCAACATATTTTTCCCACCCAAAAGCAGAAGAGGCAGAGATGATAACTACAATTACTATTATGCCCCTAGGACTCAAAACATCTACATTTCTAAACCATACTGCTATGGAGATAGACAAATATTTAATTCATCCTACCCACATGAGAAGTTAGTAAATTGAGTTATTTATCCAAGACCATGCAACAAGAAAACCAGAAAGATAACTTGGGTCTCTTGATATACTTTTGTTTTATTCACTAGGTAGGTCACCCTGATCTTTTGCTTCTGAATCAATAACATCAAATCCTGAGTAACTTTGGTTCAGAGATTATCCAAATGGACTGAGACATCTTTACTTCTCAAGCCACTATCCATCTATAGCTAGCTAAATAGATAGAAAGATAAATAAATAAAGTGATGAAGAGATAGAGAGAGACATAGAAATGATGGGGGAAATATAGAAATGAATAGATAGATAAATGATAGATGGATAGACAGATAGATAGATGATAGATGGATGGATGGTTATAAAAGTCTTGGTGCATTTTTAAGCTATTAAAACTTAAGTATGTGCTTTCTAAGTTCAATGCCTTTCTTTGTGGTGCTTCCTCTCTCTTAGCGAAAGCCCTCCCACCCTGCTCCTCTCTATTTAGCATTCCAATTCCTATCTACCTTACACAGTCTAATCCAATAAACCTTCCCAGTTTACTTTCACCCATTGTGATCTCACCTTCCTTTGAACTCACCATCATTTACTCTCTGTAGCACATGTTGTCAATACCCTTGAGATGATTACATTTGGGTAGTTTTGTGTGTGTGTGTGTCATTCCTTAACTTTCCATCTAAGTATTTATACCTTGTCTCCCCAAATAGATTGTCAGTTCCTTTAGTTCATTTCTTATTGCTATAGGATCACAGATGTAGATCTAAAAGGAATCTCAGGGCCCCCTTGTCCAATTTTCTTGTTCATTTTACAGATGAGGAAATTGAAGCCCAGGATTTAAGGGATTTGCCCAAGATCACAGTCATATCATCATAGAGAGTTAGAAAAGACCTCAAAAGCCATCTAGAAGAACTCTCCAGTTTTATAAATGAGGAATTTAAATTCTAAGAAGGTTAAATGACTTAAGATCACATAGGAAGTAATCATCAGAGGTGGCATTTGAACTCAGATCCTCTGACTTTTGAGCCCATATCCTTCCCACTTTCTTATGCCGTTCTCCTGGTCTTTGAATTAGATAACTTAATGGCACTTTCCAATTTTAAATCAGTGATCATATTTGCCCCTCCCATATCACTTATCATAATACCCAACAGAAACTGATTTACAGATTTAAAAGAAGAACAAAGCCTAGTAATGAAAGAAAGTCTTATATTGTACTATCAGCATCACTTTGAATTCTATAATGAAGGAAATTAGCAAAACTGATTGAGATGCTAGTGGAAAGAGATCTATGATTTTTCAAATATAGAGTATAAACATGGGAGAATAACAGTCACAAACCCTGTAGAGTTTTATTTTTAAAATGTAATTTCCTATTGTATCAACTCCAAGAGAATTTGCCAAGGTGTAATTAGTAGCATTAGCAGTTTAATTAACTTAGTTTCATCAATTCTATATCCCTGTAACAAAAACCTACAATGACCATTCGATTAATAGTCAACTCAGCAGAAAGTGGAAGGAAAGATCACTTTCTTACCTGTGCTCCAGCTCTCTTATAGACAGAATCACTCCTGAAGTTGATGGCCTCTGCTGCACAGTAGCCAAGAACGTGAATTCACTTTTATTCCGAAAGAGTTGAATTAACTTCTCAGTCACATGTGGGGCTGCATGGATCTCTCTTTCTACATCTAAGAGTATAATTGAAAAAAAAAAAAAAAAGACAGTAAGACAGAAGAAAGGGGAGAAGAGAAAAGGGGAAAGGAAAGAAGAAAAAAGAAGATGGGAAAAAAGAAGAAAAACACCCTGAGTAAAACTATAGAGACCAAAGGATACAGATTCCATTTTTCATTTCTCTCCCTTGTCGATATTTTTCATTTTCAAGAGTCATCCACCACGCCATACAGCGGCATTCATTCAATACAAAACCTGGAAATACCATCTCTGTCAATGTGCCCACTTGTCACTTTGACAAGTTCACAATTGGCCAGACACTGATTTTCTGACAGGAATTTTGACGGGACACTGAGCAATGGGGTTCTGCTGCAAGCAGATTAAGTTGCTGTAAATAACATGAGAGGCTGGCAGATAAATGGGATCCTAAATTCCTAAGGAACCTCAGAAATAACAGTACCTAATGTGCCATGTAGCAGGTTGCAATTTCAATTTTACCATTGGTTTGGTTACTATCCCCCTAAAATACAGGTAAAGTAACCCATCTCTACATGAAATAGGACTATTATTACTGCTAATACAATTTAGGCTGCCCTTTGCTAAAAAACAAAAACAAAACTTTACTTTCAAATCATATGCATGCTTAGAATGTGTGTGTGTGTGTGTGGAGAGAGAGAGAGAGAGAGAGAGAGAGAGAGAGAATCTGTATATATTGAGTCTCACTATCCATTTGCAGCTCTCTAGGATGATAAGTTATTAAAAAAAAAAAGCAAAAATAACATTGCCAATTTGCATTAGTAGAGGATATTTCCTCATCAAAAATTTCCTACCTACATAGGGAGAACCATGTAACATATACATGAAATATTTATATAACTCAAAACTTATATGGCAGGACTAGAAGTCTTTCAATGAAGACAATCTTCCTATTAGCCAAAAGTTTCTCTTTCTTCACTAACCCCATAATGAACGCCATCATTCACTAAACACTCAAAATTACTCCTAGTCATGATAAAGATCATAATTATCATTATTTCATTCAAAAACTGCTGATATCAGAATCAATTAGAACTGAATTAGTCAATATACATTTAGTCAGCAGCTACTATGTGCCAGATTTTGTACTAAGTGCTGGGGATAAAAAGAAAGGCAGATAGCAATTGCTATTTTCAAGGACCAGATAGTTTAAAAGGAGAAACAAGCCAAAATTCAAGGGGAGCAAAATTACAGAAAACTATATGATTGGAAATCAATGACTACCACACAAACTCACATATCATAGACTCCTCCCATACCATGGCCCTTTTCCCTGTAGTTATACAGTAAGGAGCTGGCCTTTCATTTCAGAACTACATGACACACTTAAAAAAAAAAGTCTTTAAATAGTTTGTTGTTCTTCACAATGCCATGTCATTGTGTGTGAAGTCAAATGAAAACTGCTCCAAAAGAAATCTTACTCCAACAACAAATCAAAACTTCAGGTCTTTCTCTTGTGGAACAATTGCTATCTGGAAATTTTTTTTGCAATAGAAGAGAGCAAAGAACTTTTTCAAGAACTTTTTCATTTTTAATCTTTTTATCTCTATTTCATAGCTTAGTGTCTAACACATAGTGAGCACTTTGGGGTAGGAAAAAAAAAACAATGGATTTAGTGTCAGAAGAACTGCATTCATATTCTTGTTGGTTGATGTTATTTTGTTTATTCTTCATTTTCAAAGAGAAGCAATGACAACACAGGGTGATATCTTCACTTATGGATAAATTGGATTTAAGACAGAGTTGCACAAAGTCAGGAACCTCATTTTCTCCTTCAGAGTCATCAGAGTTCAGTGGCAGAACCCAGGATGCAGTAGATAACTTTGGTGTCTTTAATACCTGACCAAGCCCTAAGCATCCCACAGCAGCTGCTTCAGCTGGTGAATAAACTATTCTCACCTGCCCCTTCTGTCAGAAAAATCTGTGTCATTACCTGTATGACCTCAAGCAAATAATTATATTTCTCTCAGTCTCAATTTCCTCATTTGTAAATAAGATTGAACTTTGTGATCTCTGAGATCCCTTCCAGCTCTGAATCCATGATATTATAATTAATACACATTTATTAAGTGATAACTATGTGCTAGTCACTATCTTAAGCATTAGAGATACAAAGAAAAGCAAAAAGAGTTCCTACCTTCAATGAAATTACAAACTAATCAAGACAATGTATATATAAACAGGTATATAAACACAATTCCCATAGTATACAGAGAAACCTTAGAGAAAAATGCTTTAACTGGGGAGACTAGGAAAGACCTGCAGAAAGTAAAATTTTCTCTGAGTTGGGAAAACCAGGAACTTCCCAGGCATCCAAGATAATTGGTGAAAAGACAGAGTTTTTAAAAGGCATATAGTGTGTGAAAGGGCAAGTCAGACTGGCGTCTGACTAAGCTATAGAACAAAAGGAGGGAAATTATGTTTAAGAAGGTTGGATAGGAAGAGAACAGGTTGTAAAGAGTTTTGAATGCCAAAAAGATGAGTTATGTTTGAGGTAATGAGAGAGATGATAGATTAGGTAGATAGATAGACAGACAGACAGACACCTATCTACATATGTATATACATCCAGCAGCATCTCTGTTTGCAGTGACAAAGAATTAAAACCTGAGAGGGTACCCATTAATCAGGGAATGGTTGAACAAATTATGGTATATGAATGTAATAGAATACTATGTTCCTATAAGAAATCATGAAAGAAATGGTTTCAAGAAACATGGGAAAACTTGGATGAATTGATACACAATGAAGTGGTCAAAACAAGAAGAATCATTGAGACTTTCTTTTAAGTCTTAGAAACTTCAATCAACACAATGACTACCCATGATTTCAGAGTACTCATTATGAAACAGAGAATTCATCTCCTGATAAAAAGGGTTTGCATTCAGAGGACAGATTGAGAGGATTTTTTTGGACAAGGCCCATATGGGAATTTATTTTGCTGAACTATAAGCGTTTATAAAAGGAAATTTTTTTTCTTAATTTTTCAATGGGGAAAGAGGTAATAAAAGAGGGGGATATTCTTTTGAAAAAATAAAAATTTGATTTAAAAAAAATTCATACCACTATTTCTCTCGTAGGTTCACAAAACTATGTGAATTCCAGTACCTATTGGATAAAGAACAAAATTCTTATTCTAGTATTAAAGGCCCTCAGCAGTCAAGCCTATAATTACAATCCTCATTTCCTAATGTTTCTTTTCTTTTTTTTTTTAAAACAACTTTTTATTGATAGAACTCATGCCAGGGTAATTTTTTACAGCATTATCCCTTGCATTCACTTCTGTTCTGATTTTTCCCCTCCCTCCCTCCACCCCTTCCCCCAGATGGCAAGCAGTCCTTTACATGTTGAATAGGTTACAGTATATCCTGGATACAACATATGTGTGCAGAACCGAACAGTTTTCTTGTTGCACAGGGAGAATTGAATTCAGAAGGTATAAATAACCCGGGAAGAAAAACAAAAATGCAAGCAGTTTATATTCATTTCCCAGTGTTCTTTCTCTGGATGTAGCTGCTTCTGTCCATCTTTGATCAATTAAGGCTCTCTTTATTAAAGAGGTCCACTTCCATCAGAATACATCCTCAAACAGTATCGTTGTTGAGGTATATAATGATCTCCTGGTTCTGCTCATTTCACTCAGCGTCAGTTCATGTAAGTCTCGCCAGTCCTCTCTGTATTCATCCTGCTGGTCATTCCTTACAGAACAATAATATTCCATAACATTCATATACCACAATTTACTCAACCATTCTCCAATTGATGGGCATCCATTCATTTTCCAGCTTCTAGCCACTACAAACAGGGCTGCCACAAACATTTTGGCACATACAGGTCCCTTTCCTTTCTTTAGTATTTTTTTGGGGTATAAGCCCAGTAGAAACACTGCTGGATCAAAGGGTATGCACAGTTTGATAACTTTTTGAGCATAGTTCCAAATTGCTCTCCAGAATGGCTGGATGTGTTCACAATTCCACCAACAATGTATCAGTGTCCCTGTTTTCCCACATCCCCTCCAACATTCCCCATTATCTTTCCCTGTCATTCTAGCCAATCTGACAGGTGTGTAGTGGTATCTCAGAGTTGTCTAATGTTTCTTTAGAGAAACTTTCTACTGAACTCAATCTAGGCTTTCTATTATCTTCTAATCATACAAAAAGCAGTACCATTTTAATCAATCAACAAGCACTTATTTATTCTTTGGAAGAAAAAGTGCACTTATATAGGTGTATGATATTGATATATGTATATGTTTATATATGGCAGATAAGTGGCACAGTGAATAAAGTGGATGGTGTGCTGGACCTAGAATGAGAAATATTCATCGTCTTGGATTTAAATCTGGCTTTAGACACTAGCTGTGTGACTCTGGGCAAGTCATTTAACCCTGTCTGCCTCAATTTCCTCATTTGTACAATGAACTGGAGAAATGGTAAATTACTATAGTATTCTTGGAAAAAATACCAAACATCCTTAAATGGGATCACAACTGAAAACACAACTCAACAACAGATATGCACAAATATAATACAACATAATTTTGTGAGATCACTGGGATCGGCAAAGTTAGCAAGTAGGAGAAAGGATTTGAACTGAGATTTGAAGAAGTTAGTGATTCCAGGTGAGGGGGAAATATATTCTAGGCCCAGGGGAGGGAAAGTGGGTGGCCTGCAAAGTCATGGAAACAGGTGATGGAATGTGTAAGGCAGTGGTTCTCTTTTTTTTTAAATCAGCAAATATTTATTAAACACTTATATGTATATTGTATTTAACTTATACTTTAACATATTCAACATGCATTAGTCAACTGCCATCTGGGGGAAGGGGTGCGGGGAAAGGGGAAAAGTAGGAACAAAAGCTTTTTCAATTATCAATGCTGAAAAATTACCCATGCATATATCTTGTAAATAAAAAGCTATAATTAAAAAAATTAAAAAACACTTATATGTAAAGCACTGTGGTGGGTAAGGCAGTGGTTCTCAAACTTTTGTTTTCAGTATCTTTATTCTGTTAAAAATTATTGAGGATCTCTCCAAAGCGTTTTTGTTTATCTGGATTATATTTATAGACATTTATCATATTGGAAATGAAAACTATTTTTGAATTTGTAGACCCTCTAAAAGGGTTTCAGAGATCCCCAGCATTCTCTAAACCATACTTTGAGAACCACTGGAAGGAAAGGAATAGCATAGATCTGTTTGACTAGAACAGAGAGTTGAGGGAAGTAACAGGTAATAAGCCTAGATGTAAGGTAAGTCAGATTGTGAAGGACTTTAAATGTTGAACAGAGGAGCTGTATTTCATTCTAAAAGCAAAAAGAAGCCACAGGGGCTTACTGAGCCAGACAGCGATTTGCCAGAGCTGTGCTTTAGAAATAACACTTTGGCAGCCACTTGAAGGATGGATAAGAAAAGGTAGTGACCTCTCTGCACGTTTAATCATGCCCTTCTTTCCTCTCATTTCCCAGAATACTCTTCATTCTCCAAGGCCTAGTTTAGGACTGAGGATTTTCTTAAGCATCCTAGTCAATGGGAACATCTCTTTCCTAAGAATTTCCATAGCATTTATCACAAAAACCTCTCATTTGTAAAATTTTTCTTCCTTTGTCATATTTTTATGTACAAGATGTACAACTAGATTGCCAGCTCTTTGAAAGAAGTAATCATTTTCCTGGAAGTTTATAACTGTCTTTAAGTATCCAATGGATTCAAACTTAAGAAAGTTATTACACTTATTCTTGCTGACTACATAGAAGAAAGTAGGAACAGATTTCCCCTTCTCCAATTCTCTTTTTTCCAATGAAAAAGCATCATTATCTTTCCTGTCATCTTCCCTTCACTCACAATAACACCACCTGATTTCAGGCCCTAAAATATAGATCTGACCATGTCACCTCGTCTGAAGAAGTTTCAGTGTCTCCTCTTTGCTTCTAGGATAAAACCCCAAATCCTAACCTTAGCATTCCAAATCTTCCAGGCAAATAGGTCTGTTTGCTATTTCTCAAAGTTGACATTTCATTTCCCATTGCTAGACTTTCGCATAATCTCTCCTCCATTTCCAGAAAGCTATTCCTCCTCATTTCTGCCATTTAGTATTTTTAGCTTTTATCAGGACTAAATTTATGGGCCACTTTATACAGATACCTCACCCCATCAATGTTAGTCATCACTCACTCCTCTCTATTCATAGTTTATAGAGTTGACTCCTGGGGTAGAATATAAGCTTCTTGAGGGCAGGAAGCTTTTCACTTTTGCTTTTTTATCCTCAATGTCTAGCACAATTCATTATACATAATGGGTGCTAAATGCATCTTTATTTTATTGAATTAAATTGAGGTTGCAGAGAGATGAATTATGCTGGCATAACATAAAAGAAAATACCGTAGCAATTAGAGCTATCCCGAATCAGAGTGGGCCACTTTGGTAAACAACGAGTTGCCCATCAATAGAAATTTTTAAGTAGAGGATAGATAGCCACTTGTGGGGGTAATGTAAAAGATATTCTCAGTAAGGCATGGGTAGCAAAGGAAAAGAGAAATGAACATTTATTATTATTATTATTATTATTATATATTACTGTGTACTATGCTCCGTGCTAAGATTTTTTTTCAAAAATCATCTTGTTAACTTCACAACAACCATGAGTTATACTATTATAAAATCCATTTTCCTCAGTTTCCTCAATTGCAAAATTGACTAAATTTTTTTTAATTGATAAATGACTTGGCCAGTGTCTGACAACTAATTAGTGTCAAAGGCTATATTTGAATGTGTATTCCTGACCAGTGTGCCACCTGGATACTTAGACAATTTCTATAGTCCAATTTATCTCAGCATCTTTCTTCATCTCTGTTCCAGCCTGATCTCCCTCCCACTCACACGTACATATATACACCATGTCCCGAGTACGGGACTTTATACATGGTAGGTATTGATTGACAGTCTGAAAGATTGCCATTAGACCATCAAGGGGCCTGCCCCTTTTGAGAGGTGACACTTCTTTTGCAGGTAAAGAAACTAGAGCAAGCTGCTCAGCTGGAAACCTTCACGAAAACCCAGTATAGCTCTGACTTTTAGTTCCTGACAATCTCCCAGGCCATGCTCTTTCTCCCAAAGCAGTTATTTGATCTTGTTTAACATAACTACAAATGCTAACAGTGAGAAAATTTCCCAGAGCTTCCTCCCCCCAGAAAACCAGAAGAAATGTTCACACCTTTGAAATGTCAGCTGCTGCTAAGCTGGAACTAATAAAGCTGGGTTGTTCCTCACCCCACCCCCTGCCCACCCCATCCCATGCCTCCAGCTCTCCTATTCTCAGGCTTTCCTAAAAGACAGAAGAACATTTCTGAAAGATCAAACCCTTCCTTTTTTTCCACTGGATAATAAATGAGTGGCTTGCCAGAGTGGAGAACTCACCTACCCCTCTCTGACCAGCATGAAATGCCCAAAATGTCCATTTCAACATAGCAAAAATTAATGTGTGTGCTCAGTTTCTCTAAAAGACCTTTTAGAAAATATCTAACATGATCCCCATCAACTAACACCATGCATGCAAGAGTGCCACAAGTTTCCTTTTCTTCCAGTGAATGGGAATGGGAATGAAAAGAAATGCGAATGGGAAAAAACTAGAGGAGTAGGATCAAGAAAATCTTGTCCTCTCAATAATCAGTCACCAGCCAAGCATCAATCCAAGCATCATCTGTTAACCTGCCTGATATTTAACTACAATGTATTCCTTTCTTTTTACTCACTTTATATTTAGTCTTTATACACTGTATATATTTGCTTTCCCCATTACAATGTAAACTTTTCATGTCTCAATTCTTATATTTTTTGTATTTGCATCTCCAACATGTAGCCCGGTACCCACCCAGCTCATAATAGTTACTCATAAATGCTTGATGATTGACTGATTCTCAGGGTGACCATGAATAAGTCCCTCCCTCCTTCTAGGTTTCAATTTCCAAGAAGGATATTGGACCAAATGACTTCTAAAGTCCTTTTAATATTTGAGAGGGATTGATTAGAATTACAGCATGATGTGCAATTATCAACTTTGATGGACATAGCTTTCCTCAGCAATATAATGATGTAAAACAATTCCAAAAGGCTCATGATGGAAAATCTATTCATATCTAAAGAAAAAATTATGGAATCTGAATACAAATTGAAGCTTACAATTTGGGTTTTTTGTTGTTTTTTCTTTCTCGTGGATTTTCACTTTTGTTCTGAATCTTCTTTCATAATATGACTAAGGTGGAAATATGTATTATATAATTGTACATGTATAGCCTATATTAAATTGTTTACCATCTTAGGGAGTATGAAGAGAGGAAAAAAATAACAGAACTCAAAATCTTATAAAATTGAGTGTTGAAAACTATCTATCTGTACACACACACACACACGCACACATATATGTGTATGTATGTATACACACACACACACACACACACACACACACACATATATATATATATATAGTAGGAAAAATAAAATAACACTAAGTGGGAACAAAAAGAATTATAGAATTAGTTTCAAATTCTCTCACTCTAAAATCAATCTGACTAGGTAACATAAATAAGAAATTTATTAATTAGCTCAGACCTGCTACTTGTTATCAGCTTTAGTACCATCTGCTGGATTTCCTGGCATTGTTAGTAGGAAGTAGGAGGAAGAGTAAGCAGGGAAGTCCTCTGATCAACGCTTGAAAAAAGAGAAGTATTTTGGGGGACTCAGCATTTTTTGCGAAAGATGTTAAAAACGCTCATCACAGTATGTTGAGAGCTCTCTTAAAACAAGCAGGACTGTCCAGTGAAAGAAACATTGACTTAGTAGTCAGAGGACCTGTGTTTAAATCTCATTTTTTATCCTTCCTATTTTGGTGTCACCTTTCAAAAGGTATATACATATATATACGTATGTATGTTCTACATGACCCCCTCCCTCACACACAAAGATGAAGGGCACAGATGCTGAGATGTACTGGACTTTAGAAGTCATTGAACTTCCCTGGGCCCCAGATTATTCTTCTGTAAAATGAAAAGATTGACCAGATGATCTCTAGATGATTTCCTGATCCAAAGCCCTCTCTACTAAGATTCAAAGGTAACTTATCATTAGTGAAAAGAAGGGGGGAAGAACTGTATTACCTAGATCTTGGTCATAGATTCTTGATTAATTGAAGTCATTTTGATCTTTAAGAAGATCTTTGATTTCACTGATCAAATACTACAGCCATCCATGCAGACTAGAGCCCTTCTGTACTTGAAAAAAGAGGTTGATTAATTTTTGTGTCCAAAAAACATTCATCACACTGCCTGTGAGATCTTAAATGAGTCAATTTTATCCTCCTATACCTCAATTTCTACATCAATAAAATAAAGCTGTTAGACTAGTCCCTGAGGTCCCTTGCAGTTCTGATTCTATGACATCTGTGATTCTCTGATTATGAGTCTCTCTGAACTTAGTTAAACTGGTCCACGAAGAATGGCTAAGCAGTCTATCACCAGGCATGTATTACAAGACTTTCTAGTTGGATTACGACCTATCAGAGCTTGTGCTCAATCCTGCTAGCAGCCTAGAATAATCACCACTTGTTTACACACATATCCACACACACAACAAAAGGAAAAGTCATTTTAAATGGTCGCTTTTTGCAAACCAATTACAGATTGGAAGGAAGAATTGTTTTTTAATTTGTCCTCAGATGAATCTGTCATTTGTTATTTTAACAGAGAGATTACAAAACTACACAAGGGCAACAATTAGCCACTAGCACCAAAAACAAATAAAAAGAAAAGGAAATAAATTGAACGAAGAGATGGGTTCTCTGTATCATCCTTTCTGCTTCACACATATACGTAGAGCCTTTTTTTCCCTCTTTTTCTGATCTGCAACGTAGGTGGAGCAAGTGCCAATGGAGTACATACCCATGTCCATATGTCTGCACATGCATGCTTACACAAATGTGCATGTGCTATGGCTACCTATTTAAAGTTTTCTCAGCCTCATTCCAACAGGAAAAACATCTGCCCAGGCAGATAGGAAGGAAAAACTCATTTCCCAAGGCTGACTAAAAAGACATTGCATTTAGAAAGTAACAAGAAAAGATTTTTGCCCAGTCCCCACATCTGCAAAGGTGAAAGCAGCAACCAGAAGTCCTGAGAACTCCCTCAACTCTGCCCCATGGCAGCCAATCTCAACCCAAACTGTCTGAAAGAACAGGCTATATTAACTGTAATTATGTGCTGTTTACATTTAAAAACCTCAGGGAATGTAGAAAATTCTAAATATAGCTTACACAGTTTCTGTTTGCCCAAATACCAGTTGAGCTAATGGTAAGAAAGATTTCCCTCAAAAAGGGAAAATAACATATTGCTAATTTGGAATGGCAGTCAGCACTTAATTTCCAGTTCAAAGAAAATTGCCACTACAGAACTGACAAACGCTATAAGGCAAGTCATGCAAAGGATCCCATGTTTTAAATTGCTTGAAGCAGTTGTCACTCATTCAGGTCACTAGGGTCTTGGTCACTTAAGCAGCTAGAGGCTGGTATGGTAAAAAGCATGCTGAATTGAGGGCTGGGTTGGAATCTTGTCTTCAAACTCACTACCCATGCAATCCTGAGCTTTAACTTCTTGATCTTGAGTTGAGACTGTTCAGAATAAGGTAATCAACATAATAAAAGGTCTTGACTCTGTGTCATATCTAAGAAGAGATGATTCCAGGAACACAAAATACTCAGCTAAGGTATTTATACTCAGCCGTCACATGAAAGAGGAATTAGAGTTGTTTTGTGTAATCCCTTACTATAGAACCAGGAACAAGGGGTGGAAATTGTCAAATTGGCTGGAAATGGGGAAAAGCTTCCTAATAATGAGAGTAATATAAAAGTAGAATGGGCCACCTTAGAAAGTTTCTACTATAAGCACTATAAGTAGAAACCACTAGTTACCTGTGAGGTAGAGAAGATTCTTGTTCACATATGGATTGGACTAGATGGCCAAGTTGGGTGACTGAGTTTCTCTCTGGATCTCACTATTTTCTCAACTCAAAATAAGGAAATGATACTAATAGTGTCTCAAGTCTTTTCTAACTTTTTATCTATGACTGGATGGCACTAAATATTATGGTCACATAGAGAGAAAGGATTCATGGGAAAAGACCCTGATGATAGTGAAGATAGAGAGCAAATGGAAAAGGGGGCAGCAGAAGATGAAATGGATATGGCGTGAATGTAAATTTGAGTGGATTTCAAGAGAGAGTAGAAGACAGAATAATACGTGAAGTCACGAGAAGTGGGACATGACTGAACAACAACCCCAATTATGAACAATATGTCATGGTGTAGCCATGCTAGCTTACTTATTGTTCCCACAAAAGGACATTCCATCTCTCACCTCCATCTCTGTAAACAAGTTGTTCCTCGTGGCTAGAAGACCTCCCTTTTAACCTCTTTCCCTTAGTCTTCAATTTCCTTCAAGCTAAGTTTGAGTGCCACTTCACATGGAAAACTCCTCAAATGATCTTGTATTTATTTATCTATTCATATGTTTTCTCCTCTAGTAGAGGGTATAGACTGTTTTTAAAATGAAATAGCTGTCAGATAAATGTTTATTTATTAGAATTGGAAATCCAACATCATGAGTGATATATTTCTACCATAATAACTAGCTCAACTAAGAGTCATCAATTAGGATTTTCCTCTATATGTTTCCCCTGCCTCCAGCCACAACCCTCTCTTTGATTTTGGACTCATACTTTCTTTGTCTGGACATCAGTTCTCTCATTTGTAAGATGAATGAGTGAAATGAGAGAATTCCCCATGTTTCAACTCAAATTCTATGACTCCAACATTTAGGAGGAAGAGAAAAATACCTATCCTTTTAAAAAGGAATAAAGGAAATCAAATTTACTATAGAGATTTTTTTTTAAATCTTCTAACTTGTGGAAGATAAATTGAAGTTATAATAGATTCTTTGCATTCTCTCATACTTCCTATATTTACAATCCTGAACACTAAGAAGGAATATGGCCCTTCAGAATGGCCCAAAGGCCTATCGTTATTCTGAGATGTTGAAAAGATATTTAAAACAACAACAGGAAAAACGTCCTCATGTTTTTTGTTTCATAAAGAGTTAAGAAAACTGAAAAAAAGACTGATGAGAAAAATGGGCAAGAAGGAGGCAGTGTAACATACAGTTAACTAGAACATCCCCCTAGTGGAATCACAGAATTCAAAGATAGAGAGACCTCAGAGACCACCGAGTCCAAATTACATCAGCACAAGATTGGCCTTTCCATCACACCCAACAAGACTTAAGCCAGCCTGTGATTGAAGCCTTCTAGTGACAGGGAACTAGTGCCTCTTGAGGCAGCCCATCCCATTTTGGAAAAAGCTCTCACTGACAGGAAATTTTTCTTTCTTTTAAAACCTACTTCTCTGCAACTCCTTCCTCTTGCTACTAGTTCTGTTCTCTGAGTTCAAGCAGAAAATGAATCTCTCTTCCATAGAAAGACAAACTCTCTCTCAAACTTCTCTCTTCCAGAAAACATTTATTTAGTGATTACTATGTGCTGGGTACTATACTGATTTTTTAGGAATATAAAAATAACTGGAAAAAACAGCCCATGCTTTCAAGGAATTCACATCCTAATGGTGCTAGACAACATATTAGAGAATTAGGGAGAATTATCAAGGTAGAAAAATCCAGATTTTGAGGAAAGGGAGAAAAAAGTGAGCATGGATAAGCTTGGTTCTCATTCACTTGTTTCCTACACTTAATGAACTCATTTAGGTTTAAACTGTTTAACCCTAACTCTATATTATAGTTATCCAAGTACTTTCAGATAACAATCTAATTTTACCCTTTAAAAAAGACAAATCGTTGCATGGATGACTTAGAATCCAATGTCCTAAGCACTAATCCAACCTTATACACTGACATCTGCCCTTTGCCCCTGTTAAGGTTATCTAATGTTATGGTAGAGTTCTGGGCTTGAAGTCAGGGAGGTCCAAATTCAAACCCAGCCTCAGACATTTGTTTAATCCCAGCCAAGTTGTTTAAGTCTTCTCAGCTTCATTTATGTCATTTCTAGAATGGGGATAAAAATAGAATCTACCTCACTAGGTTGTTGTGGAGATAAAAATGACTTATAATATGTGTGTATCAGACTTTAAAAACTTGAGGTTGCTATATAAATGCTAGTCATTTTTAAAAATTCTGTCATAGATGGGCACAGCATGGTGAGCATATGCAGGCTTCCAGTAAGAAGCAGATGCTGGTTGCTTTGGAAAAGCTGAGTAACAAAGTGAAAATAGCTTTAGACTTGGAGTGAGGACAGAATGAGCTCAAATCTCTTTTCCTATACTTACTAGTTACATAAATGTAAGTAAGAGATGTAATATTTTTTTTTACCTTTGGGACTTTTCTAGCAGCATAAAAATGTGAGTTATTACTTTAAAAAAAAGTCTCATGAGATAGATTGAGCAAGGGTAACTATTTTCCAGTTGATGAAGTTAGATGGTTAAATAGCTAGCAAATAGCAATGAGAAAGCTTTAAAAAAATTAGTAATAATAATAATAATGACTGCTAATATAGAGAGTTTTAAGTTTTGAAAAGTGTTTTACATATATCATCTCACAACAACCCTGTCAAGTTGGTGCTAATATCACCCCTATGTTATAAATGACAAAAATGACATAGAAAGAAGCCAAGTGACTTGGCCAGGATCACAGAGCTAGTAAATATCTGAGATTGGATTTGAACTCAACACAGCATACAGCCTGACACAAATTCAGAGAACTGTCCAACATACCTTGATTGCAACGTGAGAGCCACATGGTTTAAGGCCATGCTCCTGTTACAACTCCCTCCTTACTTTCAGCCAAGAGCACCTTCTACTTTTATTTTTTTATTTTAATATTGCTGTAGGATTTCACTTCCAGCTTTTACCAAAAGGAATGAGGAAACTGAAGTTCAAAGATACTAAATACATTGAACAAGCAAGTGCCAAAGCAGAGGATTAAAATCAGGATTTTTGGTCTTTCCATTATCAAGTGGTCAATTAGTTAATGAGCATTTATTAAACACCTACTATGTGCCAGCCATGATGATGATGATGATGATGATGATAGCAATGATGACAATTAGCATTTATATAATACTTGAGGGTTTGCAAAACATTTTACAAATATTATTTCATTTTAACCTCACTTAGCTTGAAATTAGGAGCTATCATTGGCCCTATTTCATAGACAAGGGAACTAACTAACTAATACAGCAGAGATTAATTCATTTGCCTAGAAATTTACAGTAGATGTCTGAAACTAGATTTGAATTCAGGACTTCCTGACACCCAATCCCACATGCTATCCACTTTATTACTCAGGGATTTGTTGTTTGCCCTTCATTGTTTAAGAGGGATATCAGGGACATGATGCCATGACATGCAAGTGAATTGGATTTAAGTGAGAGAGGGATGTACAAAGTCACCAGCCTCATTTTCTCCTCCTGAACCTTCTTCTCTCACTGGCGAGATATAGATCAGGACAACTGGAGATGGCTATGGATACATCTTGATCTCTTTAAACTAAGAACTTTAACAGATTTGTTTGACTGAGTTTGTAAAACCCAAAGTATTGGTATGGGAAGGTAAGATAGGTAAGAAATGAGGCAGAAAATAGCTTCTTATCTAGTCCAAAAAAATCAGTCTGAGTAGGGAAGGATTTAAAGAAAAAGAATGTTATTTGCTCCCTTCTTGATAGCTGCCAGCCCGTACCAACTAGCCCCCCCTCCCCTCCCCCCGTCCATGAATAAAAGGAATCAATAAGAACAGAGGGACAGGATCTACATCCTACAGTTGTGAGGTCACAACTCTACAACTGAATCACTTGTCTTTTGTTTCCTACACTAAACTCTGGGAAAAACTAAGGGTCCTAAACCATCACATCCTTGGCTTCTGTTGCCTCTCCCACTTGTGCATTGGCTTGGTCCCTTACTACCCTTTCTCCTTATGATAGATGCTCCCATTCCTACATTTCTAAGAACTTGAATTTCTGATATCTACTATCTGATACTGGAAGACTCTTGCATAGCCCTGAGCTTTTGCTGGCATCTCCCAACTGCACTATTCTTGGTTTTGCAATGCAATCTGTGATTTCATTTCAGCAAATTCACCCTTCTAATTAGATCTGGCTTAGTCTACCAGTCAAAAGACATTGCATTTTTTGAGCTGACAGAATCTGGCTGTAGAGGGAACACAATCTAAGAACATACAAGGTGCAAGGGAAACCTGGTAATTTGCTTTTTTTAATACACAGATTGAATAATGCAGATGGGTGAAGATGCTTCTAATACCTTGACCTAGAATACCACCAAAATTAAGTTCAAATATAAGTAATGCAAACTCATTTATGTTCTCTGTCATTGGTTTTGAGTATTGAGGTATGACTCACAAAACCAACATCTCACACATTTTGGCTTGATTTGAGCAATAATGTAAGATTTCTAAGGTTTCTGGTTCACAGGATTTGTCCTGACTTAAAAAAATATCCAGTGTTCATTCATTGAGATTTCACTAAATCCTAAAGGGGCCATTCATTTCACCAGAGGTTAAATAAGAGTTTATTTTCAAATAAAGAACAGATTTGCTGATGAATTCTGAGAACAGAGTGAAGCATTTTTTTTATTTTCCTTGGATTTGTATATATGTGTTTTCTTTTACAACATGGCTAATATGGAAATATATTTTGCATGACTTCACAGTTATAATCAATATATTGCAGGTGGGAGAGAATTCAGAATTCAAAATTTTAATAAGTTACTGTTAAAATATTTTAAATATAATTAAGAAATATTTAATAAATTAAAATTTAAAAAGTAAAAATAAATAACAGGATTACTAAGCAAATTTAGAATGCAGACAAGATAGGAAAAGATGCTTAACCTATCTCAGAAAACAAAATGACTTCAAGGATATTAGTTGTGATGAATTTTTTAATGAAAATATATCTTGTGAATTTTAAATTACCTGTCCATTCCTCTGCAAAATTCTAGCCTGATGACTTCTGATGGCAGAGAGGTGATCCTGAGATCTCAATAGTTATGATAACAGAGTATGAGCTCCAGTGAGTTGTGCCTTACTAGAAAGGTTTTAAGTGTGGCCCCAGTAACAGACTAAGACTGTCTTCCAGGGACCAGACCAGGTAAGAAAAAGCAATTTGGTGACAAATTCTTTGGCCAGAACAATGCACAAAAAAATGAAAAATATAAAATGGCAGTTTCACATGAACCTTTTCTGTTTTTTAGGATAACAGAAGCAGTGACAAATCAAAGGAGACTAAAATCCACATGATTTTTGATGGTCTATAAATTTTCATTTGACTATAGATGCTCTAAACAAGTAATCAGCAATGAAAAATGAACATCAGAATTTATATAGACAAGAATCACAATAATTATATTTGTAAATTTAACCATTATAAATCTATTATCATAATAAGAAAATCAAAAACACCCAAAAAGTTCCCTAGTAAACAAAGTCCTGACTTAGGAAACAACATGAGATAGTGGATAAGCACAGGGTTGGAAGTTAGAAACACTTGAATTCAAAACCTACCTCAGGCACATAATGGCTATGACCATAATAATATCACTTAAACTTTCTTCTGAAAAAGTGGGACAATAATAGCACATCTCTTTGAGAATTAAATGAGAATATATATGTATATATGTGTGTGTGTATGTGTATATATATATATATATTATGTAAAGTGCTTTGCAAACCTTAAAGCACTATATAAATATTAGCTATTATTACTTGCCATGCAAAGAGATGGCAGCTAGAGGTGATACTAATTTAGTCATCATTATAGTCAACATAACGTAACACAGGGATCTTAGCAAATCAATGGACAATTCAAGAGGAAGGAAACATTTCTTCTGATTCCAAAGTTTAGTGGCCTATTTCACATTTGAATCACACAAATTCATTCAGTTTCTAACCTTTTCCTCCCCACCAGACAGTGACCTGAATTCTCAAATATCCATCCTAGAGTTTGGGCGCTCATCTGGGCAGGGAAATTTGAAAGATATGCCCACCACCGCCTACTGTTGAAGACCTGCTCATTAAGATAAATGATTGTCAGGGCATATGTTGGAACTCACTAAATGTTCCCCACTTTTCTATCATAGGAATAAACCTTAAGGATCCTGTGGTACCAGGTATTAATCAAATCTTATATAATTACTCTGCAACTCAATCAAGAAAAAATCCAGAGCCTCCATAATTTTGCTAATTAAATAGACAGCAGCAGGTAGCTGAAGTCTTTCCTTAAAAATAATTTAAAGAAAAAAGGGAAAATAAGCAGACTATCCATCATCTTTTCATACATTTAATAAACCCTAAGTGATAATTTTCTATGAGAAGGATCTATAACTTCTCTTTCCCTTTCTCCACCCCATGACATCAGTACTTCAAACTCTAGGAATATATTTTATATATTTATGCATGTGTGCATATATATGCGACAATATATATTGAATAATCCTATAAAATATAAGTCCTTTAGGAAATATGTGTATGTTCATACAGATATGTATACACATGTATGTGCTATACATATAAATAAGTAATGTTATCTATTTGCACACACACACACACATATCTGTGTGTGTATTTATCTTTTTTAACTCAGCATCTGGCCCACTATCTAGAATATAATAAGTGCTTAATAAATTCTATCGACTGAATGATTTTATTTTCATGTCACCCCCTGAAAGCTCTTTCTAAAAACAAAATGTTAGTAGTGACCTAAAAGACCATGAAGGACAAATGTCAACCTGGATTTAAGCCCTATTGAATTCTCAATTGAGAGGAAAAAATGGAATTGAAGGACAGCAAAAATTGTCTATGGAGCATTTGTTTTGTCTTTTTTAAAAGATTGAATTACTACACACAAATGTGCATTGTCAGTTATTTCTTAAAAAGAGAAAAAATACAATCCCCAATGTTTTCAAGCAGATTTGTATAATCACATTATTTTTAAAAGTTGTATGCTTAGAAATTGCAGGAAAAGGGACATTTGTGAAGTATGACTTCCTAATATGAACTCTGAAGCCTGCTTTCCTTGATCATTGAGAATGGGAAGAGAAAAATAGATATGAGAAGCATGGTGACACAGTAGAATGAAGACTGCAATTTGCCATCAGGGGCTCTGGGTGTGAATCTTGACTCTAATGCAGCAGAGTTTAGTTTCTTTGGGTTTCCTCATCTGTAAAATGAGAAACTGGATTAAGTGAAGGTCCTTATCAGCTCTAAAGTGAAAGTCCTTTCATCATGTTACCTCCATGGCAACTTCAGCAAGACTCAGTCACTCCTGATTAAGAAAGAGAGAGCTAATTCATTTCTACATACCCTTTATAAATAATAGTAAATGTATTTTTTAATCCTCTACAATAAGTCCCATTCCTAGATATGAATGAAAAGGCACATTTTTGTAAGGCAGCTCTGGTTTTTTCAGACATCTAGACAAGGCAAGAACAAGAATATGATATAATGGAAAAAGTGCTGGATTTGGGGTGAAAAGATCTGGATTCAGATTCTGGCTCCATCAATAACTGCCTCTGTGAATCTGAGCAGGTTATTTAATCTTATCTTAGCTCTCTGCATCCATGTTATTGATGGTATATTTTTGTCTGCAATGTCCAAGTGTAAAATGGTCTGAGTCTGATGTTCTATTCTACATCTTAGTTACCGCAGGATAAACAATCCCAAACATTCAGGTACCTATATACCTAAGGATCGCAAGACCATAGATTAAGAAACCACAGGGACCTTACAGACCATTTAGTTCTTTGATAAAACTGAGATCCAGAGATCTCTGGCTCTTACTTACTACTTGACAGATAATAACAATGGTTATTATAAAACAAGTAACCCAGATCTTCTGGATCAAATCCTGTGCTCACTCCTTGGTACTGTTTTGTGGTCTTTTTTTTTTTCTCCATCTCCATTTAACTGAGTCTTTCATATGTCAGTAATCATCTTTTTCCCTAATTAAAATCAAGAAGATTAAGAATCAGAAAGAGTAAAAGAATATCTAATAGTTAATATCTAATGATGGTTTAGGTCATTTCTCCCTACCCTACCCATAATCTTTCCTGTTACAAAATTGTAGACACAGCAACCATGAAGTCTCAGAATGGTACTGGGATAGTGGCAAATGGCAACAAACAGACCCATAGTTGGAATCCCTAAAGACCAATGAACTTCTCTCTCCATAGTATGAGTAAGACTTGTGTTTAGCAGAATAACTTTGTTTACACTGTTAGGTATGCCTCTAGGAAAAAAAAACAGATTCCTAGACTTGGCATTTTAAAACCCTTCATTCCGAGAGTTAAATATAAATCCCAAAGAAGACAAAGAAATAAAAGAAAAATCCATTGACACATTAGCATCCCCAAATATGTGCATCAGAGCATCGTCTGTGGTAACAAGAAAATGTAAACTGAAATCAAATATTACTATATTCTAAGAAATAGTGGATAAGAAAAATTCAAAGAAGCTTGGAAGACTTATATGAACTGATGCAGAATGAAGTAAGCAAAAGTAGAAAACAATATACAGAATGACAACATTATAAATGTAAATAACAAAAATATGAAACTAGATACCACTCTGAAAATAAAAAAGAAGCTTGGTCCAGAGAAAACTTGAAAAACTTCTTTCCAAAGATGGAAGTCTACAAATATGAAATACTGCATACAGAGTCAGATGTTTTGCTTAGTTTTATTGAACTATATTTTTCCTCATTCTTTTAAAAAATTATTTGTTATTAGGAATGATTCTTGGAGAAGAGGGAAAGGCAAGGAGATATTCAGAAATGAAAGTAACATAAAAATAAAAGGTAGCAATAAAAAATTACATAAATCCCTTCACAATCTAGCTCCAAAGTACCCTTTGCACTCTATGTTCTCACCAGACTTGCCTATGATAGCCCTATACATTATGACCCGTTTCATTTATCTGACAGACTTTGTACAGGCTGTCCACTATGCTTCAAATGCTTTTCCTCTTCATCTCCCCCTCTTAGAATTCCTTCTCCCTTCAAGGATCACTTGAAATGCTGTCTGTTACAAGATTCCTTTTGTGATCCTCCCTACCAATACTTTTTCTTTGTATATTTTGTATTTATATATCTGTGCACATGTTATATTCCCCAAGAGATGGTAAGATCCTTGATGAGAGCTATCTTTGGTGTTGTCTTTATATATCCCCAGAACTTTGAACAGTACCTGTCTAGTACATAGAAGGATCTTAAAGAATGCTTAATGAATTGAATTGAATTGAATCCCATTAGTGAATTTCATTTCATTCTATCCCCCAGTACTGTAGCTATAGCTGAATCCCAGAACAAGTTTAAAATGTAAGATGTAACTCTATTTTAGAACATGTAACAAAATGGTAAAAAAAAAAAAAAAAAAGCAAGGATGGGAAGAATACTGCATTTGGAGTCTGAGGCCATTGAACTCTCAGCTCTGCCTTTTATTACCTATGTCACTTTGGTCAGATCACTTTACCTCTCCAAAGCTCAGTCTCCTCATCTATAAAATAGATGATGGCCAATGATAATGATAATGGTGGTCATAAATGATATTTGAACACTTACTATGAACCAGATGTTATGCTGAGCACTTTTCAAATATTTTATCTGATCTTCTCAACAACCCTGCAAGCTAGATGCTACTATTATACTCATTTTACAGATGAGGACATTGAGGCTGTGAGAGATTTAGGGATTTGCCCAGGGTCACATAGCTAGCAGGTGTCTGAGGATAAACTTTAAATCATATCTTCCTAATTGACACTCTATTCACTGCATCTATCCAGATGCTCCAATAACCTTTCCATAATAGCCACTCTGGACAACATTGGACTTCTATGCTAATACTGCCCCTCCCCAATATTGCTGAACATGTTTGACTTCCTCTTTTAAAATTATATTAGAACAACTCATACTTTCTTTTAATAAACTATGAGTAATAAAAATCAAAGGCTTGAGGGGTTGAAGGGTGTGATATGATAAGCTGTCTTCAAGTATTTAGAGAATTGTCATTTGAAAGAAGGATTTTATTTTGCACTGCTTTGTCTAAGAGTGCAAAATTTAAAAAAGGGTTAAAAATCTCCCCCACTCACACACACCCACAGAGAAAAGAGAGAGAGAGAGAGAGAGAGAGAGAGAGAGAGAGAGAGAGAGAGAGAGAGAGAGAGAGAGAGAGAAATTTGTTTTTAAAAGAAATTTGGTTTTTAAAAAGAAAAAAAACTACAAATTACTATTGTTTAAAAATAGATGCCATTTCTTTATGTGATAATGAGCTCTATATCCCTGCAGATATTCAGGAAGAAGGTGGGTAACTGCTTTCTAAGGTGGTTATAGAGGTGCTTCTTTAAGTATCTGGTAGACCAGATAGCCCTGGAGGTCTCTCCGAATCTTGAAGTGCCTGATGATTTTGAAATCTTTTGTGATAGCAAGCTTTTGCCTTTTTAAGGTATGTTTGATTTAGAGAAATAAACAAAACTCTACTAAAATCAGTTCTTGGAAATAAAGCTGGTTTTTAAAATTTATTTAACAGTTTTCGACATTTACTTTTATAAGATTGTGATTTCCATTTTTAAATCCCTTTCCTCTTTCCCTTCCCAAAACTGCAAACAATCTGATATAGGTTCTACATGTACAATCATACTAACCATATTTCTACAGAAGTCATATTGTGAAAGAAGAATCAGAACAAAAGGGGGAAATCATGAGGAAAAAAAGTGAAAATCTACATTTAGATTCTATAGTTGTTTCTCTGGATATGGATAGCATTTTCCATCATTAGTCTTCTGGAACTGTCTTAAATTATTGTATTGCTGAGAAGAATTAAGTACATCAAAGCTGACCATCCGCACAATGCTGCTGTTACTGTGTACAATGTTCTCCTGATTCTGCTCATTTCTCTAAGCATCATATAAGAATCAGTTTGTGTAAGTCTTTGAAATAAAATTTCTAATAAAACCAAGAATACAGATCTTATTCCCAAAGAAAGAAATTCAACTACTTTTCATATTTAACTAAGAAGTGGCTCAAAAAAGGCTCTGGAAAAGGAATCCCCACCACAAAAAAAAAAAAAAAAAAAAAAAAACAGAGACAAACCAGGGTAAGTTGGAAGAAGAGAGGGAACATCAGTAGAGAACAGTAACTATGTGACTGTAAGTGGCTAATTAGTCAAATACTATTAGTAACCATTCAACAAATGTCATATTGAGGGTACACATGGGGCACAGATTTAGTCCAAGAAGGGACCTTAGAAGTCATTTGTCATTTTATGAATAAGGAAACTGAAGATGACATATGACATATCCAAAGTCAAACAAATATTAAGTGGCAGTCAGAATTTTAACTCAGATTCTCTGAAATCCAAAATCAATCCTGTTTTCATCACATCTTGTTGCTAACAAACCTGAATCATGTACAGCTAAGTCAGAAAGAAGGACTCAAGGAACAAGGAAACCATAAACCAATAGAGAATATGACAGAGAGCAAATGTGATCTTAGTAAGCATGGTGACAAAACTGGGCAAGAATAATAATCACAGTGAAACTGAAGTATAAAACCACATTTAGTGTCAATGTAAAAAAAAAAAAAAAGAATGAGCAGCCAGAAGAAAAATCCAAGGACAATTGAATACTGCTGCAGATTTGTGAAAATGAATATATTTGGGATAAACCCTTTATGACTTTTTTTTAAGGCATGGATCTTTTAGATCTGGACCAATAAGGTACAATATTTTGAGAGCTACAATTATTTATCACAGAATCACAAATTTCACCAATTTCAGATTTGGAAGAGACTTCAGAGGATATCTGCTCCAAGCAAAAAAAAAAAAAAATCTTCAAAAGGAAACTCCATTATACTATGTTTCTAAATGGATGGTCCACCAAGTCTCTAACTGAGGACCTCAAGGAAAAATGACAACTATTTCTAAGGTAGATCCCATAACTCTTAAAAAGTTCCAATTGTTAGGAAGGTAATATACAAAGTCTACATTTTCTTCTCTGCAATATCCAACTATATTTCTTAGCTCTGAATTCCAGTCAAGTGGAATGAGCTTAATCTTTCTTCCATTTGACATACCTTCTAATATTAAAAGCAAGTTAGATGTCTCCTCTTCTTCTCTGCATGGAATATCTTCAATTCTATCAATAGATTTCATATGATATGAGCTCAAGGGCCTTTCGCCATCCTACTCAATCTGCTTTGAATGCTCTCAGTTCATCAGTGCCCTTTCTAAAATTTGGTTCTCAAGAAGAGGGAAAATAATTATGACCAAAGGATATATCATACAAATTGAAAAAAAAATCTTGAAATGTTTTTAAATACCTTTTAAAAATGAGAAATGAAAAGTGGATAATAGAAATGACATAATTTAGAATAGTTTCATGAGAAATGTTATAATTATGTCATTAGAAACAATAGTAATAGAAATCACTTGCAATGATAAATTTATCTATCTTTAACCAATGTAAATTAATTGCTACAAGGAAACTAAAAAAACCCAGAAGTTAGCAAACATCTAACTTTCTTCCTACATGAAGAGAGATGGCTGCCAAAGGCAACACTATATATAGAATGTAAATTCATTGGTAAAATTTTTTGAAAGAGGATGATAGAGGAAAAAATGGGTGTTTTCTTACAAAGCACAGAGAAGTAGTAGATAATAAAACAGTCTAAAAATATTGGCAAAATGTCCAAGAGCCCAAGAGCATCCATTCACAAAAATAAAAGTAATGTTACAAAGAGAAGAAAAAGGAGCAAAACTACAAAAATCATTATAACTAACTCTTTTCTCCATAAAAACAGTGGCCCCACCATTTTTAGATTCTAATGTCATAATCCTGGATATGCTTATAAAAAAGATATAACTAGCACTAATAAAAGCAAAAATGAGCAAAGAAAATGAATCAGATCAAGTGTATATAGATAGCTATGCCGAATGTGATTCAACAAAAAAAAAATGTATTTGATTGGGTAAAATATAAACTACTTATGAGCTTTTGTACAATAAGGTGTTCCCTAAACATACCTAAAAATAGATTACAAAAAAAATCTGATTTGATAATATCCTTAGAATAAACATTTTATGCCTGGTGAAGTATAAAACAGGGATATATATATTCACCATTGAGATGATTGTGATGTAGTATAGAGTTCAGATAGAGAAGAGATTATATGGTCTTAATTCTGGATGACATTTTGCCAACTGCATCTATCCCAGAACATCACAGTGTCTCTTGGAAGAGATTTATTATTCAAAGGAGTTTTTCCTGCCCACCCATCAGGAATGACCAAGTATTTGAAGAAAATCATTTAGTCTTGTTTACCTAGGTTTCAATGTGCCTTTAAAAGACAAAATGAATAGCCAATCAAATGGGCCCAGAGTTAAACAGGAGGAGACTGGGATTGATCTGTTTTCACAAAAATTATAAAGCCACCTTACTGATCCCAAGCTTTCTATGAAAGAAAATGCTTTCATAATGCTAATATTCTAATTATGTGAATGTACAACATCAAGACTTGGAATATCACTGTCTCTGAAGACTAAAAGTTATGGCTACATAGAGGATAAGGAAGAATAAAATTGTGGATTTTAGGAGGTTGTCACATATAACCAATGAAAGGCTTCAGAGTAGTTCAGAATAAAAGATGTCTTCAAGAAACTGAAATAGGAAGAGATAAGCTGATGGAGAACTGACAGATGAACAGTCAAAGTGTTTTATTTGTGCACTAAATGCCTGTATAAATGAAAGAAGACCTCCCTCATGTTGCTTGGGACTTTTGTGGCAAACTCACTAGAAAACATTAACAAGTCACATAAAATGGGCAGGGATGGATAGGTTGTTATTTGCATCACTGGAGAGAAGAGTATAAATCAATCTGAATATTGCATACTAAGTCCTTCTGCACTCTTCCCTAATTAGACCTGTCTAGAACATTGTGTCCAGATCTAGGAGCCAGATTTCAAGAAGGACATTGAGGTCAGCAAGATTATTTCAGAAAGCTTTGGAGAGACTTACATGAACTGATGTTAAAGGAAGTGAGAAGAACCAGGAGATCATTGTACATGGCAACAAGAAGATTATGTGATGATCAATTCTGGTAGACGTGGCTCTTTTAAATAATGAGATAACACAGGCCAATTCCAATAGACTTGTGATGGAAAGAGCCACCTGCATCCAGAGAGAGGGCTGTGGGGACTAAATGTGGATCACAACATAGTATTTTCCACCTTTTTGTTGTTGTTTGCTTGCTTCTTATTCTCGTCTTTTCCCTTTTTGATCTGATTTTTCTTGTGCAGCATGATGAATGTGGAAATATGTATAGAAGAATTGTACCTGTTTAACATATATTGGATTACTTACCATCTAGAAGAGGGGTGGGGAGGAAGGGAGTTTTGCAAGGGCAAATGTTGAAAAGTATCTTTCTATATATTTGGGCAGAAGCTATTTTTATTTTTAAAAAAATAGATAAAATACTAAGAAAAAAAGGACAATGATAAACTGAAAATCATCCAGAGGACAGCATCCAACATGGTATTATGCCTTGAATACATACCATAAAAGAACCAGTCAAAGGAATTTAAAATGTTTAACTTTGATAAAGAAGTCTAAAGGAGAAAATATGATAGCTGTCTTCAAGTCTTGAAAGACAAATCATTTGGTAAAGTTATTAGACATGTCCTGCTTAGGAAAATCTCTCTAACAGAGCTACCAAAAAGTGGAATAGACAGCATCTGGAGTTGTAAGAATGTCCTTTATTGGCCATCTTCAAACAGAGAATGGGTTACCACACATGTGGTATCTTAGATGAGGGTTCTTTGTCTTACTCAGGTGGGAGACAGTATAGGTAGCTACTGAGATCCCATCAAACTCTGAAATACTGTGAAAGTGATTCTGTGATGTGGATTTTCAAAATATTCAATAGGTAAAGAAAGAAAAAGAGGGGAGTCCAAGCAAAAGTATAACCTGAGCAAAGTATCATAGCATCATAAATTTAGAACAAGAGAATTTAGAGTACATCAAGTCTACCATCACCCCCATTTTACAGATAAGAAAACTGAACTTTAAAAAAGAAAAGCGACCTTCCCAGGGTCACACAGCAAGTTAGTATCTAAAGCAGAATTCAAACTCAGGTGCTTTTGACATTAAGCTCTATACTAGAGCTACTATGCTACCTAAGTAGCAACATATTACAGCAAAGAGCAGAGTTGCTCAGTTTAATTATAATGTAAATCATATAAAGCAGATTAATAAACATGTATACGTTAGATTATAGATTTATACTATTATTATTACCTGGAAATTCCAGAGATAAAGGCAACTGAAGGGTTCTCTCGCCCTCCAGCCACTCCAAAAACTTTATTCCAAGTCTATATAACTTCTTCTTCTAACCAAACAATAGCAGGATTCTGAAACTGTCCTCAATCTCACCATCCCCAGAGTTCTAAGGGGAAATACCTATTCTAAAGATACAAAATTGATTTAGTATTAACTTTTCAATATGCTTCAAAGTTTGGTACTGGGGGCTGACCCAATTATAATTAGCTCTCTTTTGTTCATGCTCCTAATTCTTAGCCATGCAAAAAGAGACATTTTAAATGCTTTATCGGTTCCAGTCTCGCCAACACTGCTCAGATTCGATAGTAAACAGTGGGCCATCATGTTCAACAGCCAAGCTTTCTAATTTATGATTATTCATTATAAATCATTTTTTACACATTGCTTCAAACACTGTTTTTCAAGAATAAAAATCTGCCTGCATTGAAATGCACAGTGATTTTAATATGCAAACCTCCTACGGAGATGATGTCTCATTTTAATTATTGTTTCGGTTTAATGGGTTTTCATTAAATTAGAGGATGGAGCAATTACCAGGGTGAACAGCTAATGTTTCAAAGGTAAGCTCCCATGGCTATGCAGGAAAAAGGCAGTTGTGGCAGAGAAAAGACAAAAAACACCACTCTCCCATAAAAACTTTCATTGTACCCGATATAAAATTGTGGGGACATTTTTTTGTTTCTGTTTCAAAACAGAAGCTGCCATCCTATAGTGTGGATGTTGAAATGTTCGTTAGCCTCTTTGTGGCTCTATGGATTTTCCTTAGATGATCCACCTTTCTGAAATCAGGCTCCAAAACATTTTTTAGAAGCCAAGAAAGTCAGACTTTCTCCATTCTTAAAATTCCAAGTCCATTCCCACCCTCACTCTCACCTCCCTACGCTAGTCATCTAGCTACTTCAGAAAATAGTCCTGATGAAATTGTATTCTCTCTCACACACCAGTAATTTAGTTGGTTTAGTGGATTAATGTCCGACTTTTCACCCTTGGGAAATTGGTCCAACTTAAGCTCTGCTTGGAATGACCAAAATCATATTAATTAGAAAGCTGTCAGAGGCTCTATGAGAAACGACTTTGGTTGCCTCAGTGATATTTCAGCACAGAAACTACATGAATGTGGCACCTGGGAATGACAATGAAACATTACCTCTGACAAGGTCTAAGAAATGGGAAAAAAAGAAAAAGAAACCAGGAAAGGAGAAAGAAACTTCTTTCAGTCCCATCTATTCAGGTTCCAGCATGTTATTTTATTCTATGGACTGAATTCAATGGGAAAAGAAATCTGCTTTGTAAGGGGAAAGGAAATATCCTTAGGGATGGAAATCTCTGGGGTCTCTAATGGCTTTGTTGTCCCATGAACCAGTGGGAAGTGGAGAGAAGGGAATAGGACAGTTCCTTTCCAGAAATGACAGTTCTATCAACTTTAAGAGCAATTGGGCCTTGAAGACATTGTAAATTCTCAATGCAGACTCTAAATTTATTAGGAGAAGAAGAGGGATAAAGGGAAACGGAAGTCTTCCAAGACAAAAAAAAAAAATCACCTCAGATGAAACAGTAGGAAATGGGAGTGATTAATGATGTCCTTTCACCCAAGCCTGGTACATTTACCACCTGTTGGAGACTAGATTTTTTTCCATACACAGTAGAAGTCGATTTTGTTTATAATGGCTCCAAGACTCCAGAATTTTTCAATTCAGGACAATTATTTGATCTTTTCTAAGAAGTACCTTCTTTTCAGCTCATAGTAAATAATACACCAATTGACTCCAGCCAGAAAAAAGACATCTTCTGCTCTTAAATCATGTGAACTAATCAAATTACATGCCTTGTTAACTAATTAGTTCCAGAGTCACTGATTAGAAGGTCTTGCTTGCTGTTTCTCTACATCTCCCCCAAACTGCTTGAGCTTTTGGGCTGCCAGGGTAAAACATTACTTTCTACTTTTGCCCAGAGCTTGAGGTCACCCAAAAGCCAAGATTGAAAAAGAAACAGCTTCAAACCCAGCATATGTGTGCCCTAGGTAAATGGAATGGGGCATGATTTGTGAGACTCGTTACAGATTTACTACCCTTCTTTGAAGAATCACTCTGCTTTTTAGGGATCTCATTTAAAAGAATGATAAACATTAATGGCACCCTAAATAATGAGTCTTTGGAAATTCTGGTCATTTCTTCCTGGGCTCAAAGCCAATGGTCAGACATAGAATCACAGAATATCAGAGTTTACAAGGGATATTAGAGATCACCTAGTCCACATGAACAAGATTTCTCTTTATAACTTAACCAACAAATGATCAACCAGCTCTTGAGGATATATACCTGAAGGATCTACCATTTCTTGAAGTAGCCCATCCTTTTTTTATTATTGTTATTAATTGAAAAGTGGTTGGGATTAAATGACTTGCCCAGGGTCACATAGCTAGTAAGTGTTAAGTGTCTGAGATCACATTTGAACTCAGGTCTAGGAGGTAGCAGTAACAGCAGCAGCACCTCTGTCACCCCAAAGACTTTCCAGGGCAGAGAAAAAACAAGCACTTGAAGCTGCAGGGAAGCTGGAGCAAAGTGCAGATCAGAAGAGCAGTGACCACATCTCTTTAAAGAGCAAACCACCTCAAAATCATTGAAAATTTAGTTCTCTCCCCTCCTATAAACATGCGCGCACACGCACATACACAAACACACACACACATACACACACACACACACACACACAGAGACAGAAAGAGAGACAGAGATAGAGCGAGACAGAGAGAATGAGAATTAGCTCTGAAAACAGCAACACAGAAAAAGGTTAAAATCTGGAACAATCCTTCCACTCTGAGGTGAGAAAGCCCACCTTTAACAAAGCTCAAAGTCAATAAATAGGCTGGGAAATAAATAAACAACAACAAAAAAGAATAAGACCATAAAAAATCTATTACTGAGATAGGGACAATCAAACTAATTTAGAAGATAACAACTGCATGTGAAAAGCCACAAACAAAACTTCAGAGGGGCAAAAGTTCCAAATTAAACATAAGTCCAATAAGTATTCCTGGAAGAGTTAAAGGAAGTAGTAGAGGAAAAATGGGGAAAAATGAATAACACAAGAAAGTTATGGGGAGAAAAAGATTACTAACTTAGCAAAAAAGGAATAAAAATACTAAAGAAAAGAATTCTTTAAAAAACAGAATAGATCTGGAGAGCAATTTGGAATTATGCCCAAAGGGCTATCAAAATGTAGATATTCTTTGATCCATCAATGTTTCTACTGGGCTTATATTCCAAAGAGATCTTAAGGAAGGGAAAGAGACCTGTATGTGCAAGAATGTTTGTGGTAGGTCTCTTTGTAGTGGCCAGAAACTGGAAATTGAATAGATTTCCATTAGTTGGAGAATGGCTGAACAAGTTATGGTATATGAATGTGATAGAATATTAGTGTTCTATAATAAATGATCAGTAAGGTGATTTCAGAGAGGCCTGGAGAGACTTATATGAACTGATGCTAAGAGAAGTGAGTAGAACCAGGAGAATATTGTACACGACAACATCAATATTATATGACGATCACTTCTGATGAACAAGACTCTTTCCAACAATGACATGATTCAAACCAGTTCAAACTTGTGATGAAGAGAGTCATCTACACACCAAGAAAGAGGACTGTGGGAACTAAGTGTAGATCACATCAGAGCATTTTCACTCTTTTTGTTGTTGTTTACTTGCATTTTATTTTTTCTCATTTTTTTTCCTTTTTGATTTGATTTTTTGTGTGCAGCAAGATAACTGTATAAATAAATATATATGCATATATTGGATTTAACATATATATTTTTACCATGTTTATTATATATTGGATTACTTGCCATCTAGAGGAGGGAGTGGGAGGAAGGGGGAAAATTGAAACATGAGGTTTTGCAGGGGTTAATGTTGAAAAACTATCCATGCATATGTTTTGAAAATAAAAAAGTTTTAATTTCATAAAAGAGAAAGCAGAATAGGCCAAATAGTTTTTAAGTACAAAAGTCACTGAAGAAAAGAAATGCTTAAAGACAGAATTGGCCAACTGGGAAAAGAGGTACAAATGTTCACATAAAAAAATAAATCCTTAAAAAACAGAATTGGGCAGATGGAAGCTAATGACTCTATGAGGACAAAATCAAAAGTATGAAGAAATAGAAGAAAACATGAAATATCTCATTGGAAAAACAACTGACTTGAAAAAGATTGAAAAGAGATAATTTAATAATTATTGGACTACCTTAAAGCTGTGATCAAAGAAAGAAACCAGACATTAAATTTCAGGAAATTATAAAAAGGAAGCTTAGAACCAGAAAGTAAAATAAAAATTGAAAGAATTCACTAGTTTTTGAAAGATATCCCAAAATGAAAACACCCAGGAATATAATAGTCAAAATCTAGAGCTCACAAGTTAAGAAGAAAATACTTGAAGCAGGCAGAAAAAAGCAATCCAAATATTATGGATTCTCATTCAGGATCACAATAGATTTAAGCTGCTTCTATGTTGAAAAGGCTAAGAGCTTGGAATAAAACATTCCAGGAGCCAAAGAATCTAGAATTACAACCAAGAATAACCTACCAAACAAAATTGAGTATAATCCTTCAGATAAAAAAAAGATATTTTAATGGAAAAAAGACTTTTAAGCATTTCTGATGAAAAGATCAGAGCCAAATAGAAAATTTGACACTCATACACAAGACTCAAAAGATGCATGAAAAGATAAAATAAGAAAGAGAAATTATAAGGAATTTAATATGGCTAAACTGTTTACATTCCTATCTGGGAAAATGATACAAGCAATTTCTCAGAACTTTATCATTATTAGCGTGGTTAGGAGGCAATATTGATAGAGAGTATGAGTGTGGGTCACTTATATTGAGATGATCTGGGGGGAAAAAAAGATGTGAGAAAGAGGAATGCACTAGAATGGGAGAAAAAGAAAGGAAATTATCTCATATAAAAGAGGTATGCAAGGAAAAGCTTTTAGAGTAGAAGGGAAATGAGAGAGGTGATAGGCAACACTTGAACTTCACTCTCATTGGAATTGGTTCAAAGAGGAAAAAACTCCCTCGCACTCAGGGATAAAAATCTATCTTATCCAACAGGTTAATGAGGAGGGGGAAGGGACACTAGAAGGCCGATAAAGGGAAGCAATGTTCTGAAACAAAACTGATTTTTGAGGAGAAACAAGTTAAAAGGAGAGAAAAAGAAAGTGAAAAAAAAATAGGATGACAATTAGTGATCATAATTATGAATGTGAATAGGATGAACTCACCCATAAAATGGAAGCAGACATATGAATGATTTAGAAATCAGAATCCAAAAGCAGAGAAACAATTGAAACAGAAAAATACATAAAGCAAAAATAAAAAGCTAGAAAAGAACCTATTATGCTTCAGCTGAGTCAAAAGGGCAAAGAAAACAATCATGATCTCAAACAAAACAAAAGTAAAAATAGGCCTAATTAAGAGAGATGAGGAGGGAAACTACATTTTGCTAAATGGCATATAGATAATGAAGTAATATCAATACTCAACATATATGCACCAAATGGACCAACATTCATTCAGATCATCCAAAACAAATAAAAGCAGTGCAACAAAAATAGAAGGAAAGCAGGAAACTGGAGGATTTACAGCATTTCTTTGATAAAGGATATATTTCTCAAATATATATATATATATATATATATATATATATATATATATATATATATATATATATATATAACTTGAACTGAGTCAATTTTATAAAAATAAGTGTTATTCCCAAATTTAAAAATGGTAAAAAGATATAAACAGATAGTTTTTAGAAGAAGAAATCAAAGCTATCAAAATGTTCTTAATTACTACTGATTAGAGAAATGTGAATTAAAACAATTCTGAGTTATCACTTCTCACTTATAAGACTGGTCAACATGACAGAAAAGGAAAATGGCAAATGCTAGAAGGGATGCACTATTGGTGGAGTTGTGAGATAGTCCAACCATTCTTAATAACAATTTAGAAGTATGCCCAAAAAGTTTTGGTGTGAATACTCTTTAACCTAGTTATACCTCTACTGAGTCTAAAACTGAAAGACATCAAAGAAGAAGCAAAAGACACATAAGTATAAAATATGTACAAATTGAGGTCTTCCTAATTCTAATCCAATGTCCTATCTACTATACTATGCTGCATTTCATACTTGCTTGCCATATAAGTTTTTGTTCGTTTTGAGTTGTTTTACTCACATCTCTCTCCATGAGCCCAATTAGAATTTTCTTGGCAAAGATACTGGAGTATTTTGCCATTCCTTTCGCTAAATCACTTTACAGATAAGGAAAATGAGGCAAATGGAATTAAATGATTTGTCCAGGGTCACATAGTATCTGATGCTAGATTTGAACTCACAAAAGTGAGGATTCCAAACTCCACGCCTGGCATTCTATTTACTGTGTCATCTAGGTAAGTAGCAGAACTAGGATTGAAGCCCAAATCCTCTGACACCAAATTGGGTCCTCTGTGCACTGCCTCACACTGCTTCCAATCTTCTATATGTATCCTCCTTCAAACCAGTATAATCTATATTCTCCTGGTCCCCACTAACATGGCTCCCTATTCCTTTCATGCTGAAACATACTTTTCTTCACCTCCTTCCTTGTACTTACCTTCTCAAGAAGATTACAGTAAAGGAGAGAGACAAGGTGAATACATTCAGACATGACAGGAATAAACACTTAGAGCTTACAGAATAAAGAGCTTTCATAGAGTGCATCAATCATTTGGCTAAAGGGAGGTTGGGAATACTCAGATGATATGGGGTTGAAATATGGGCTTCTGAGCTAATCAGCTGATAAATGAGAGAACCTGGTCCCTCCAAGTGTAAAATAGGTCAGATTTTATGAGTGTAGATCATATTTCTTTTTTTTTTAACTGAATCCCCCCAACTCCGTTCCTTTTGGTTTTTTGAATGAGATTCATGATTTCATAGGTATTAAGAATGTTTGATAGGAAAATTCCCTCTATTAGCACCTGCTCCACAATTTTATGGCATTAGAAAGTTATAGCACTGAGAGATTAAATGATTTCACTTTGCTTTTAAAGTAGAACGAGATCAATTCACAAAGACGAAGTATATTCTAATGCTGTAGCTTCTTGGAGTAATCTAAGCAAGGTTTTATTTTGCTTTTTATTCTCGCAAAAAAGTCTCCCCTAAAACACACACACACGCCCACGCACGCACACCCCAAGTCTGAGATGGTAATAAAAATAGAGTATAGGAAGAATAATCTACCATGTTTTCTTTGTAGTATATCAATCACAGAGTGATGATGTGTGAGTAAGAGATATGCAAAGATGCTTTTCAGCTTCTTCTATCTGCTGCTATGACCCTCTTTTGGATTATGGTCTCATTCACTAGATACATGTAGTCTTTTAAGAAGAATTCTGATCGAACAGAGTACCAGAGAGCCAAATAATCATAAATAGACTAAGAATAGTGAGTCACCATGTGAAACTTTTTAAATGAATTATTTCAAAGATTTAATTTCTCCCCAAAAAGTCACAATAATAACTATTTTATCTTTTTACACCATAATTATGATTTGGAGTCTTGCTTTTCTTATTTCATCCAGGCACACCACAACTCATGAATAAAATATGACAAGTTTGATAGCATCCATTGCAGTGGGTTCATCCGTAGCAGCAGACGTGCTCAGGATACAAAAAGCTTTGGGGCTGGATCTGTCTTTGTTTCTCCATGGGGCTTTTATTTAAATAGAACTGCCACATGTGCTTTCCTACTCTCCTCTACCCATCCCCCATCACGAACACTCTAAATACCTTCTGCCTTTTTTTGGCAGATTGACTTTTTTTTTTTAAATTAAAACATTGCCAAATTATCAGAAAAATGAAATAAAAAGAGACTGACTAGTCTATCTGAAAGCCAAAATAGAGATCCATTAAGGCATTCAAAGACAAAACTCTAGTCACAGAACAACAGGCTAATGTGTAACTAAGAGCATATTTTACATCCAATATGAAATGCACTCATTCACACCTGGTGACCAGTATTAATGAGACCGAAGGGGTCTATTTCTAGAAACTTCCTTTCTCCCAGAAGCCAACCTGACCTTTTGAAGTTTAATCTAAATATCAGCAACCACAGTAACCCTTTTTTCCTTTTTTTTAATTTTATATTTTATTTTTCTCCTAGTATATGTAATAAACAAATTTTAACATTTGTTTTCCAGATTTTGAGTTCTGAATTCTCTCCCTTTCTCCCTTTCCACACTCCCCTTCATTAAGCAGGCAAGCAATTCAATATGTGGTCATTCAAAACCTATTTCCATATTAGTTGTATGATGGAAGAAAACATAGATTTCCCCCCCCCAAAAAAAAAAAACTCCTCATGAAAAATAAAGCCAAAAAAGTATATTTCAAACTGTACTCAAGACTACTTCAGTTATTTCTGTGGGTATGAATAGCATTCACAAGTCCTTCAGAATTGTTTTGTATCATTGTAATGCTGAGAATAGCTGTCATTCATAGTTGATCATCTTATTATATTACTATTATTTCATATACAGTACATTTATTTCACTTTACATCAGCTCATGTAAGTTTTTCCAGGTTTTTCTAGAGCATCCTGCTCATCATTTCTTATAGCACAAGAGTATTCCATCATAATCACACACCACAACTTGTTCAGCCATTCACCAACTGATGTGCTTACCCTCAATTTTCAATTCTTTGCCACTAGAAATGAGGTAATATAAATACTTTTGTACATATGGATCCTTTTTCTTTTTGTTTTTATCTCTTTTTGGATACAGAGCTAGTAGTGGTATTACTATGTTAAAGGGTACGCATGGTTTTATAACCTTCTGAGAAGAAATTGCTCTATGGAATGATTGAATCAGTCCACAACTTCACCAATAATGCATTAATGTCTCACTTTCTCCCCACATCCCTTTCAACATTTGTCATTTTTCTTTTTTTTCTGTCCTGTTAACTAACGTAGCAGATATGAGATACTACCCAATATTTGTTTTAATTTGTATTTCTCCAATCAGTAGTAATTTAGAGCATTTTTCACATGACTATAAATAGCTTTAATTACTTTATCTGAAAATGTTTTGCTCAATTATCAATTAGGGAATAATTTTTTAAATTAATTTTAAATTTAAAAAAAATTAAATATAGAGACCTTGGTTCCCTTACATGTCTGAGAAATAAAGCCTTTATCAGAGAATCTTTAACCTCTGGTTTTAGAATATTAGGATAGTTTTCCTTGATAATTTCAGAAAAGATGATTCCTCGGCTCTTTTTTTTTCATCATGGCTTTCATGGAGTCCAATAATTTTTAAATTCTCTCTCTGGAATCTATTTTTCAGGTCAGTTGGTTTTTCATGACATACTCCACACTGTCTTATATTTTTTTCATTCTTTCAGTTTTATTCTATTATTTCTTGATTTTTCATGAAGTCATTAGCTTCCATTTGCTCAATTCTAATTTTTAAGTTATTATTTTCTTCAGGGAGCTTTTATACTTCCTTTTCCATGTGGCTAATTCTACTATTGAAGAAATTTGTTTTCTTCAGTGAATTTTGAATCCTGTGGATAAGTTCACTTACCTTAGCTGTATGCTTTCCAGGGGTGTCCAACTTGATAATGAGGCTGACACAGCCATTACCAGAGCTAGCTCAGGGTTTGAGAGGCTTTGAAGCAAAGTGTGGAAGAGGAGAGGTATTAGACTGACCACCAAACTGAAGGTCTACAGAGTGATGACCTCATTGCTGGATGCCTATAAAACCTGGACAGTATACAGCCCCATGCCAGGAAATGAAATCATTTCCATTTGAATTGTCTTAGGAAGATTCTGAAAATCACCTGGCAGAATACTGGGTTCCTTTCTTGAACTAAACTGCCAAACATTCCAACTCCACTATGCAGAGTATAACTCCTTTGGGTTAACTTCATTTAAATGCCAAATATATACTTACCAAAAAGATTTCATGGAGAACTCACACAAGGCAAGCACTCACAAGGTGGTCAGAAAAAGTGATACAAGGACATTCTCAAGAAATTTAGAACTGATTATATAACAGAGGAGACAATGGCACAAGACCACCCAGCATAGCGTGCCCTCATCAGAGAAGGTGCTGTGCTCTATGAACAAAGTAGAACTGGATTAGCCCAGAAAAAATGAAAGACGCACAAAGTTCTGAGCTCCTATTGATCTGATCAGCCACAGTCAGACACATTGTAACTTGATTCCAACATAGTGATACCATGTTAGCCCTCTGAGAATGAAGGCCAACAAGAAATTAATCAATTTTTGTGCCTCCTTTTTTCATTTGGCCAATTATACTTTTCAAAGTAGTCTTCTCCTCATTGTCTTTTTGTACCTCTTTAACCATTTTGTCTAGTCTGGTTTTTAAGGCATTATTTTCTTCAGTATTTTTTGTCACCTTTACCAAACTGTTGAGTCTTTTTTCATGATTTTCATGAATCATTTTATTTCTCTTGCCAATTTTTCCTCTACCTCTCTTACTTTATTTTCAAAATCCTTTTGGATCTCTTTCATAGCCTAAGACCAATTCAACTTTTTCTTAGAAGCTTTGCATGTAGGAGCTTTGACATTGTTATCTTCTTCTGAATGTATTTTGATCTTCTTCTTTGTCACCATAATAATTTTCTTTGGTCAGAACTTTTTCCATTACTGGTTCAGTTTTCCTGCCTATTTCTTGACTTAACTTTTTGTTAAAGTAGAGTAGAGGGTCCCCAAGTATCTGTGGCTGTGAGCTCTGATGTGCTAATGCTCCTCCTTACCCCAAGATCATCACCCAGCACTGGGACCTAGATCCAAGTATGGGTAAAGCAGCAGAATATCCTACTTCGGTGTTAGCAAAGAGACTTCTGTAGTATCCTGTGACCAGTTGTTCAACCCCCTTACCATCTTGGGGCCAAGAGCTCCAGAAGCAGCCCCCACTGCTGCTAATTCAACAGCTCCTGGTTTTCTGGCTCCAGGGTTGTGCTGGTGTCTCATGGTGCTGGACTGTTCTCTATTCTCACCCAGGTGCAACATACCTTTCCTCTTAACCTTCTAACTTGTCTTTGACTGGAAAATTATTTCATCCCGTTCTTTTTGGGTTCTGCCATTCTAGGAATTGTTTTATAGAATTATTTCATGATATTCAGAGAGGTTTGGGAGAGTACTCAGGTAAGTCACTGCCTTTTCTCTGCCATCTTGATTTCAAGGACTAGTTCTTCCTAAGGAAAGTCCACAATAAGGAAAGAAGAGTAAATGGGATGCAGAAAAACTATTGGCATTTATCAAACAAACCGAGAGATGTCAGCCTTCAAGTTGCCAGGATTCATTTGAAAAGTGAATCTATGCACATCCTGCTTTCTCAAATCCCAATCCAGATGGTGAGTGAGTTCACTTTCCCCAAGTAAATACAGATGTTTCCTTCTCCAAGAAATTGAATTCCAAAACATGTGTGAAAATTAGTGGCACAGAACAAAAAAGAAGTAATCCACGTTCACTATTTTAGGAACAGAGAGCTTGACTGAAAAGTTAAAAATCCTGAATTTGATCTATGATAGAGAATATTGCTGGCCTGAGAAATCTGTCAGATTATTCTGACGACTGGTTTCATTACAGGAACTTGACAAGCAAGTCAACGCGCCTACATGAGATGGAGATATCCAAAGATGTCTCTAACATCCTTCATGGAAAAAAGATGCCTGATGGCTTAGCATAAGCTGTAATGCAGAAGCCTGAACAGATGCTGCTATTTGCTATTGCTGACTGTACAGATGTGTAGCTCTCCATTGTTTGGGGAAAGTGCAAAGTTGCTTATGAATTTTTCTCACTGCCTGCTTCACTCTAAGTCTTAAAAATACTCTGCAATAGCAACCAACTTTCCTAACCAGTCAGCTAGTCTAAGGGCCAGGGAAATGACTGGCTGTGATGCCGTCATCATCGTTCCGATGCTCAGTGCTTTGTCACCTTGTCTTACCTTGTGTCATGTTAAATTAAACAGCCACATGCCACAAACCGACACAACATGAAACTATGCTATCAAACAGTCGTTGTGTTACAAAAGTGCAAAATAAAAACTCCTCTTCTCCCTGCCCTCCCCCCACTACCACCACCACTCACACACCAGACGTGCTAGCAGTTTGGGTGGTGAGAGAAGTCTGAATTTTTGGCAGACAAGCAAGACAGCAGCTTGAATACTTGTGAAAAAAGAGCTAATTTTCATTCCCTGGGGATGGTGCAAGATAGCAGCTTTTCTCTCTCCAAGAAGCTGCCCATTTGGAGTCGATACTCAAGACCTGCTTTCCATCAGTTCAGATTTTCAAAGTGGCAAAAAGGGGGTAGTTTAAATTTTTAAAGAGACACTGTCAAATCTGACTGAAAACTAAAACTTAGTTCCTGAAGGAATGTTAGAGTAAAACAAAATATAAAAATCCAAGAGCCAACTCCAATTATCCTTTCATTAAAGGAACTCTCAAATGTGAAAAGAATCTATACTGGTGTAGAAATTTTGATGCTTTATCTACCCTATCACTCCTTCCAGAAAACATTCCTATTGTTATTCAGTCATGTCTGATTCTTCTGGACTTCATTTGGGGGTTTTCTTGGCAAAAATGCTAGATTGGTTTGTCATTTCCTTCCCCAATTCATTTTACAAGTGAGGAAACTGAGACAGAGTTAAATGACTTGCCCAGGATCACACAACCAGTAAGTGTCTAAGGCTGAATTTGAACTCCCTCATTACTCCATATCCAGCACTCTATTTACTTTGTCACCTAGCTGCCCTCTTAGAATCCCTACTTTCCTTCAAAGTTCAGTTCAAGTACTACAGCATACATGAGATCTATCAATTTCTAGAGCCTCTCCCTCAAAAACATTAATTTGCATTTACTCCAGGCATACTTTGCATAAATTTTCATATGTACATGTTGTTTCCCCCATTAAAATATAAACTCCTTAAGGGCAGGGCTATTTTCCTTATATCATGGTGTCTGGCTATTGTAACTGCTTAATAATTCTTGTAAATGGATTTACTAACTCTCTAAGAAGGCTGCCCCTTTCCTATCTTTCCTCCCTCTGATGGACTTTCCAAAAGGGACTTCATTGTCAGCCCAGCTCACCTTCTCAATCCCCAACCCCAACCATCTCAGATGCTAGATAGTACAGTCTAGCTGAAATTGTATTTACACACACACACACACACACACACCCCAACATGTAGTCAAAATTTTCCCCAAGTTATTCTATCAGCCTGATCAATAGAGAAGGACTAAATCTCAGATAATCAGTTTTTCCCAAAGGTCCAATCAAAAACAGACTACTCAAAGAATTTCTTCGCGCCGTGCGCGCATATGTATGTGTGTATGTGTGTGTGTGTGTGTGTGTGTGTGTGTGTATCACATAGTGTAATCCTCTAGCAGGTGATGAAGGGAATATCATCATTTCTCCATTCAAATGTTAATTCTTTTATTTCAGCAGCATTTTTAAACTTTCTGTCTGAATTACAAGGACCTAACTAGATCCTTCTCTCACCAAATGCCACAAGAATCTATGATTCTATCTGAGCCACTGAAGCTCCTAAATTGATTATGGCTCTATAGCAAAAAGGACCCAATTTCTACTTTCAATAGGAAATGGACTTGAAATACATTACTCACTCTCAAATGAGAAATTATCAATGAAGCTAAGTTCAAAGTTAACTTAGGTGTCCTCTTTCCTCCTATCTCCTAATGTGTCATTAGCTGAATTTGACAGCTGTCTTTCAAAGATGAGGTGTTTGAAGCATGGAAAATTATTAGAAATGGTTCCTAATTGTGAGACTATCAGTTTTAAGAACAAGAATTTTTTTAAAATGTTATGTGTAAGAATAGTTCCTGTGAATACTGAGTAACTAATAATTCCCATTTATATTCTCCATAACTTAAATGCACATAACATTATATATGAATGCTGTCCCCCTCATTAGAATATAAACTCCTTGAGGACAGAACCCGATGGATTTACTTTTCTTTGCTTCCCCCAAACATAGTATAGTAGGTGACATAGAGTTTTTGTTGTAATTTAGAAAATTTTTTTGCTGCTTAGTCATTTTTCAGTCTTTTCTGACTTTGTTAATAATGTTAATTAGGAAGATATCATCTCCAAACAATTTGAAAAACAGAGATTTTTGTAATTCTAAAACTGTAGTTTTTACTTCAGACAAAAAAAGGTAGATTAGATGTAGGAGAGATAAAGAAGAAACAGGGTATGAACTATATAAGTTCATTATAATTAGCAGTATATATGGTGACCAATTTTTAAAGCTCTGTATTAAGAAAAGCAAGGCATCCATAAAGAGAGAGGGGACAGGCCCATTGTATTCTGCCTCAGTCTGATCACATTTTGAGTTCTGTCTTCAGAAAACATCCAGCAGAAGAAAACTTAGATTATGAGGACATAGGAGACCATGCAAAAATTGACTGAAGAAATGGGAAATTTATTCTAGAGAAGATGAAATTCAAGAAAGATATGGAGCAGGCAGAGTCTGGAGTTTTGTTTTTGTTTTTTTCCTAAGACTTTTTTTTTCTTTAGCTTGACCTGTGATTTTATTGGTGTATAGAATTCCTTCTGAAGAAATTCCCAATTCTTCTTAAAGAGATGCCAAAAGTACAAAAGGTCTAATAAGCTTTACTTCATAATGTCAATATGTACCATAAAGGGGAGCTGAACCCACTTTTCTCATTCCTAAATCAATCTATATTCAAGAACCAAGTTTCCCCTGGCCTAGTACATAATTGTTGATAAATAAATGCTGACTGAATTCAATTGGATCTGAGTAAACAGTGGTCACAAAAGAAATTAGACCTGTTCTACTTGTCTCTAAAGCACAGAATTAGAAGCAGTGGATCTGTAAAAATATCTTTTTCGATGGTGTCTCCCCAAATAGAATATAATGTCCTTTTTTAAATAACTTTTTATTGATAGAACCCATGCCAGAGTAATTTTTTTATAGCATTATCCCTTGCATTCACTTCTGTTCCGATTTTTCCCCTCTCTCCCTCCACCCCCTCCCCCAGATGGCAAGCAGTCCTTTACATGTTGAATAGGTTACAGTATATCCTAGATACAATATATGTGTGCAGAACTGAACAGTTTTATCTCAGGGAGAATTGAATTCAGAAGATAGAAATAACCCGGGAAGAAAAAAAAAATGCAAGCAGTTTATATTCATTTCCCAGTGTTCTTCTTTGGGTGTAGCTGCTAGAATATAATGTCCTTGACAGAGAAACTATTTCTTTTCCTATTTTTTATTTATATCCCTAATGACTAGTACGTGGTTATTTATTGGCAGTAAAGTAAAATATTAATTTCAGTCAGTAATAGTCATTTTTATCAACATAATGCTAACCATTCTGAACTTTCTTAAGACAAATCATCCCAAACCACCTTGACCCCAGGAGCAAGTTTCCTTTAAGACCCTAATTTATTTATTGAATCAAGGACAGTTACCTTTTTAGGGCTGTCACTGCTCTGAGGAAGTCATTTTTGCACATCAATGGCTTGATTCAGAACAGGTACATGCTGTCACAAGCTTCTCATTAAGAGCAAAAGGGTCATGAGCATCCACATTTGGGTTTTCAAGTCATCTGGATAATGGCTGACTGTACTGCACCTCAAAATGAAGAGCAACTTAAAGGTTATTCTATTAGCAGTCCTCACCTAGCCTTATGCAGAGTATACAGAACATATTTTTGCCCAGGTTTTCAACAATAGGATGCACCTCAGAGATGAGAGAAGTGAAAAATTGGTTGAGTAATTATCATGTAAGCTCCCCAAATTTGGTTCAAGTCTCTAATCTATGAGTGACAAGTAATCCATTTCTGGGACTGCAATTTTACAAAAGCAAGAGAATCCTTGCACTCAAAAAGCTTAAGTCCTATGGGGGTTGAGGGGAGGAAGGGAAGTGGAGAGAGAATAATATGTTCATAGACAACCAAATAAATATTAAAAATAAATGTATAGGGGCAGCTAGATGGCGCAGTGGATAGAGCACCAGCCCTGAAGTCAGGAGGACCTGAGTTCAAATCTGATCTCATAAACTTAATACTTCCTAGCTTTGTGACTCTGGGCAAGTCACTTAACCTCAATTGACTCAGCAAAATAAGTGCATATTGATTGGTGGCAAGGTCAGGAGGAGGGGAGAAGCATTAACCACTGGGATAATCAGAAAAAAAAAAAAAACTTTTGAAAGAAATTAGGCTTGACCTGAGCCTTGAAGGAAACCTGGAATTGCCAAAGACAAAGAAAGTTGAGAATGAACATCATTCCAGGAGCTTAAGGGATTCATGAAAGAAAATCAAACCCATTCTCCACTTCTCACACTCTCCATTTTAAACACTGATAAAAAAAAACAGAAGTTTCTCTATAAGGGATCTGATCCAGTAAATAAAAAATTCTCTCAATTAAATAATGCTTGTGCCTTCCCATAAGGCAAAACAAACTTTGAAGAATAGATAAGGAGATTCATTTGAATTCAAAGGGACTCTACCAATACACATTCTCCATTCCTCCTTATAGTACTCCCAAACCTCTTCCAAGACCCTTTTGTTATGTCCAAGATTCATTCTGTCCCTGAAGAATCTTATTCTTTGAGATTAATATTAACTATATTTGGGAACTTTGGACTGTTTCTAGGTCACTTTCATAATTTGCGACATTGAGCAGTCTTGGCTGTTTCTCAACTTTCTTTCCTAAATCTAAATCTTTTGTCTATAAATTAAGTACCTCCTCTTGGGAGCACTTTAAAAATTGAGGGGAGGTCAGTTCTCCCATTTGTGTCTATGGAACGGCTGGGTGGAACTTCCATTAACGTTAATGGCAATTACCAACTAGAATCCCACTGTGTATCGATTGGGCAAAGAGCTCCCATGGCTTTCACTTTCCCTGTCTCCAGCAAAAGCTCTGTCAACTGGGATGACAGGACTGTTCAAGGGCTTTTAGCATGCACACAGTTCCACTGGCTGCATTTAAGCTTCTCCCCTCTCCACCCGTGCTAAAAATGTAAATACAGGCACACAAAGCAAGACCATCATTGTCTGCTGAGATATTATAAAGAGCTAGTGAGCACAATAGAAAAGAAAGAACCAAAATTCTCATCTAGTCACTTAAAGATATTTTGGGTTGATGCCAAAGAAGTTGCATCTTAATGAGCAAACTGATTATCTTCTCTCCATCCTAGCTCCCTCTTTGAGGGAGAACATTGCTTGTATCTAAGAAGTCCAGTTCAGCAAAGGAATCTGGTTCCCTTTATGTCCTACCCAGAAATCCCAGCAAACCTTGCAAAAGTATACCAATAGACAAGATGATGATTTTCTTGAGGAGACTCCTGGTCTCTCCTGACTTCACCCAAGTAAGGGAAGAATAGAACCTATTAGGTGAGAGCAAAAGCCATTCCTTATGGTGTGATAAAATTCAATTGGCATGAGATAAATGGCAGGAAACTATTGATGGTAATAAAGGTAAAACACTTATTTAGTATTAAGATATTATATAAATGTTAGCTATTATTAAAGAAGATACCAGGTCTGAACTGCTATATTGCTGGGATAGAGAATTAGATCAGCCAGATAGCACCATGGATAGCGCCCAGAGCCTGAATCAGGAAGTTCAAATCCATCCTCAAACACTTGCTAACTGTGTGATCCTGGATAAGTTACAAATTCCGTTTGCTTCAGTTTTCTTTTCTGTAAAGTGAGTTGGAGAAGGAAATGACAAACAATTTCAGTATCTTTGTCAAGAGGAACCCAACAGAAAATCAGACCTGACTGAAACAAATGAACAACAACCTAGGGACTTCTGAGATGAGGAAAATTCTCTGCAATTTAGGGTCTTAGTGAGTTGTCTGGTGAACTAAGAGATTAAATGATTTGTCAAGGATAACAGCCAATGTGTGTCAGGAAGACACCATTGAAACAGTCAATGTGTGTCAAGCCTTCCTAGCTTTGAGACTGTAGTAAAGAGATAACCAATCTGCCTTCTACATTTTAGTGCTAAATATTTGAAGGCAACAATCACATTCCATAGTATATATTAAGGTATAAATAGTATAGTATAGTATAGTAATGAACAGAGTCAGGAGAATCTGAGTTCAAATCTTGCCTCAACTATTTATTATTTGTGTGATCCAGGGCAAATGCCTTAACATCACTCTCAAACCTCAATTTCCTCATTATTTTTTGCTGAGGCAATTGGAGTTAAGTGACTTGCCCAGGGTCACACAGCCAGAAGTGTTAAATATATGAGGCCACATTTGAACTCAGGTCTTCCTGACTTCAGGGATGGTACTCTATCTACTATGCCAACTAGCTGCCCCAATTTCCTCATTTTTAAATATGGATAACGACAGTATCTCTCTCACAAGGTTTCTGCAAGGATCAAATGACATGCCATGTGCAAAGTTCTTTGCAAATTATGAAGCCATATATAAATGTAAGCCATTGAACCTACAAAAGTAAGTTCTGAGATTTCAGGATTCTCAGTGTATTATTTCCTGTTGTTATCCATGTCTATTTTTATTTGGATAACTGATAAGCCAGAGAACATCTAGAAGAAAGTAATCAGGATGGTACAGGATCTTCAGACCATGTCATATGAGAATCAGTTGAAAGAAGTAAGAGTATTTAGCCTGGATGAGCAATTCAGTGGGAAATGTGATAGCTGAGTTCAAATATCTGAAAGACAGCCACATGGAAAACAGCATGGAGTTATTTTATTTGGATCCAAAGGGAGAACAGGGAGAAGGAGGGAGGGATGGAGCATGTTGCAAAATGACAAATTTAGAGTTGATGGGAGAGAACCTTGATAATAGTGGCTGTCCCAAAGTAAAGTGGCCCACCTTAGGAGATACCAGCTTCCCTCTTACTTAAGATATCTGACAAGAAGCTGAATAACTGAATATGTTCCCTTTATGTCCTACCCAGGAATTCCAGCAAACCTTGCAAGAGTGAGGATCAGACTAGGTGATCCCTGAAGCATCTTCTACTTCTAAATACTGGGATTCTATGGCAAAGAAGAAGGAGATCTAGCAGTACAAGAAACCATGGATTAAAATAGCCAGAAGCCAATTACTGTAAGATAATAAGGTTTTCTTTCCCAGACAAACTATTTCAAGACTTAGATTTTGACGTGGATAGCGACAAGAAACAAAAGTACATAGCCAATAACATGGAACAAAATAGGATCAGAGGAAACAGTTTAACTGAGTTCACCCTCCATTGGTACCATGTGTGACTTACCAAGTGACAAAACAGACCAGACTTTTGAATTGTCTGGCTGAGTATTCAAAGTATCTGTCCCAATTCAATTTAATGAGCAGAAGTTACTAAGGCAGGAATCTGCCATGGCATGTCAGAGCACAAAGGGTATAAGAAGCCAGTACTCAAGGTTTTACCAAAAATCCGGGTAACTCCTCTTCTAGGCATTACTGCAGGGTACACATTTCCATATACTTTTCTCCCACTCTACCAAACATTGGAGAGGTCCCTTCCCCAACATGGACCCAAGATTTCTTCCTGCAAATCCTTTCTTTCTCTCCACAGTGCCAAGGGAGCAAAGAGGAGAAGGAAATGATAGACCTAGAACAGGGTCTCTTCACCTTTTTTGTGTCCTGGTCCTGTTTGTCAGTCTGGTAAAACCCATGCGTCCTTCTTAGAATAATGTTTACAAATGCCTCAGAGTTATACATAGGATTACAAAGAAAACTAATTCTATTGAAATATAGTTATTGAATAAAAGAAAAAGTTTCTACCTTAACCCAGATTATGAGTCCCTGATTTAAAGCAAAGTTTCTTAAATTGTGCATCCCAATCCCATATGGGATCGTGTAACTTAATGTGGGGGATTGTGAAATTTTATGATTAGTTATCAGTACATTTTTATTTTTAGACCCATATTATGGGTCTAGGTACCTGGGATCACATAAACATTTCTTGAACCAAAGGGAGCCACAAGTGGAGAAAGTTTTAAAAGCCTTGATTTAGAGAGGACAAGTATAACTTTACACCCATCTCATCAGGTATCTCTGAAATACCAGGTTTATTTGGAATGAAGCAGATAATCTTTCACCCTAAACCCACCTTTCTCTGAACTTCATCCCTACTACCACTATCACTATCATCATCATCAGCTGACATTTATGTAGCACTTACTATGTTCTAGTATTGTACCAAGCACTTTGCAAGTATTATCTCATTTTATCCTCACAACAGCCCTCATTTTACAGTTGAGGAAACTGAGGCAGATAGCACTTAAATGACTTGCCCAGGGTCACACAGCCAGTTAGTATCTGACTGAATTTGAATTCAAGTCTTCCTGACTCCCAAACTAGTTCTCTATTCACTTCACTACCTAAATACCAGTAATAGCAGTAAATCCTTCACAGAGGTGGAAGTTCCACTGAAGTACTGCCACCCCCTGAAACTATTCAAGCATTTTCTTCTTCTGGAAATGTTAGTCCTTCTTCATCAAAAAGACATTTTCTTCCCATCTTGGCTAAGCATTAAGGCACAGATCAGCAAGCTAGCTGGATTTTTTTTAAGTAAATTAGTATATTATCCAAAAATGTGACCAGCTTTCATCCAATAAACTCTAGAAAATGGAATTCATGAACTACTGTCAAATCACTGTGGAATGGAGTAGTCCAAACAGCCTGGCTTAGGACAAATAGTGACTAAAATATGTCCTCATAGTGCAGTGGAATTGCACCTCTATATTCAAACCCCATTTCCAACCAAAGTTAGCTAGATATATAATTTTAGGAAAATCTTTTAAACATCCCAGGGCCACATTTTCCTTACCAGTAAAACGAGATCATTGTACTAGAGAGCCTCAGAGATCCCCCTACAGCTCTGACTTAATGACTTGTTAGATTTTTTTTTGGTGAGGCAACTGGGGTTAAATTGCTTGCCCAGAGTCGCACAGCTAGTATTAAGTGTTTGAAGTCAGATTTGAACCTACATCCTCTTGACTCCAGGTCTGGTACTCTACCCATTGAAACATCTAGCCGCCCCCAATTCCATGGCTTTTTAACCTGTCTCAGTCACCACCTAGTTCAGCTAATCTGAAATCAGCAGTAAGGGGTACTAGCAACCAATAATCATATCAAAGTCTCTATTTTAAAGGAAAAAAAAAACTACAGGAATTCTCAGCATTATAATGTCAGTTCTAATCAAAGATCTGGATCATAGGAATTAGAAATGGAAGTGACCACAGAGATCTCCTACCAAAACCCTCTAGTTTTCCAAATGGGGAAAACAGATGCTTTTTGAGATTAAATGACTTGTCCAATACTTACACAGTGTCAAAAGTTGCAGGAGAAAGATTTTAACTCAGGTATTCTGATTCAAAATTCAGACTAAGGGAACAGATTTATTAATAGTCCTGTTTAATGGTTTTTAATCACTATTTCAATTATTTTATAATTGTGAGAATATGGAATTATATAAAGAGTTGATTTAGTTATTCAGCCTTTATGAGGGAAAGATAAGCTGAGACTGAAGATCTTAATCTAATTTCCTACTGAAGTTAGCAAACTTACTACAAAGTAGATAAGGACCAGTTTTATGGGAAGCTTATGATCTATAGGAAGAAGCAATACCCCTTTACCTTCTCCCGTGTTAAAGACATTTCAAAATTGTAACTATAAGGGTAAGAGGTTCCTATCAGGTACAGAAGACAACTGACAGCAGCTTCCTTTAACATTTATCAGTTAATCACCAAAAACTTGTAAAGAACCTACTATATGCTAGATATTGTGCTGGGTATTAAGGAGACAAAGAAAAAAGTAATTAGTACCTGTCCTCAAGGAGTTTACACTCCACTTGAAGAGACATCAGATACATAGATACAGATCTAGACAAAATAAATTCAGGATGAAGAATTAGCCACTGGAGGGAAAGAGGAAAGAATTGAAAAGACTTCATAGAGAAAAGAGGACATTTGAATTAATCTTTGGAATAAAAACTAGATTCTGGGAGGCAAAGGTAAGGAGGGAGCTCATTTCTAGCATGGAACAATTTTAATTACAAAATAGAAATTAAAATACTATTTTCTTCCTCCCCAACCCCCCAAACCTGATCTAGATTTTATCCAGCCAATCATTCAAACTGAAGCACATGGGAAATAGGAAGAAACAAGTGACATCAAAAATGAGTACAGACCTCAGGCTGGGACCTGAGATCCCTACCCTCAGCATTTTCACTATCATCAATTACACCTGGAATTGGAGACTCCCATTCTGACAGTGGGAAGGTAATGAAATAATCTCAACCTGAAATGATGGAGCCTTTGAGGAAGCTTGGCTGAACCCCTTTATGGTCCAGGGTTCTAGACATGAGGTATGACTGCTACCATGCCCTTGAATCACTGGATCATAGATTTAGAACTAAAACAGACCAGAAAGAATTGGGAAATTCAGGAAGCAGAAGTGGGCTCTTCAGTCATCAACAGCCTTCTCTCTGCTTCAGCCTCTCATCTTTTTTGACACAAGATAATGAAGAGATATTGTAATATAATGGGTTATGCAACAGTCTGAGCAGTCAGGAGAGCTGGCTCTGCCACTTACTATCTTGTGATCTATGATAAGTCACTTAACTGATGAGGTCAGTTTTTTCCAGTCTGTGAAATGGGAATAATTAAATGCTTCCTGTTCATATTAGGATTGCTGTAAGGATAAAAATGAATGTGTGTGAATGCTTACATATGAGAAAATCAAATATTGATTTTACTATTTTATATTTGACTCATTCTATAATTTATTGTATTCTGCAACTGCCCAAGCCATGTTTCTTTGTCTCTGAGTTAAGTTCAAAAGTTCAGCATCCAGAAGTTCAGTTTTCCTCTCCAAATTAAGTTTACAAGTTAAGTTTACCTATAAATCACTTTAATTGAAAAAAAATTTTTATCTCTGCACCACTAGCTGTCCTTGTATAATTAAAAGAAATCTGTTCTTAGTGGGATTTATATCAGGAATTCAGGGCTGGTTTATTATTAGGAAAATGCTCAGCATAATTATCTATATCAATAATAAAAATAACAGAAATCATATGATTATCTCAATAAATGCAGAAAAAGCTTCTGAGAAAATTTAATATCTTTGCCTATTAAAAACACTATTGAACATAGGAATAAATGGAGCATTCCTTGAAAATGACAAATATTAGCTATCTAAAACCATCAGCAAAGATTATCTATAATAGGGATAAGTTAAAAACATTTTTCAATAAAATCAGGGGTGATGCAATGATGTCCATTACTACTACTATTATTCAATATTGTACTAGAAATGTTAGCTATAGCAATAAGAGAAGAAAAAGGAGTTAGAAGCGGCAATGAGGAAACAAAATTGCCACTCTGCAGATGATACAAAGGTATGCTTAGACAACTTAAGAGAATGAACTAAAAACTACTTGAAATAATTAACAACTTCAACAAAATTACAGGATATAAAATAAACCCACAGAAATCCTCAGTATTTCTATATATTTTCAACAAAGTCCAGCAGCAAAACCAAAAGAGAAATTCCACTTAAAATAGCTGTATATGATATAAAGTATTTGGAAGTCAAACAGCCAAGACAAACTCGGCAACTATATGAATACAATTTAAAATCAGATCTAAGTAATTGGAAAAATATCAGTTGCTCACAGGCCAAAACAATATGATGAAAACAATTGTACCAAAATATTTGATTTATTCAGTGCCATGCCAATCAAACTATCAAATAATTAGTTTATACAACTAGAAAAAATAAAATTCATCTAGAAAAACAAAAAGTTGAGAATCTCAAAGGAATTAATTTTTTTTAAATTGTGAAGATCTAGCTATATCAACTCTCAAACTGCATTATAAAGTGGCATTCATCAAAACAACTGGAACTAAGAAATAGAATGGTAAATCAGCGGAATAGATTAAATACATAATACACAGTAGTAAACAACTATCATAATCCTGTATTTGATAAACCCCAAATCCCTAACTTTCGGGACAAGAACTCACTATTTGATAAAAGCTAGTATTGTTTTCTAATATGGCAGAAACTAGGGATAAACTAACATCTTACACTATGGACCAAGACAAGGCCAAAATGGGTACATAATTTAGATATAAAGGGTGATATCATAACCAAATTATAGGAACATGGGATAGTTTACCTTTAAGATGAAAGATAAATGGAAGATCTTGTGACCAAATAAGATATAGAGAAAATTTTAAGATGTAAAATGGATAATTTTGATTATGTTAAATTAAAAGAGTTTTTGCACAAACCCAATGCAACCAATATTAGAAAGAAAGCAGAAAGCTGATGAGAGAAGAGAAATTTTACAGCAAGGAAAGGCCTCATTTCTCAAATAAATAGACAACTGAGTCAAATTTATAAGAATTCAAGTCAATACCCAATTGATAAATGGCCAAACAATAGGAACAAGCATTTTCAGATGAAAAAAATCAAAGCTATCTATTATCAAATTTTTAAAAAATGCTCTAAAACACTATTGATCAGAGAAATGCAATTAAAACAACTCTGAGATACCATCTCACACCCATCAGATTGGCTAATATAAAAGAAAAGGAAAATGATAAATATTGGAGGGAATATGGGAAAATTGGGACATTAATGGACTATTGGTGGAGTTGTGAACTGATCCAACCTTTCTGGAGAGCAATGTCCAGAGCACTATAAAACTGTGCATACCTTCTGATCCAGCAATACCATTAATAGGTCTATATCCCAAAGAGAATTTTTTAGAAGGGAACAGAAGGGGAAGGACCAATTTGTACCAAAATATTTATGTCGGCTCTTTTTGTGGTGGTAAAGAATTGGACATTGAGAGGGTATCCATGAATTGGGGAATGGATGAATAAGTTGTGGTAAATAATTGTAATGGAATACTGTTGTACTATAAGAAATGGCAAGCAAGTGGATTTCAGAAAAACCTGGAAAGATTTATATAAATCTAATGCAAAATGAAAGTAAGCAGAACCAGGAGACAATTAACACGGTATGCAGTAACAGCCATATTGCATGATACTCAACTGTGAATGATTTATCTATTCCTAGCAATACAATGATCTGATACAATTCCAAATGAAAAATGTTATATTCCTTTAGAGAAGAAACAGATAGAAACAGATTGCAGATGGAAGCATACTACTTTTCACTTTTTTGTGGTATGTTTTTTTTTTTTTTGTCTTGTTTTGGTTCTTTTGGTCTATGTCTTTTTTTATGACTTCAGACTAAGCATCCCCATTTCCTTTAACAGATGAACTATGTTCTGTGGCATGAACTCTCATTCCCACCTAGTTTCCCTCTCTGTGTATGCACTCCAAGTTGACAATATCCTTCCTAAAATTCATTGCTCAGAACTGAATGCAGTATTTCAGAGCTAGTCTGACCAGTAGAGAGTTCAGCGGGTCTAATACCTCCCTGTTTCTGGACATCATCCCTCTCTTATGATCTCATTGGTTTTTCCAGCTGCTATATATCTCACTGCTATCTCCTTTTAAACTTGCAGTCCACTGGAACTCCCCAGATATTTTTCACCTGTGCCACTATCTAGCAACACTTTTATGATCTTGTACCTGGGCAATTGATGTGTCTTGACTAAATGGAGAACTTTATCTTTTTCCTGAATATAAATCACCTAATTCAATTCAGTCCATCATTCTAGCCTATCAAGATCTTTGAGGATCCTATCACCTGGCAGGTTAGCTATCTCTCCCAGCTTTCCTTAATTCCAAATTTGATTAGCATTCCATCTATGCTTTTATCAGAATCATTCATTCAAATGTTGAATCTCAGTCTATAACATATGAACTGTCTGCAGATTTGGTCAGTCAACTAGTAGTAAATTTGCTAACTGCCTTTCACTTAGATCACATTTTTTTCCCTCTTATTTATAAGGACAGAATGAGAGACTGTCAAATGCAAGAATAATAAAATGATGAAATCCTTTTGTTTTATCAGTATCATGATTTTTGAGAAGGACCAGAATTTAAGACTATCTTGAAGGACTAAGTTATGTTAATTGATACAATGCGGTTTTTTGTTTTGGTTTAGTTTGGGTTTTTGTCAATAAAACCAAGAAAATAGAAATGAGATGAACATTTTTAGTTTAAAGTAAAGTTATGATAAAAAAAATTATGGCAATTGATGGGCCTAAGTTTCCAGAGATTCCAGGCATCCCAATTTTCAATGAAATAATTAATAAATATCAACTTTGGTCCAGATTAGTGATCCAGAAGGCCAAGCCTATGAAGGTTCAAGAAGAAAAACTCCAAGAAGTACTCAGTGTTAAATATAACCCATTTCTTCATATTCTAGAGATAAGTTGGCTGGAATGAATAACCCAGCATTTGCCTGAGAATTGGAAAGGTCACCTTCTGTTCCCAGTACTGCCAGATACCATGCCTAGAACGGAAATATACCCTATCCATCCCCAACCCCAACTAGGCGTTGAGCCAAAGCTCTGCTCTCTCCACAAAAGCAGTCTTACTAAAATGTTTAGCAGAGGATTTGCTTCCATATTGCCTTTCTGATGGGATAACAACCTAATTCCAGGAGCTCTAATCCTAGTCAGTGGAATCTTCTCATTGATCAGTCAAGAGATAGATGGCTGAACAGCCAAGATTCTTGAAAAAAAAAAGAACATGAAGAAAGGATTTGTCCAGTCTTCTACTTTTTGCATCAAAATCTCAGTGCTGTTTATTAAAAAGAAAAGTATTAAACTAAAAATCTATTATAACCACGGAGCTCATATACTTGACTCACATAATTACGGAGCCCAATAGAATAGTTGATAGGCAAGTAATATTCACGAAATGCATTATCCAAGAAATACGCCCTAGTCTACATGTAAAGAAGCTATAATTGGATGATAGAGTTCCAAAGATTATTGAGATTAAAGATTTAAGACTAGAAAGGGTAGCCAAAGTGGACAACCTGGACAGCAACTGACCAGGTCCAAGAATAAGAATCTTGTTTTAAAAATAACCTTACTAGAGTTTCAGCTTTATCATTCAGTAATGTAGAATGTCAGTATTTTCCTTAATATTCAGTAATAATAGCAGACATTTATATAGTACCTTAGGGTGTGCAAAGCACTTTATATACATTATCTCATATCTGTTATAATAATAAAGCTATAGAGCAGAAATCATTATCATCACTATTTTATAGATGAGGAAACTCCGAGAAGATAAATTACTTGACCAGGGTCACAAGTCTCAACATGATGGAGATAATATTTGAACCCAAGCTATCTCCTGACCTGACTCAAGGTCCAGTGTTTTTTTTTATCTATCCTGTATTATGTACAATGAAACTCAAAATCAAGAGGCCTGACATTAGCCCTCTACAAGAAGGCCCAGATTACTATGGAAATGTTAAACTGGTGATTATTAGTAGGAAAACTGGGACCCACAACCAAAGCAAGGTTTGGTTACTAGAATTCCAGAGATTCTTTATCCTTATAACTCGAACTGATTAGATATATGCAATAATAAGCTATTAGGACTCAGAGAATCCAACTTGAAATCCCATTTCTGCCAATTTATGCACGATTTGGGGCAAATATCTTCCCCTCTCTGTATCTGTTTTTTTTTTAATCCTTAAAATGAAAGGATTTTGCTTCTTAGTTCTAAATCCATGAACATATGATTGTGTGTTAACTAGCATTAATCAGGACAAACCTTTCTAATCTGTGCTGCTGTAATAACCTCCTAATTGGCCACCCTCCATGCATCTTCTCCCTCTTCAGTTAACTGCCTCATGCCTACCAAATCAATAACTCTAAACAATTCTAACCATGCCATTCCTCTACTCCAAAAACTTCAGTGGCTCCCTATTATTTCCTTATTAACAAAAAAAACTTATTTGTTTGACATTTCACAATGACCTTCCCAATTTCATTCCAGACTCCTTTTCAGGATCACTACATGGATGGTTCCCTCACTCGTATACACTCTTCATTTTAACCAAACTAGCCCACTTTCTGTTCTGATGTATGGAAGGGTCCTCCGAGGGTTATTTCTATCGCTAGGATCTGGCATAATGTCTGCCTACACAACACTTGCTTAACAAATATTTGCTGATTTATTGGTATCCTGGAATGATTTCTGAGTGACATTTGGGGAAAGACAAGATAGGAACAACATCTACAAATATCATGGGGACAGAAAAAGACAATAATGACCCTCAATGAATTGAAGTTCTGATTTTCTAGGAGTCATGAAACTTCACTTTTTTATAAGCACTGAAAGCTTGTTCCCCATAGCAATAGGGGGATAATAAACTCAGGTTTTCTTTGTTATTCTCAACTCTGAAAAATTATGGCAGAGGAGGGGATCAGAAGCAATATAGCATAGTATTGGGGGGTTTGGTTCATGCACCCTCCCTGTAGTCCTGTAGAGATTTCTAAATTGTTTCAAGACTTACAGGACAACATAGCTTCCATGATTCATGCTGAGTGGATCTGAGCCATCTTTCAGAACCTATGTAAGTTCTAGGTCTATGCAAAGGCTGAGAAAAAGGAGCTAGATCCTGAAAAGCATAAAGACTGAGGGAAAGTCCTTGTGGATGTGTGGCCAACTCACAGTCAAGGGATCTCTTCCTTTCACTAAAGATTTAAAACTCTTCTTTGTCTTTGCAGGCTACCCTGTTATTGTCTGTGGAAGCATCCAAAGGCTCTATGGTAGAGATCAGAGGCAGAAGATATGTTTAATAATCTGGATGATATCCAGATTACTCCTTCTTTCCCCCCTCCCTCTTCTCTCTCTCCCTCTCCTTTTTCCCCTCTTTCCTCTTCCTTTTCTTCCCCTGATTCCCTCTCTCTCTCTCTCTTTCTTCCCCTTCTTCCCCGCCCCCTGCCATTTTCACTCCCCAAATAGTGAGGGTAGAACTACTAAAGTCCTCCAGGTTCAAGTCAAGGCAAATACAGCAGTAAGTAGTCTGCTACCTGCCAATAGCTGCTTTAGATGCCCACACAGATGTCATGGAGACATGAACTCAGGTGCTTCCATTTTTTTTATCTCTGCTATATTTCTTTTTCCCCCCCAATTTTAGAAGATTAGTATTAGAGACAGAATGGACCAAATTACTCATGACCTTGTGAGTTTAAGGAATTCAAAAGAAGCATCAAAATCCCCCTCCAAAAACAGAACTGGTAGCAGCAGCAGCTAGGTCAAGTGACAAGCCATCCATCCTATCAGTGAATCAATCTGGCAGTCAAGAACCATATCCTATGAGCAAAGCAACGCCCTATCAGCCCGTGCCTACAAGTGAATTTGGTGGAGAAAAGTCTGCTTCTAGAATTGTCACATTTTAAACCTAGATATATATACACACACACTTCCTCAATAATGGTAAAAGGTAATTGATGTGAATTGGTTAGTTGATATTGAGGAGCTGTAAATCGATTGATTCTAGGCAAATCGCTCTCAAGGTTACCTCTAGAATTCTTAGGGTAGAGGATAAAATATCCTTTAAGGAACTGACCTGCTAGTCTAAAAGTAGATTGTGAAAGTGAGTCACAATACTGCAAAACAGTAATAAATAGTTCACATTTAAATAGCATTTTCAGGTTTCCAAAGCACTTTACATATATTATTTTATGCAGTTCTCCTGAAACCATCCCTCAATATATCCAATCTTCAAACAGACCTTCCCTGAGATTGATGAATTCAGTATCATTGCAGAGGCTATTTTCTTATTACAAAATCATGTCATCATCCGTGCTTGAAGAATGAGCAAATTTCTTACATAAGATGACCAATGCAAAAAAAAAAAAATACACACACACACACACACACACACACACACACACACACATATAATCTAAGAAAATGAATTGCTAATAGTCAAATCCATATTCCAAATTAATCCAAAAATAAAAGGCATTTCAGTTCCTACTGCAGGTATGGCACTACACTATGTTCCAAAAAAACAGACAAAATTTTTTAAATGTTCATAAAAGTAAAGTGCTTACAATATACAGAAGTATTGTTGTTTGGTTGTTCAGGCATCTCTATGGGACCTCATGGATTTTGTCTATGGGATTCTCTTGGCAAAGATACTGGAGTGGTTTGCCATTTCCTTTTCCAGTGTATCCCCTTTTTATAGACAGAAATAAAACTGAGACAAATAGGCTTTAAGTGACTTGCCCAGAGTTACATAACTAGTAAATGTCTGGCTGGATTTGAACTCAGATTTTCCTGACCTCAGACCTGGCACTCTGTCCATTACCCCCACCTCAACAAGAAATATAGTGTAAAGGTGTTTGGGGATATTTTTTGGGGGGGAGGGTGGTTGTTACTTTTTAGCAGACTTCCAATTTTATTAGTGTAGGGAATGCCCAGTGAGAAAACTTCCCCACCTCAGACCTAGTATTCTGTCCATTATTCCCACCTCAACAAGAAATATGGTATAAAAGTGTTTGGGTTTTTTTTAGGGAGGAGGAGTTATTGTTGCTTTTTACCAGATCTCCAATTTTATTGGCATAGGGAACTCCCAATCAGGACACTTCCTCACCAAAGCAGACCTTTCTATCATTTCTAGCCTTAAAAATTGTTTGTAGTACCACAGGTACACAATTCTTTTGAAGTACAAACAAAATATATGTGTCAAAGAAGGGACTAGAACTCAGACCTTGCTGAGTCCAAAGCTTGCATTATCTACTTTGCCATGCTACCTTTTCAAGTAGAGATATAGGGCTAGGTAGGTACTGGATCTGTGATTTAAGTGGTATAGAGCAGAAGTTCTTAACCAGAGATCTATGGACTAGGTGTGAATTAAGTGGGGAAAAATGTATATCTATATTTTCATTGATCTTTCTAGCTGAAATTTAGAATTTTCTCCAATTATTAAGTTTTAAAAATCATTCAGAGAAGGGGTCCATAAACTTCACCAAACTGCCAAAGGGATCATACAAAAGGGATTCAAGACTTCTGGGGGACTCTTGAATGACCACACTCATTCTGCCTATATAGCACCTTCTTTCCAATTTATATTCTTAGAGAATTGACACAATAAAAAAATTACACCATTCCTTGAGTTACACAGATAATGTGTCAAAGAAAGAACTTGAACTCCAATTTTCTTGATACTGAGCTGACCTTTAATGCATTATACCATATTGCCCTTATAGGAGGATCTCAGTGATTAAATAAGTATAAAATAATTGGATGAGGAAAGACAACTTTAACCAAAGAGATGAAACTCCCACAAGAGTTGAAATATGAGTTGAAGCTTAAAGGAAACCGGAGATTCTTTTTTCAAAAAGTCAAGTTTGGACAACAGCAGATAAGCATTTGAAGCCTTCTGGTGCCCTCGCAAGGTAGGGCAGTAAATATTCCATCCCATTTTCAATGAGCTTTGCAGCACACGGCACTTTAAGGCAGGTGCAGCTGCTAGATCAGTGCCATAGCTGCTGAAGATTATTTTTCAGTTGATTTAACTTTACTGTTACTTTATGCTTTCAGACATCATAATCTGCAGGCAAATTTGTTGTCAGCAAACCGTGAATGTGAGCACCTGATGGATTCTTAGCCCTCGTGGGCTTCTCTACAGATTGCAGCCTCTGAACCTCAACTAGAGATTTGTGGGGTTTATTTGGATTCTGTGACACAGAAGAAAAGAACCTTGACTTTGGAGTCGGAGGATTTGACACGAATCTATCTTCAGTCACTACCTTGAGTATGAGTGACTTGCCCAGTGTCACACAGCTAGTAAATGTCTGAGGCTTCATTTGGACTCAGAACTTCCTGATACCAAGTCCAAAACTCTAGGTACTGCACCACCTGAACCTTCTCTAAAAAGACTTTTTTATGAAGAACTCAGAGCTCAAGAACTCACACAAGACTCACAAGGCTCACAAGGCAGTCAGAAAAAGAGGTACAAGGACACTGTCGTGGTCTTTCTTGAGGATTTTAGAATTAATCACATGATGTGGGAGACACTGGCACAGGACCACCCAGCATGGTATGTCCTCATTAAAGAAGATGCTATGGAAAGAACTCTGGGAGATGACTATTAACCATTACATAGAATTCCCAATCCCTCTATTTTTGTCCGCCTGCATTTTTGATTTCCTTCACAGGCTAATTGTACAATATTTCAGAGTCTGATTCTTTTTGTATAGCAAAGTAACTGTTTGGAAATGTATACATATATTGTATTTAACTTAAACTTTAACATATTTAACATGTATTGGTCTACCTGCCATCTGGGGGAGAGGGAGGGGAAAGAGGGGGAAAATTGGAACAGAAGGTTTGGCAATTGTCAATGCTGTAAAATTACCCATGCATATAACTTGTAAATAAAAAGCTATAATAAAGAAAAAAGAAAAGATGCTGTGCTCTCTGAGCAAAACAGAATTGAATTAGTCCAGAAGAAACATGAGATGTACAAACTTAGAGAAGTCATCCCCAGCAGAGTTCATATTGGTCTGATCAGCCACAGCTGGACACACTTTAATTCAACTCTAAATAGCATTGTCATTTTGGTGCTCTTCAAAAATGAAGGCTAACAATCAATCTTGGGTAAATCCCTTATTCTCACAAGGTTCCTGGTTCCTAATCTGTAACAACGGAGAGTTGGACTATTTGTTCTCTAAGGCTCATCCATGATCTTCAGTTCATCTGCCAGCAACAGCCTTCAGCCTACCCTCAGACCCAGGTGTCTACTTTCCAAGTAGGCACAATGCTGAACTGTGTAGAGATTCCGGTTCTGATTGAGCTTTCTGTACCTCTCCCTCCTAACCACTGATGATCAGTGTTTCATCTCAGTCATGAAAACTCAATATGAGATCATTGGGGGAATTATTCAACAATTTTGTGGGCTGTGTCTGCAACAATTCAACTGTCAATATGGCCAGTCACATCAAATATGAGTTCCAACAAGGGCCAGATTTGTGGCAACCCTTTCCCATTCCCCTTTGCTCCCTTTCTAATGATCACATGCATATAAACATGGACCAAATTCCATATGAAGATCTTGATATTATCTTGGGAGTTATAGGATCATAAAATCACAATTTAGAGCTGAGGGAAATGTCCGAAGTCAGCTACAACTTCAGGTGGTAACACTGAGTCCCAAAGAAATTACATGACTTGCTAACTTGACAATGTCATGAAAAAGATTTAAACCCAAGTTCTATAATTTCAGAGTCAATGTTCTTTCCACTAGACCATTACTGGCTCCCTAGATACACATCCTGGTCAACTGACTTCCTTTCCTGTGCCAGACTTCTCACCACTCTCAAGGCTACATATTTGTTCCTGAAGGAAAATTTCTGATTCCACAATCTTCCCTCTTGTATTACTTTCAGCACATTGCCAGTCTATCCTACCTTTCCAAACTATACTGATCAAAGGTCCTTCCCAGTCTTACCTGGTACTCACCCACACAACCCTCTGCTTTACCCACACATTCAAGGTATGACAGAACATCTGGCACATTCCTGCTCATATATTTGTCCACGCCAATCCCCCTGACCCTGAAAGCTCTGATGATCTGAATCATACCCATCCTTCAAAGCCCAGGTCAAGAGTCCCTTCTTATGAAGCCTTCCTTGATAACTCCAGTCCAGAATGATCTCTCCTACTTCTAATTCCTAGAATACTTTGTGCTTGCCCTCTGCCTTTGACAGCTGACAATTTTGGCATAAAAGATGTAATATTTTCAAATAGGCAACTAGATAGCACAGTGGGTAGATCACTGAACTTTCAGTCAGAGAGACCTGAACTTCAAACCAATTTCTTACACTTACTAGCAATATGACCGTGGGCAAGTCATCTAGCCTCTACCTGACTCAGTTTCCTTATCTGTATAAGGAGAATAATAGAACTTGACTCACAGGATTATTGTTTCAAATGAGATGTTTGCCAAGCACTGACTAAATCCTAGCTATCATTCAATTTCAATTTACCTAGTGTAAATCACAGTCCCATTCATCTTCAGTTTTATAGGACCTAGGCTAAAACAATAATTATTCAATCATCAAGCATTTATTAAGCGCCTACCAGATGCCAAGCCTATTAAGTGTTAAAGATAATACTTTGAACCTTATGACATTCCTGGGACAAAGGTGCTATTATCTTATTTTACAAATGAGCAAACTTAAACACAGAGGTGTTAAGTGACTTGCCCATAGTTACACAACTAGTAAATGTTCTTCCTAATTGCTTTATGCTATAAAGAAAGAAGAAGAAAGAAGGGACAGAAAGAAAAAGAGGAAGAAAAAGAGAGAAGGAAAAAGGAGAAAGTGAGAGAAAGAAGAAAGGCAGAAAGAGAGGAAAAAGAAAGGAAGGAAGAGAGAAAAAGGAAGAAAGAAAGGAAGGAAGGTGAAAAGAAGAAAGGGAAGAAAGAGAAAAATGAAAGAAAAAGGAAGAAAGAGGGGGAAGAAAGAGAAAGCGGTAAAAGAAAGAAAAAGAAAAGAAGAAATAAAGAAAAGTGAGAGAGAGAAAAAGAGGAAGGAATAAAGAGAACGAAAAAGGAAGGGAAGGAAAGAAAGAGATAAGAAAGAAGGAACATAATAGGGAAGACAAGCGTGTATATATATAAAAATTTATAAAAAATAACTTAAAAAACAAAATTCAGGACTAAAAATTGAGGGATAAGCAACAAGACGAATGTTCATACTACAAGTGTAAACCTTAAATAATCCTGGAGAACTCATTGAATTAGTCTGGCTCTTTCTTGCAGACCTAACTACTGTCTACAACTACCCAGGAGTAACACTGACTTATTTAAACCTGAAAACATTTTTGGCTGAATGTCATCTGGCCAAATATTTTATTTCCAAATTACCTGGAGCTTTCAAGATGTAGAGACATAGAAAGCATAGGGACAGCAAAAACTACATGAAGATCTTTATTGCTTTGTCTGTTACTTGAACTGTCCTGAGGCTCTCGGTGAATCTGAGAGAAAGATGTTACATAGGAATCCTTTTATTCATCTACAAAAAGCTGTTTTTCTACCTGCTCAACTATCTACAGAACATTAAGTGTATAGGAATAATAATAGGACAGTGATTTGTCCTTGGACCATTTCTATCTAAACCCCATCAAAAAAGTTCAGAAGAACAAATTAACTATAATAACAATAAAAATAATAATGATAGCAACAAACATTGATATGTGTATAAGTAGCACTTATATAGTACCTATTATTTCCAGGCACAGTGTTAAATAGCTGACAATTATTATTTCATTTTATCCTCATAATAATGCTATTATTACTCGCATTTTAAAGATGAGGAAACTAGGCAGATAGATATTAAGTGACTTATCCAGGATCATACAGCTAGTAAATGCCAGAAGCTGATTTTGAATTCAAGTCTTCCTGACTCCAAGCTCAGAACGCTATAAATTATGGCACCACTGAGCTACCAGTGAGACACTTTATATTTTTTTCCAAAATGTTTTATATACAACCAGTAGTGTTTATCTAGCAGGATGCAAATCTGATACAGACAATATTGATGGATACTGAGTTGGAGCCAGACTTGGACAGAAGGAAAATAACCTGGATTTTCTTCAGGATATTCACCAAAGTCCTTTAAGGACCCCAAGCTCCTCATGAAATCAAAGGTACAGTATTTAAGTGTTTTGTGTTTATTTTAATATTGTTAGTCCCTTTTTTGCATAGTTGAGGACCAAAATCAACAAATAATTTAAATGACATAATATTTAATTCTAAGGAATTTGAATTATTATTAACCTTTATGAATAATAACCATTTTTGACATTTTAGCCATCTTATTTGAATAATTCGATTCAATAATAATCAATTGCCTCCTCTGTGCAAGACATTCTGCTAAATACTAGGATGATAAAGACAAAAAAAGAAATATCCCTCCCATCAAGAGTCTTAAATGAAAAATATAATCATACAGTCTCCTAAATATCCAGTTTAGGATGTTAAAAGCTTTCCCTTAAAATTTTCAGCTCTATTCTTTGTTGTTGTTGTTATTAACTATGAATTCTACTGAAAATGATGCGATTTTTTTTGTTTAATTCACATAGCAAAACCTTGCCTATCAGCTAAAGTGTATCATAAAGTGGTTTTTTATTACAAAATAAAAATAAATTTGCTGAAAAATAATTAACTGATAGGGTGATAAATAAATAATGTTCAGCCCTTTATAAGTTTCCATGGACTAATAAATTAGTTCCCTAAGGGTACAGGCTATCTGTAAGGGCTGCTAATATTTGAATCAAGAAAGAATGAGTCCTTGGAGCTGTACTACATTTGGGGTTCAGGGAAAATAGAGAAGGAACCCAGCTGGGAGATAGCCAACCACTAACCACAGAACCTGGGAAGCAGGAAAACAATTGGGTTTCCTTTGATGTGACCTCTGTCATGGTCAACAATGGGCAAATGGGATTGTAGCAGCCCAATTAGAGGAAAGATCCAAGCAATCCCCTTTCCCTACCCCCCCTCCCCAATGAAGCACAATGGCTAAGATCCATCTTTTTACTCCTACCTCCCTTCCTTCTGTCAATTTAGGTAAAACTGAACAAAAAGCAATTATGTCTTATATGGCTTTCCACCACAGCTTGAGGTATTTTATGAGTCTGATTCTTTTTACAAACAAGTGTATTCCCATAGAGATAAGTGTTCATGGAAGGGCAGACCTGCGGGGTTCTGTATTTCACAGATTATTCATATCATAAACAAATTAGAGAAGCAAAGGAAAATTTACCTATCAACTCTATGGATAGGAGAAAAGTTCATGAATAAACGATAGAGAGGTTCACACTTGATAAAATAAACAATTGTATTCATATAAAAGAAATTTTAAGCAGAAAAATCTAATGTAGGAAAAATTAAAAGATATACAACTGAAGTTATTTGCAACAAGTTTCTCCAACAACAGTTTCATACCTAACACATATAAAGAACTGATTCAAATTTATATGACTAACAACCATTTCCAATATAAATATGGTGAAAGGATATGAATAATCAGTTTTTGAGGGAGAAATTCAAGCTGTTTATAATCATATAATAAAATTTCCTAAGTCATTAATAATTAGAGAAACACAAATTAAATCAGCTTTGGAGTTCCAAGTCATCTATTAATATGGCAAAAAAGATAAAAGAATTCATTGACAAATGACAAATATAGGCAAGGCTGTGGAAAAACAGATACAGACACTCTGTTACTTATGCTGTGAATTATTGGTCAAGATGTCTAGAATACAATCTGGAATTATGCCCAAGCTATTAAAGGGCAGATGCTCTCTGACTCAGTATACCCTTTGTTAAGCCTATATCCCCAGAGAAATTTGAGAAAGAGGAAAAGAATATATATAGAGATAGAGATATATATGTATATATGTATATACATATATATACACCCCTATATATACATATTTATAGAAATATATATATTTATACACATATGTATATATATATTTATAGAAACTTATAGAAAATATATATCTATAGATAGATAGATAGATAGATATTTTATAGAAACTCTTTTCATGGTAGTCAAAAAATAAAAACTAAGATGTGTCCTCCCACTGGGAAATGGCTAAACAAGTTGCAGTATATATGAAGAAATTAGAATATTATTATGTTCCAAGTAATGATGAAATGGTCTTTCCTGTAGATTACCAAAGCTTCCCTTTGGGATAACATCACAGTTTAACTTTATGGATGATACTATAACTCAAGTTTAATAAAATTCTAAAATTTGAATTTGGAGCACACTTTAATTTTCCCTGGGAGAATGAGCTCTTGGAGGTTGATACTACTGAATATGTGAGCACAAGCCCCCAAAGCTAAATTCCACAACCATTACCCAACAAGAAATTGAGCAAAGTATAGACTCTTATGGTCCATAATGCTATTTGATGTCATAACCAATGTTCTACAAGAGCTGTTCATGGCATCTAGATCTAGAATACAAGTGTGTGAAGAATGAAAAATGAATGCCCCATAGAAAGCAATAGAAAAATGTATTGTGGGTGAGAGAAGGCTACCAATGAGGAAGTCTGAAGAAGAGCCAGAATCAAAAATATCATTAAAGAATTGAATGCCAGGAAAAGAACACAGGCTGGTAACATAACAACCTGAGAGAATGACAGGTAGAGAGACAAGGAGTTCCATCAGGTCCTTTGCCTTGTCAGGAGAAAGTGAGGGACCATCAGCATGTTAGATGGACCCTTTCAGCTCTACTACTTACTAATTTTATATCTAGGAACAGTTAGATAGACAGCTCTGTTACAATGGGCAAGGCACTTCACTTCTGCCTGTCTCAGTTTGTCTAAAATGAGAATAAAAACAACAGGATTATTGAAAGGATAAAGTAAGACAATATTTGTAAAAATTCTTTGCAAACTTTCAAGAACTAAGTTCTTGTTGTTGTTACAATTATTTGGCTTCTCTGAGCCAATTTAGCCTTTAAATATGTAAAAAAGGGGATTAAAAATACTTGTCTGATATAACAAATAAGTTAGGGTGAGCATAAGGATGAAATGAAAGATCACGTAATTAGAAATGGTTAGTAAAAAACAAAGAAATAGATTAATTTCAGCAATTTTATTATTAATAGAATTGACACACCCTACAATGGATTGCTTCTAAAATTAGGGAGATTTCAGAAGGTATTTTACCTTTAAGGAACAATTCCCAGTACTTTCTCCCACAAACCTAGACCATAATGAGAAATATTTCAGATAGCTCCTCACAAATGGGCAGTGAACTGGGCCCAAATTTGAATAGAAAGGGTAGAAAGAACTAGACTACATTTAGGAAAATGCAGTGTTTTAATGATCCTAAACTTCTCTCTCCTAAAGAATAAAAGTTCATCTTTTTAACATTAATATTCTTCCAGGGATGCAAATTAGTAGGAATCATAGAATACCAATAGCTCAAAACAATTAAAGTTTCAGGTCACCCAAAGGGCACTCTGGGTATAAATGGGACTCTAATAACAAGGAAATAGTGCAGATACTGCAGAGTAAATATATTACTAGATTTCTGTGATTAAAAAAGAGGCAGATCAGTCACTGAGAGTGAGAGGAGGAGAAGGAGAAGCAAAAAGAGGCGGAGGTTGTTGTTGAGTCATTTTCGGTGATGTCTGACTCTTCGTGACCCCACATTTGGGGTTTTCTTGGCAAAGATACTAGAGGGGCTTACTTCTTCCTTCTCTTGCTCATTTTACAGGTGAGGAAACTAAAACAAACAGTTAAATGACTTATCTAGAGTCACACAGCTAGGAAGGGTCTGAGAATAGATTTGAAATCAGGGAGATGTCTGCCCAAAATACTAAAGAAAGTCAGTTATTATTGTCATGATCACTCCCCCTCATCAACTTTTCTTGATTTATCTATTTATATCAAAGAAACTACCATTAATTTAGTCATTCAGCATAGAAACTTTGTTGACAACTGTTCCTTACTTCCGACATTCAATCATGTGCTGAATCCTATCAACTGTCCTCCTAAAATATCTCTTGAAGTCTTTTCTGAAAAAATAAATTATATACAGACCAATCTAGTAGCAAAAACCTTGAATTTGGAGTTATGGGATTTTGAGATCATCTTGTCCAATGCTCTCATATTATAGATGAAAAAATTGAGATCAAATGACTTACTGAATATTATACAGAATTAAATGGTTAAGAGAGCACCAGAACTCAGATCTGTCAATTAGCATTCATTATGTTCTTACTATGTACCAAGAACTATGACAAGAGCTGGGAATAGTAATGCAAGAATATAGTGTCTGTCCTGAAAGAGATTACATTACAATTGAAGGAAGAAAACACATGAAAGTAAGGTGAAAAGAAGCTTAGGAATGGGGGAGTAGAGGGAGAGATGGGGAGAGAGAGATGGAGATGGAGAAAGAGAGGAGAGCATGATATTAGAAGTCCTGAATGCAGCCTAGAGAGAAAAGGAACGTGACTAGTTTTAGCAACCTCCTTAAAGGGAGGGTCCGAGATATGCCATCCAATTGAGGGAAAGGCTGAAAGAGAGGAGAGAACATCCAAGGTGTGAGTTCCAGAGCTGACAGGAGACTTTAGGGTGGTAGATCTTTCCAGTCTGGAGAGATCCCCAGACTCTGACTCCACTGTTCATTCCCTTACACCACTGCTGCCTCCCTTATTTCCTTTACTATTTGTTGTCACCCCCACAGGAGCCAACATACTATCTTTCTGAACTACTTCTAAGTGATTTCCTTCCTCAAATCCATCCTTCACACTGCTGCTGGAATATCTTCCTTATGCATAGATCTATTTCATGGTTTTACAGATGCAGGGCAATAGAAATTTACATTGGATAAGTAAATAGCAGTATATTACCAATAATGGCTGGCACATAAGGGATAAAAAAAACTTTATATCAAGGACATATGTGGTCTGAAAAGGAAATAAGCTCAAAAAGCAGCAAGAGTGACTGATAGCTAACCCAGGTGTTGCACTGATTATTGCCCATTATTAAAAAAACAGAAAGTTCTCTATAAAGGCTGTATGGCAAGGCATAGAAAACTGCACAAGATAAGAAAACAGGGATGGCAAGTTGGACAAAGATGACAAAAATGGAAATACTCAATATCAACATCCACTATGTCTCAGATAATTGGCAAAGAGGAAAGATGTGTAATTATCCAATGTCAGTCAGCGAGCATTTATTATGAATCTATGTCAGGAAACTGGCAAACATGGCAAAAACAAAAACATTCTGCATCAGTCAACAAATATGTATTAAGTTCTGGTTAAGTGCCAGGTACTAGCTAGGCAATAGGGATTCAGAGAAAGGCAAAAATCAGTTCTTGCCCTCAGAGAGTTCACAGTCTAAATTTATAGAAATAACGCACATTCAAACATCTTTGTAAAGCAAGATACATACAGGATAAATTAGAAATAATCAACAGAAGCAATGCAAGGTAGTGCATTGAAGAGAGTCAGAAAAGGCTTCCTTATAGAAAGTGAAATTTTAGTTGGAATAGGATGGAAGCTAGGGAAGCCAAAAGGCAGAAATGAGAGATTGTAGTCAGAAAGTAGATACTGGAAGTGGCACAGTTTAAATGATGGTAAAGTTAAAGATTCAACCATCCCAACAGGTAACTGAAGAGGAAGGTAAGGGTCATGAGAATGAGAGATTTAAAAAGTGGAAGCCAAAGTATTAGAGGATTATCAGAAAAACTGCTGAAATATTTGAGTTGTCAGGGGAAGGAATGGTCAACTCAGGTTCCAATATCATGGAAAATAGAAAAGTGGTCATAACTCATGAGTTCAGGGTTCCATTTAAAGCTGAAAGAGGCCTTAGAGGTCCCTCTAATTTCCAGATAAATTAATATTCATGGAGAAAATGTAATTTCCCTAATGTCACACAACTGCACAGCTAGAATATGAGCTTGGATTCTCTTACTACAAATTCACTGTACCATGGGTCCTCTCTAGCATTTCAGGAGGTAACAATGGCAAGAATAAGGAAAGGGCAATAGAATCATAGGTCATGAAAAGACTAAAGAGAAGTGGTTCCTTGATGGTGGTGATGGAATGGGGGCCTATAACTGATAATAGAGAGTAAAGAATACAGTGACTCTGAGCACCTTTGAGATGGAGTAAATTGAAAAAGGAAAGACCAACATTAAAAAATTTGAGTTGTACAGTATAAAGTACTAGAATGAATACAATAGGAAGATGCCCTACATAAAGGGAAGTTCATTAATAAAGGGCCAGACAGGTAACACCCCTTACAGTGGATAAAGGAAATGATAGTAAGATAGTTGGCATATAGGATGATATTTTAGAATAATAGAAATTAAGAAAATGAGTCAATAATGTTTCATCGTGATTCTATGTGCTTTCTTGGCTGAGATCCTCTTAGAACTTTATCCCATAATTTCCTGGTTATTGTGTCTACAGCAGAATTAGCAGCGTTGCAATGGAATGACAGCAGGTGGTAGCTTTTACAGTCTAGTTCTTCATAAGTGAAGATACTGGAAGAAAACCATATCTTCAAGTCAACTCTCCACCTCTTCCATTAAGCCTTTCAAACCATCCCAAGCTGAGTTCTAGAACCTTTCTCTTAGCTTCTATGACATGTCCCATCTATGGAATTCATTTGGAAATTGATAATTCTTTGTGACTCTCTTCTCTTTCCTTTAGTATTATTTTGAATAATACATTTTTTAAAATTAGATTTTTCTCCAAAATTTCATATGCTTAAATGTTAGAGATAGCATAATACAGAGAACTCATTGGCTATAGAGTGAAAGGATCCAAGTTCAAGTCCCAATTTCAATAATTACTATCTGGGTGAGTCTAGGCAACTTCACTGGGCTTCCTTTGGACTAGTTGGCTTCTTAGGTCCCTTCTAATTCTCAAATTATAATATAATTATTTTATTGCTTCAACTAAAGCATAAAACTTAACGATAGATATGTATATATGTGTATATATATATATACATATGATATATACATGTATACATACATATTATACACACACACACACACATCCACACCACCAGACATTTATTGAGTACTTAATGTAAGTACTCAATTAAGTACTCGATAAATATCTGGTGATAGAAATATAAAAATAGTATGGATAGATAGGTCAAGGAGAGCCATATCTGGAATCCAGAAATCTGTCTTTAAAACCTGGATCTGCCACTTGTTAATTATCTGGAATAAATTCTCTTTATGGGTGTAACTTACCTTATTTATAAAATGGGAAACACCAGGATGAATGCTGACCTGATGATCTCTTTCAATTCTCTATCTATGGTCCTTTGGTCCTATGATCTGTGCTAAGAGAGTGAGTTGTGACATGAATAATCTGAAAATCATTTGCATTTGACTTTCCAATTGGACTTTTGTTTTCCAGTAGATTTGGCTTCCCTTTTCTCACTTGCTAATAGTATTAGCTGACTCAAAGTAGTTTGCATTCCCTGAGAACAGACCAACAGACAGAGCCAAGCATAATGCAGTCTACTGGGCAGCAGCAGGGAGCCATCTAAGGAGGAAATTTTGCTGCAGAGTCCAAAGAAGTACACACACACACACACACACACACAGAGAGAGAGAGAGAGAGAGAGAGAGAGAGAGAGAGAGAGAGAGAGAGAGAGAGAGAGAGAGAGAGAGAGAATGAGAATATGGGGGGGGGAGAAGAGAAAAAGAATGAGGAGAGGAAAGAAAGGGAGAGGAGAGATAGAAAGAAAGAGAAAGACAGAGAGAAACAGAGAAAAGAGACGGAGACACTAGGACAGAGTTTAACAGTAAAATATTGTGTTTGCTTTAAAAGATAGGAACCTGAGATGTATGCACACATTATCAGCCATGTGGTTCACCCAAGCCAGGACTCTGATCTTTGATGGCAGCACTAAGCAACTGGAAGAGAAAGACCCTACTCCCATAAAATCAACCAAAAATGGTCTGGTGTCTGCCTACCATCTGGAGAAAGGAGAAGGGTGGAGGGCAGGAATACAAACTGTGTTTGCAGATGGGATCATTCCATCACACTTCTGATCAAGTAAGCATTCTCTAGGGGAAGACTTTCACTAATTAACCAAACTTTCCCCCCTAACAATCTCCTAAACATAAGTCCTTTTAAACAAGGTTAGAGACTGGATTTGTGCTTTAATTTGCATAGAGGATTCCCAGGTTGGCACCTTGCTGCAGTTTACAATGTTAGAAATTTGCCTACATTGCTGAGAGTTTAAATGATTTGCCTCAAGTCAAATAGCCAATATGGACTACAGACAAAGCAGGAACCCAAATCTTCCTACAACTGAGGTCAACTCTTTATTCACACTATGCCACCTTTGTAACTGGTTTTTTTAAAATAATAAATCAGTAAAAATGTGGTCTTTGTCACAAATCTGTTGCTCAATATATATATATATATGAAAGATTTTATGTTACAGTTGTAAAATAGGAATTTTCCCTGTATACCTAAGATTTTGTCTAGAGTTTAATAAAGGATGGGTGTTTTTCGAAAATTAAAAAAAAATCTGTTGCTCACAAAATTTAAGAGCTAAACAAATCTTTAAAGATTATCAAATTAGCATAAAATTCTCTCAGAGATCATCTAATCCATTTAGTCCATCTAGTCATTTTTACAGATGAGGAAACTGAGGTCCAAAGACACTAAGTTACTTTCTCAGAGTTACAAAATCTTTAAGTGGTAGAATTCAGATTTGAAGCTTGATCCACTATATACAAATTCAGTGTATTTTGTCAACAAAATGGTGGGTAGCCTACAGAGCTGGACCAGAAGTCAAAAAACCCGAGTTCAAATCCAGCTTCAGACATTTCCTGGCTGCGTAAACCAGGGCAAGTCAATTAATGTCTGTTTTTCTCAATTTCCTCAACTATAAAATCCATAATAGTGGCATCTTCCTCCTAGGATGATTATAAAGATAAAATGAAGTATTATTTATAAATCCTTAGTACAGTATATGATATGCTTTATAAGTACTAGCTTTTTCTTAGTAGTAGTATAGGCAATGGGACTGGTACTTCAATCTCTAACTTCGAGTTGAGTGGTCTATCTGCTGATCCTGATCCATTTTTCTTTTTTTTTAATTATAACTTTTTATTGACAGTACATGTGCATGAGTAATTTTTACAGCATTGTCCCTTGCACTGACTTCTATTCCAACTTTTCCTTTCCCTCCCTCCACCCCTTCCTCTAGATGGCAGGCAGTCTTATACATGTTAAATATGTTATACTGTATCCTAGCTACAATATATGTGTGCAGAACCAAATAGTTCTCTTTCTGCACAGGAAGAATTGGATTCAGAAGGTAAAAATAACCTGGGAAGAAAAACAAAAATGCAGGCATTTTACACTCATTTCCAAGTGTTCTTTCTCTGGGTGTAGCTGATTCTGTCCATCACTGATCAACTGGAACTGAATTAGATCTTCTCTTAGTCGAAGAAATCCACTTCCATCAGAACACATCCTCATACAATATCGTTGTTGAAGTATATAATGATCTCCTGGTTTTGCTCACTTCACTCAGCATCAGTTCATGTAAGTCTCTCCAGGCCTCTCTATATTCATCCTGCCTGTCATCCATTTTTCAAGACTGAGTTTTAAACCCATTTCCTTCATGAAGTCTTCCTTAATCACCTCAGAACCATTCTTTTCTCCTCAAAGCCAAGAAAACTTATATTTGTATCACTTGTTACTTGGCAATATTGCTTGATAAAGGTTAAGAAACATGGGTCTGGGCCATCAGAGATGGCACATGATCTCAAGGCTAGACTGATGTATCAGAGAAAATGTCTTGCCAACCTGCATTGTTTTTTTTTTCATCTTGGTAGAGCTATATTTTTTAATTTTAATTTAATTTTATTTAATAATAACTTTGTATTGACAGAATCCATGCCAGGGTAATTTTTTAACATTATCCCTTGCACTCGCTTATGTTTCATTTTTTCCCCTCCCTCCCTCCACCCCCCCCAAGATGGCAAGCAGTCCTATATATGTTAAATATGACCAACCTGCATTGTTGTCCATTTTTGTGCACATGTCAACCATGCAAACATTTATTAAGCTCCTACTATATAATCTGGTTCATAACTAGATGAGAAACTTCTTGAAGGCAGAGGCTGCATCAGGTTATTGTCTGTAGACCCTACTGTACTATGCAAATACAATAGAAAGGTTCTAAAATTTACTGTTGGATGAGAAATCTAGAAAGGACTTGGGTTCACCTGAGCTCATAAGTCCTTTAGCATTTAAAAGGAGTCTCTAGGAGCAGCTAAGTGGCAGTGGATAGAGCCCCAGTCCTAAAGTCAGGAGGACCTGAATTCAAATCAAATCAAATCTCAGACACTTAACACTTCCTAGTTGTGTGATTCTGAGCAAGTCACTTAACCCCAATTGCCTCAGGGAAAAATAAATAAAAAATAAAAGGAGCCTCTAGTGCCTGATACTAAACAACCTGTGTGGAAATGATAGCATATATTATAAGGTATTGAGAAGCATTAACAGTAACAATTGCTCTCTGTGTTTAAAAGTAATTCCTGCAGTAGGATAATAACCCTGATGAAAGTCCACATAACAAGCAAGGAAAAATTGGAGTGAACAGGAGTCCAGGTACATACGTCTCTTCCCATTGCCACTTTTGTCCTTGGTTACTGGGTGTGTTAAGTAATAATAAATCTAGGGGGAATTTATGGCCTCAAATAGAAGATGATAAATCATCCTTCCTGGTCTTTACTTATTTCTCCCATTTTATAACCTTGGACTAGTTCTGAAAGCCACAGCCAGCCCTGTGGGGTTGATAAGTCAATCAGGGCAAGCCTATTATTGGATGCAGAGATCCAGCCTATGCCAGACTCTGTACATGCTCCACTATAAGTATTCCAAACCTCTCCCATATATCTCCCATAATCACATAAATAAGGCTGGCAAAGCTAATAATTTTAGGTATCAGGGAGAATGAATCAACAGAGAAAGGGGAAAGTAATTAAGTGGAAGATTCAATAAAGAAGACCAGAACAAGCAATGAGTTTCTGATATCAGAACTAGAAAGACTTCCTGCTTAGACACTGAAGTGGAATGGGGACAATTTATTAGTATATTTCCATTTTCTTGGGATCATGGGGAAAGAAAATTTCTGAGGTAGCCATTGCACATATACTAGATTCAGTCCATAGAATAAGGATTATATCTCCTCTTATCCCATCCCAATTAGCATCTCTAGATTCAAGTGCTGATGAGGAAACAAATGATGTTAATTGATGTTTTCCCACAATTCATCAGTAGTCAGTGTCTCTGTCTCTCTTTGTCTCTGTGATTGTCTGTCTCTTTGTGTCTCTCTTGGTCTCTGTCTTGGTCTCTCTTCCAAATCTCTCAAATCATGCTCCTCTTCTTTATCTAAAGACCTCTTCTTCAAGTTAACTTCCAAAGTAGGACTACATAATAATTTTGTTATAGGAAGAGATATAATTAAGGCAGCTTTCCTGATTTACTACTGTTGAAACTTTCCATAATTTGTAATACCTTTATTTTTTCCTAGAGTCTGTGAAGTTACTGAATTACCTAACTTCATAAATGCAACATTATCTTTTTTCTCTCTCTTAAATCAGAAATCCTTAACCTCTTTTGGATTATGAAGTCCTTTGACAATCCAGTGATCCTTAAGGATCTTTCTCAAATAATATTTAAATGCATAAAATAAAAAATAGGATTATAAAGGAAACCACTTTTTTTCTACTGGACTAGGCTCTCCAGTTCCCAAAATGACATGAATTAAAGACGCTTTAGCATCCTAGTCTTTTGGACTCTCTCCAATTTACCCCAATACTTTTTGAAATGTAGTACCCAATCACATGGAAAAAAATATTCTAAATCACTACTGGTCATAATGCAAATAAAGGTAACTATGAGATACCACTACACACCTCTCAGATGGATAAAATGAAAGAAACAAATAATGATAAATGTTGGAGGATATGGAAAACAGATGCTAATTTATTGTTGCTAGAGTTTTGAACTAATACAACCATTCTGGAAAGCAATTTGGAACTATGCCCAAAGGACTGTCAAACTGTGCATAATCCTTGATGCAGCAGTATCTCTACTGGGCCTATATCCCCAAAAGATCATAAAAAAAGGGGAAAGGCTTTTAAGAGTATAGGAATAAATGGACTTTTCCTTAAAATAATCAGTAGCATCTATTTAAAACCAGCAGTAAGCATTATATGTAACGGGGACAAACTGCAACCATTCCCAATAAGATCAGGAGTAAAACAAGATTGTCCACTATAACCGTTACTATTTAATATTGTATTAGAAATGCTAGCTTTGGCAATAAGAGTTGAGAAAGAGATTAAAGGAATAAGAATAGGCAATGAGGAAACCAAATTATCACTCTTTGCTGATGATATGATGGTATACTTAGAGAACCCCAGAGATTCTACCAAAAAGTTATTAGAAACAATCTACACCTTCAGCAAAGTTGCAGGATATCAAATAAACCCACATAAGTCATCAGCATTCTTATATATCACTAACAAAACCCAACAGTTAGAGTTACAAAAAGAAATTCCATTTAAAGTAACTACTGGTTGTATAAAATATTTAGGAATCTATCTGCCAAGGGAAAATCAGAAACTTTATGAGCAAAACTACAAAACACTTTCCACACAAATTAAGTCTGATCTAACCAACTGGAAAAATATTAAATGCTCTTGGATTGGGCGAGCAAATATAATAAAGATGACAATACTACCTAAATTAATCTACTTATTTAGCGCTATACCAATCAGACTCCCAAAAAACTACTTTGATGAATTAGAAAAAATAACAACAAAGTTCCTATGGAAAAACAAAAGGTCAAGAATTTCAAGGGAATTAATGAAAAAAAAAATCAAATGAAGGTAGCCTATCTGTGCCAGATCTAAAATTATATTATAAAGCAGCAGTTACTAAAACCATCTGGTATTGGCTAAGAAATAGACTAGTTGATCAATGGAATACATTAGGTTCAAAGGACAAAACAGCCAATAACTTTAATAATATAGTGTTTGACAAACCCAAAGACACCAGTTTCTGGGATAAGAATGCATTATTTGACAAAAATTGCTGGGAAAATTGGAAATCAGTATGGCGGAAACTAGGCATTGACCCACACTTAACACTGTACACCATGATAAGGTCAAAATGGGTTCATGACCTAGGCATAAAGAATGAGATGATAAATAAATTGGAAGAGCATAGGATAGTTTACCTCGCAGACCTGTGGAAGAGGGAGGAATTTATGACCAAAGAAGAACTAGAGATCACTATTGACCACAACATAGAAAATTTTGATTATATCAAATTGAAAAGTTTTTGTACAAACAAAACAAATGCAAACAAGATTAGAAGGGAAACAATAAACTGGGAAAACATTTTTTACAATCAAAGGTTCTGATAAAGGCCTCATTTCCAAAATATATAGAGAACTGACTCTAATCTATAAGAAATCAAACCATTCTCCAATTGATAAATGGTCAAAGGATATGAACAGACAATTCTCAGACGAAGAAATTGAAACTATTTATAGACATATGAAAATATGCTCCAAATCATTATTAATCAGAGAAATGCAAATTAAGACAACTCTGAGATACCACTACACACCTGTCAGATTGGCTAGAATGACAGGGAAAGATAATGGGGAATGTTGGAGGGGATGAGGGAAAATTGGGACACTGATACATTGTTGGTGGAATTGTGAACACATCCAGCCATTCTGGAGAGCAATTTGGAACTATGCTCAAAAAGTTATCAAACTGTGCATACCCTTTGATCCAGCAGTGTTGCTACTGGGCTTATATCCCAAAGAGATACTAAAGAAAGGAAAGGGACCTGTATGTGCCAAAATGTTTGTGGCAGCCCTGTTTGTAGTGGCTAGAAGCTGGAAAATGAAAGGATCCATCAATTGGAGAATGGTTGAGTAAATTGTGGTATATGAATGTTATGGAATATTATTGTTCTGTAAGGAATGACCAGCAGGATGAATACAGAGAGGACTGGCGAGACTTACATGAACTGATGCTGAGTGAAATGAGCAGAACCAGGAGATCATTATATACCTCAACAACGATACTGTTTGAGGATGTATTCTGATGGAAGTGGATCCCTTCGATAAAGAGAGCCTTAATTGATCAAAGATGGACAGAAGCAGCTACACCCAGAGAAAGAACACTGGGAAATGAATATAAACTGCTTGCATTTTTGTTTTTCTTCCCGGGTTATTTATACCTTCTGAATTCAATTCTCCCTGTGCAACAAGAAAACTGTTCGGTTCTGCACACATATATTGTATCTAGGATATACTGCAACCCATTCAACATGTAAAGGACTGCTTGCCATCTGGGGGAAGGGGTGGAGGGAGGGAGGGGAAAAATCAGAACAGAAGTGAATGCAAGGGCTAATGCTGTAAAAAATTACCCTGGCATGCATTCTATCAATAAAAAGTTATTTTAAAAAAAAGGGGGGGGGGGAAGGATCCACGTATGCAAAAATGTTTGTAGTAACCCTTTTTGTAGCGGCAAGGAACTAGAAACTGAAGGGATGCTCATGAGTTGGAGAATGGCTGAATAAGTTATGCTATGTGAATGTTATAAAATATTACTGTTCTATAAGAAATGATCAGGAGGATGATTTTAGAAAGGCCTGAAGAGACTTAAATGAACTGATGCTGAGTGAAGTGAGTAGAATCAAGAGAACATTGCACATGGCAACAAGAAAATTATGTGATGATCATCTGTGATGGATGTGGTTCTTTTCAAGAATGAGATGATTCAGGCCAATATCAATAGACTTGTAATAGAGAGAGACATCTGCATCCAGAGAGAAAACTATGGAGACTGAATTTGGATCACAACATAGTTTTTTCCCCTCTTTTGTTGTTTGCTTTTTGTTTTCTTTCTCATTTTTTTTTCTTTTGTGATCTGATTTTTCTTGTGCAGCATGATAAATGTGGAAATATATTTAGAAGAATTTCATATGTTTACTCTATATTAGATTACTTGCTGTCTAGAGAAAGGGATGGGGGAAGGAAGGGAAAATATTAGAAAACAAGGTTTTGCAAGGGTCAATGTTGAAAACTATCTTTGCCCATATTTTGAAAATAAATTTATTATTTAAATTTTTTAAAAAGAAATGTCATACCCAGCATAATAGGTATGGCTTTATCAGAGCAGAATGCAAAGGAGCAATGGTGGTTGAGAATGATTAGACAAAGATAACTAACTATATGTTGAATTTATCATGGGATTTCAAATGACTAACATATTCATGGATGATGCTTTGCTGGAATGGACCTTTAAAGTTAAACCTCCATGTTAAAGGTAATGTACTTTTAAAGATAGTCAAGGATTGGTTTGCAAAATATCACAGAGATTTGGAGAAGAGAGGAAAGGGGAAAGGGAGAAGGGAATAGAGGGGAACAGGAAGGCATAGAGGGAGAAGAGGTCATATAGTTCAGCCTCTTCACTTTATAGATGAGCAAACTGAAAACCAGACAGATGAAACCCAGACATGAGTCCAAAGTCATCCAGTCAATAAGGGACAGATTGGGGATGGGAACTCAGAGCCCATGACAACAAATACAGTACTCCAATCTCTGTCCTTTCCACTTTAGCAGTCACATAACTATGAAGTGCAGAAAACACAAGATCCCATTGTCTATTGATTGTTGGTTACATAGAAATAACATACTGCTTATCCTTTTGTACAACTTAGTGTGAACATTGGTGTTCTGACCATTCTTTTGGTACTCTGCATCACTTTATTTTTTAAATATTTCTTTGTATTCTTCATTATTTGTCATCTTTTATGACAATAATATTCCATGGAATTGCTCTAATACTCTCTAGCTATTCACTGGTAAGACATATGAATGTTCTTAGTTTTTCTAGGCCTAAGAAAACTGTTGATATTTATTCATATGCTCTCATTTTTTCATTTTAACAGGATAAACATGTGTGGTGGTATGTCCCTGTAATCCCTTCTACTGGGTAGGGTTAAGGCTGCTAAATTGCTTGAATATCAGGAGTTCTGAATTATAGTAGGATAAAACCCAACTGGGTATCTGTACTAAAACCAACACCAATAGAATGAACCTATAAGAGCTGAGGGTCACCAGTCTGCCTAAGAAGAGACCAACTAGCCCAGGCCAGAGAAATAGAGCATATCAAAACTTCTGTGCTAATCATTCTTGGAATCAGACCCATAACCAGATGCTATACTTCTAGCTTGAACAAAATGGGAAGATCTAGCCTCAAAAATTAGTAAGATACAGTCCTATTAATAGGACCAATGGTTTAAAGGGACTTTGTCCGTTTTGAAATGCTTGATGGACACTCAAAATTCAACAACATATCAAAAATGCATTAAGAACTTAATATGTACAAAACACTATGTTAGATGCTAGGGATACATAGGAAAGGGATTAAAAGGAAAGAGACACTTTATTACTACTGGGAGAATAAAACATTTCCAGGATAGGTAAATACAAAGTATATATGAAGTAATTTCTATTCTACAACTTGAGGAATTAGGAAAAGTCTTACAAAATAGCAGCTGAGCTGTACTTTGAAGGACTCTAAGAATTCTAAGAGGCTATATATGTAATGTATACTTATATGTATAATGCATTCCATTTATATGTATGGCGCTATATATAGATATAGATATATATGCATACTATGCATTTATACATATGTGCATATGTGTATATATATATACACTATATATGCAGTTATGTGTGTATGTGTGTTTTCCAAAAGAGATTTTCCCAAAGATATTACAATGATTCCACTAGTTGTCTAGCAAGACCAGTTTTCCACAGCTCTACCAACACTGAATTTTATTGTTTTTGACCTTCTTTGCCAATCTACTAGCTATAAGATGTTATCTCAAAGTTGTTTCAACTTTCACTTCTCTCCTTATTGAGAGATTGAAACAATTTTTGATGTGGTTGTCATTTTCTTTTCTTTTTTTACAGGTTGCTAGTACATTTCTTTGACCATTTATCACATGAAGAATTCAAGTCATTCATAAGTTTCTCTTAATTCCTTACACAATTGGGGGTGTCAGATTTTTGTCAGACACATTTAAGCTACTTAAGCAAACAAAAGCTGAAATAATATAGAATGCAGCATCTCTGATCTGGAAATAACCTCAACGATCTAAATCCTAGCTTGATATAAAGTGTAAATCACCTCTTTGAAACATCCTCCAGCCTTTACTTGAATAATGCAGCAACAGAGGAGTCACTAGCTACATCAAGGCAGCCCATTCCATTTTTGAAAAATTCTCATCAATCAAGCAAGCATCTAATCATTTGAAAATTCTTGCCTATATCAGATGAAATCTGCATGATAACCAGAGAATTCACTCACTCTGGTCATGACTTCTAAAGTCAAGCAGAATAAATGTCATAGAATCATAAAGTTGGAAAAAAAAAACTTCTAGAAATCCTCTTTTCCAATAGGAATGAATGAGACAGCTTATGATGAGTCAGAGAAATAGCGGATTTAGGATTTGAATCCACCAACTCCACTGCCAATGCTCATTCCACTATATCACAAACAATTATCTGTTTTTTCTTGCTGAGACAGACTGAAAAGGGAGATCATAGAAACTGAAAAGGTTGATCAACTGGAAGTTCACTATGTTGGAGGACACATAAATATAAATACTTAAGTCACCTAGTAGAAGGGCAGAGATAAGGTTGAAGGAAAAGAAAAAAACTATAATTTCTGGAAATGATATTGTCTCCTGAGAAGCAATTTCTTCTAATCAAAAAGCAAGTCCCTTGCAAATGAAGAGCTGTGTTTACCTTGAAACAAAAATGCTTTGCTGGTATTGTGTAGTCCTGACACCTGAGTAACTCCAACAGTCGTATTCACAAGATCAAGCTCAGTGATAATGTCAAGTTGAAGGTCAGGGTCCATTCCAAAGCCTACCACTGCAAAAAAGAGAGAGAGAGAGACACATTTCAGCTTAAAATACAAAATCATATTGGCAATATAGAAGACTACAGTCAAGTGTGAAGAGAATAAAGATGCCTTCTGAGACAAGGATTTAACTACAATAACAACCCCAAAGGGAAAAGAAAATCTTTTCCTCCTTATTGCTACTACCTTCTTTACTCTTTTTTAAATCATCATTCCTCCATCTCCCCATGCTGTGAGATTCTGAGAAAGACAAGAGCTCCTATGCTACCTCCACCATCAGGGATGTCCCCAGAGTGCTCCCAATTAATCAAAACTTAACTGCCTGTAACAAAGGGGATAAAGGAGGCTTTTGCCTGGAGAAAGAAGCAGAAATGGAACAGAATAATAATAATGGCTGACATTTCTAGAGTACTTTAAAGTTTGCAAAGCGATTTACATATATTATCTCATTTAGGCTTTACCAGAATCCAGAGAGAAAGGTACTAGATTTCTAGATTTTCTAGATTAGAAAGTTGAATAACTTGCCCATGGTATCAGAGCAATCACTACCAAAAACAAGATTTCAATTGTCTTCCAGACTTTGAATCCAGCACTCACTTCAAGCTATTTCTCTGGGAAGACAAACAATTTGTAAGCTCCCTTCTAAACTTTCAACCAGAACGAAGCCTGAGTACATAGCCTACCTACTCGGACCCAGGACAAGAGTCTGCGTCCCTTCTTCTCATGTCAGAGGCCTAAAACCCTCCATTTCCTCCCAGGGAAGAAGAAGAAACAAAGAACGCTTGCTTGGAAACGGGAGGTGGGGAGGGAGGGTGCAAGGTGGAATAACTTGTTCCTGATTGCAACGTGATTCCCAATTATCAAAGGAAAAAAAGCAAAAAAAAAACCCTAATAATGTCCCCAGCACATTCTATCCAGTTGACTATGCTAAATCATTCATTAAGTCTGGGTCTACACTTAGCATCTCAATAGTGCAATTTTGGTTGCGCTGTTGGAGATGCGTTAATCAGCTACAGCTGTCAACTTTTGCTTAATGGTAATATGGAAGCTATGGAAGCTTTGTAAATCTCACATTGAATTTGTCCAGTGGAGATGGGGGATGAAGGTCACTTAGATGAGGTGAACTATCATTATCCTATTTACTTATTTCCTCCTCCATCCTGCACATTGGAAGAAAATGGTGAAATACAGAACATTTGCTACCAAATAATTCCATTCTCTTCCCCTGCCCCAAATAATTGCTGCCAGTCAAATCTTTTCTGAATAAAACCTTTTAAAAAATGTTCAAATAAAGAGTTAATTTAAAGGCACAGCTGGCCATTGGCTGGCCTGGGAATAGGGGAAAAGATTTGAGTAATTACTCCTCTGCCCCTACCAAGCTGTTTTTAACTCACTTCACTCCCTATCTCAGCTTGTCTCCTTCTTGTTCTGGCCTGGGGGAGGGGATGCAGGGGTTTTAGTTCTCTCATATAGGGGCTGTAGCAGTGTCAGTTTGGTCTTTTAACCAAGTCCGAAAGAGTTAATCCTTACCCCTGGAAAGGAAAGGAAAGAAAATCTAAAACCGTTAAATTATTAGCAAATCATTGCCTTCAGTCTTTTGTCACAGCATATAGGCTCCTTTATTTTACTATACCAGCTAAGAAAGGGGAAAATGCATGAAAGAAAGGGAGAAATGCTGAAAAATCTAGAGGGCAATTAAATTTATTGTTGATTGTTTTATAACCCTGGTCAGGCACTTTATTCATGGGAGAGAATAACAGAAATTTATCCCACATAGGAAATATGGGATAGATGTAGCTATTTTTCCCATAGATCTTCAGTTGAATAAAGGAAGTTACCAAGTACTTATGGACCCTGAGCATAGCTGAATGAGGAGGGTACAATTAGCATGCTTCTTCCCAAATTCCACTATTGCATCTGAATTTTTTCTCAATACTATGTCCCTGCCCATGTTCTGAATAAGACCTCACACTTTAGACTCATTGCTGTCAGATTCAGATCACCCTTTGCACAATGCATAGCACATAATATGTCCAGCACATAGTAGAGCTTCTGAGTTTGATCTCAGATCTACCACCCATTTTCTGGATTTAATATTGAAATTATTCAAATCCCAAGAAAGGGACCACATATCATTTCCAACTACTTCTAGGCTCTAGACCTTAGTTTAAATGATACCTATTTAAGATGAGTGACCCAGGCAAATCACTTAAGAAAAGTGCTTTGTAAATCATAAAGTTTTGGAAATAAAACTGCCAGCATCCTCCTCATTCGTCCTTTGTTTCCTCCCTCCTGGTTCTCCTTCTCTCCTTTCATTTTCCTCCTCCCTCCATCACCCTGCTATGAGAATTTTGGCAACCCTTTCTCCAGGTGTTTCCATTAATCACTAATTGGGTTGTTGCCTCAAGCAAATTGAGCCCTGTTAAAGAATTTAAATCAAAAAAGCCAAGGTCTCCCATTGGATCCAGGGTCATCCAGTAATCCTAATCTACATCTGGCCACTGGACCCAGATGGTTCTGAAGGGAAATGAGGCAGGTGACCTTGCCCAGCCTCCCTCACTTCAGTCCAATTCACTCGAATATCATAGCAGCATCTCCCTGATATCATGATGTTCTTCAAGAATGAGGACAAATATCGGATCTACCTGTTAATTATCATTAATCTCCTGCAGGTTTATACAGGGTACCCATCAGTGTGTCAGTAAATGTTTAAGAATCAATGGGGGAGGAGGGGAGATGTATGCAGAACACACTTCTGAGTTTAATCTGCTACATTAATATTTTCTCTATTATTTAAGTCTAGAAAAGCAAAGGAAAAAAAACTAAAATTGTAAAAAAAAAAAATCAATCCCCAGTTTGTAACTATTGCTAATTTAAGAGCAAAAATGGTCACACTGAAAACTTAAAAATCAGTTCTCTCCAATTGCTCTGAGCTGACTCCAACACACCCCTGAGAGTCCCCCTGTCTCCCATCCAGCCAGATCCCTAATTCCTTCTTCAACCTTATCTTGGGTGAAAATATGAGTGGAGTTGGAGGGGAAGAGAAATTCTGTGAAGAAATTTTAAAAGTGAGAGAAAATGATCTCGGGATTTTGACAAAAACTTTCAAAGTAATCAACTTTCTGCCATATTTTAATATGAATATAATTATGTTACCTATAAATTTATATATCATTATATATATTATTTAATACATTATACAGTATATGTTATGTCTTGATACATAGATATTATATGTAAATATTAAAATAATATAAGAAAATAATAAATCTAGCATAGCAAACAAATGGTTAGCCTCGGAATATGGAAGATCTCAGTCCAAGCCTTGCTTGGGATATTTGCTTGCTTACATGCTAGACATTCTTTAAGCCTTTAGTTTTCCAGGCAGTATTCTAAGACTGAAAGTAACTTTGCATTGATAGAGGTAATGGCCATATTTGGAATTCATTATACTGTTGAATTCAAAGTCTAAGATTCCCTATCCCCTCAGAAAAATGAGTATGGAAATCCTGGTCAGGTTAACAAATTATCCATCCTAACCCATTTGGAAGAGGCCATGACAGACTTCAATAATTAATTGATCTACAGAATTATAAATATAATCTAAGAAAGGACCTCAACCAATCAAGAGAGATGAAGAGGAAGAAATGCCAACATTTTCTATAAATTGGACTTCTAATAAGACTAATGCTATCAATATTTTTTAACTCGTGGCAGAAGAAAATATAAATAGCAGAAGAGAATGTCCACTAATGTTTTTTAGCAAGAAAGAATAATTAGCCAATTCATTAGTCAGGATTTTTTTTTCATAAGTCAGAGTCTCTTTACCTCTATTCTTGCCACAGGATATGGATGAGTCGCAGAAGACCTGACCCTCTGCAACCCACATCACCACTTACAGAGAAATCCTAGGCACCCAGCCAAGCCCATCATCTAGAGAACAGGATGAAGTTCTTTCCTAAACCATTAATAAGGATGATACTTTAAGTGAGGAAGAATTCCACTCAGAAGAAACAATTCAACTTGGTAAATGTCTATTAGGAGACAACTGAGTGCAAGAACTGTGGACTTCCACAGCTGATCCGAGGCCAAAAAGTACTACTTAATTATACTCTGTGCCTTCCATCCAACTTAGATCCCTGAATATCACTTCCAACCTGTCCTGAATGGTATAAGACACTTAGATCCTACCAACTTAACTAGGATGACCTGACAAAACCCTGTCAGCTTGTGTCTAGTGAATTCAAGGAGCAGAGAAATCAAGGACAGGTGCCAGGATTCTATTTTCACCTTGAGAATATAAGGCAAAGAATTCATATTGCCATCTCCCAGTTGCATGTCTTCTAGGAATCAAACCAGAGATGAATTTAAATAATCCTCAATTTTTTTTTCTGTGAAGAACTTCAGGAAACAATAGCTGTCCCTTCTCTAGAAGGAAATGATTTTCTGAAAGCAAATTTCACATTGCTTTGTGTTTCTGCCATCTAAAGCAACTTCCAGAAACTTGACATTATTGTTTCTTCTCTTTCACTCCACTATCCATTTATTTAAAAAGTATACTTTATTCTGCCAAAGCCTATGCCCTCAAGAAATGCCCAGATGCCCTCTGAAGAAATTCCATCCTGTCTTTGTTTTACCCTTTAAATATGTGATAAGGATATTCTTCCCACTACCCTTGCCTACTTTGTGTTTCCGAGAATAGAAATTCATTTCTGATTCAAAGTAACTGAACTGCTCTTTTTTCAAAAGTACTCTAGACATATGCCAACAAGGAAGTCAAAAATTAAAACAGCATACACAACTAACGGTATCCCTGCAGGCCAAAAGAAAATATAGTATGAGAATACAACTATAGGCAATAGAAAGTATAGTATAACATATTTTTTCAAGAAAATATAGCCTATCATAGTATAGCAGCAGTATTGGACTGCTAACATCAGGCAATCTAAGTTTGAATCTTAACTGATACTTACTAGCTGTATGACTTTGGAGGTATCTTTCACCTTCCTGGGCTTTAGTCCTCATTCATAAAAAAGATTAAACTAAGGGCAGCTAATTGGTGCAGTGGATAGAGCACCAGTCCTGAAATCAGGAGATTCAGACACTTAACACTTCCTAGCTGTGTGACCTTGGGCAAGTCACTCTACCCCAATTGCCTCAGCAAAAAAAAAAAAAAAGATTAGATTAGGTAACCCCTAAAATCTTTCCCAACCCCAAATCTATGATCTAATGTATTGAGGGAGAAATAAATCAATTATATTTCTAGAACATTTTTTTCTCTTTTCTTCTTTAAATTGGTCCCCACAAGATGAAAATGCCTTGTACCAATAGCAGAACTATGCAAAAGATATCATTTCACACATTTCCCAGGAAATCAGGAAACCTATTAATGAGGCAGCATTTGCCTGGTCTCCCTTGTACATGGTGGGAAAGAAGTGGCTTCATTAAAAGGAGGAGGGGGAAGAGAAATGGTTTCTGCTTATATCCAGAGTGTGGAGCTTCTGCCCTTTTCAGGAAGCTTATTAAACTCTTAAAGTTTTCCCACTTAGTATATAACTGCTCTACAAATGTCACCAGCTGGGGAATTGGAATTACTCAGAATAAGCAATTTCTAAACAACTTCAAAGAAAAGAGTGTAAATATCCCAGAGACTCAAGGGCCAGAACCCAGCATGGAAAGCTCTGGGTTAATTTTCCAACACTTGTTGCTAACCCACCTCTCTCTCAGCTGCCTCAAGGAATGAGACCGTTCCAAAATCTTTTTAGTTCACTTGGTCCATGTGGGCCAGGGCTCCCACCCAAATCAGCCTTAATTTGATTCATCCTCAGATCTAATCCACTACCACTGTGATCATGCTTTTCTTAGCCCAAATGGCACAAGACAAAGATAGGCTAGTTATTTTACCTTGCCTCTCTCTTGAACATCTTTTTCTATCAGCAAATTTATTTTATCCATTGAACTCCAACTGTGCTGTTAAAGGGGAAATTAACTTCCCTTCTCAGCAACTCTTCTACCCAGGCTTTGTTCCTTTAGCTGTCTGTTCACAGCAGATGCTCACAACTCTCTCATTTAATAATAAATTAATAACAGTGGATGGCATCCTTTTCATGGTTCTTCTCCTTCCTATCAGACAGCCGCTGCTCTCTAGAGCAGTGATACAAATGGGGGTGAAGGGGCACTAATCCATACATCAGTATTCCTGCAGGCCATATATTGACCTAGTTTTATAATGTGGTGTTGTCTGTATTTTATTGTATTTTTGTTTATTTTATTAAACATAACCCAATGACATTTTAATTTGTTTGGGCCCCTCCTTGGGGGTACTGCTGATCTATCTTTCACACCTCTGCCCTGGAGCTTTGAAAGGGAAGAAGCATAAAACTTAGGCTTAAACACCTTAGTAACTAAGTGATCTTGGTCAAGAAATTGAACCTTTCTGAAACTACATTTTTCTAATCTAGAAGATGAGGATGAGAGTTAGTTTCAGAGTCAAAAAAATATGGTTTCAAGCCTTGCTTCTGATACAGACTCACTGTGTGACACCAGGCAAGGAGCTTAACTTCTGGCAGCTCTTTGCCATCCCCTTACTGGAGTATGTTTCCATGATGAACTCCATTGGCAGAGGAAGCTCCTTTCTGGCAGTTGCCTATATCAAGAAAATCATAATCTCTCCTGTGCGCAAAATGAAGTTAAGAATAGTAGGCAGCGATATGGGACAGTGTCATGGATAACATGCTGGACTTTAGAAGAATCAAAAAAAAAAAAAAAACTAAGTTCCAATCCTATTTCAGACACTTTACTAGCTGTATAATCCGAGTAAGGCATTTAATTTTTCAGCCTCAGCTTCCTCATCTTTAAAATGGAAATAATTATAGTACCTACTACCCAGGACTGTTGTGACGATCAAATCATGAATGAAATGAATGCTGTAAATGTGTAATGAAATCATAGGTATAAACTGTTTTACAAACACTAAAATGCAAAATAAATGTTAATTATTGTTATCATTTCTACTACCTCCCTCACTAAATTGTGAGGACCAATAAGCTAATCAGTATTAGTAATTTGTAGAACTTTATTTTGTTTTGATCCACACCTGTAATTTAATCAAAATAAAGTATCCCCTTACTGCTTGAGTATTAAAAAAGAAACTGCTTTGATCACACAGCAAATATGTAACAGGTGAAAGACTTAAACTTCTATAAACACCTTCTATCCCCTTAGTCCAGCTGCCTTTCTTCTATGCAAACTTAGAGGTCATATAAAAGGCAGTTATAATTATCCTCATCTGCAGATGATCTCCCTCTTTATCCCATGCTCCTTAAGGGAGAACCCCACAAGATGGGATGCCAGTGGGAAAATGCCCATTGATTCTCATGTATTCCCATTTTCTGCTTGGAGGCCTCAGAGCAAAAGTGCTAATAAAAGGTGTTATTGATGTGATTATAACCTTCTAAAGTTGCTACAAAATATTCCAAAGTGTGGGTCTATCTATGAACTCATCAATGAGGATATTCCCTTGAGTGATGCAGATTGTACCCTATTCATATCTTCTCATCTGTTTAGCTTTTGTCCATCTCATGTCAATATTTCACCACAACTGCAGGGGTCTTCCTAATGAACTGTGAGCCTTCTTCAAGGTCCTTTGACCATGAAAATACCAGAGGAGAATTCAGACAGCCCATATATCCTCACTGCAATATTACTGCTATTTACTGGATATCCCAAAATTACCTTTTAAAAAAAATTCACATTTATCAACCCAAAGAACAGCGTCTCTTACCTACACTGCATGTGTTTTTGTTTTGTTTTATTTTTCATGTTTATTCTAACATGTGACTACATTAGTTTATTAGTTTAGGGCAATGGTTCTCAAAGAGCACTCCAGATAATCCTGGGGTCTCTAAAACCCATTCAGAGGGTCTACAAACTCAAAATTAGTTTTTATCTCTAATATGATAAATACCTATAACTCACATAAACAAAAACTCTTTGGACAGACTCTCAATAACTTTTAATAGTTTAAAGACACTGAGAAAAAAAAGTTTGAGAATCACTGATTTAGGGAACTACCAGCAAAAGAACTTCTGTCAAAGGCTATCTCCAACTAATCTTTGATCTCTAGTCTTGAAAGGTTGGATGGGGACCCTGAGAGTTGAAATGATTTTCCCAGCAAGATCTAGCCAATAAGAATCAGAGGTGACTTGAATCAACATCTTCCTGAATCTCAAGCTCACTCTCTCCATGTAGCAACCTCACATATTCCACATTATTCTTTGAATAAATATCATCAGAATTAACAATTCATACAGCATTTTTATGTGGCACCTATCATAAGATCTTTCATATGTAAGTTAAGTAACTACTGCTAGCCTAGCTGCTCTGAGTCCCACTTTAATTAAAGTATGCGTGATAGGATCTATTCATTTCCACTAAAAAGAGACGATATTTGAGTAGCTCACTAAGCGAATGGCATGTTTGTTTCATCCTTGACTGTTAACAACCCAAAGAAACAATTGTTATACCAGATAAACAAAGTTTCCAAGAGCATGTGCCGTTTCAGATAAACTAATCACCAGGCAAGCTTTGCTATTTATTGGGAGGACTGATGTGTTACCCTGGGATAATGGGTTCTTTGGAAAAAGAAAAAAAGAAAAAACTTCTACCATGAGGTAATCTAGTCAGAATCCTTCCCTGTCCCCAACTGTCTCCCTAGTTCTTTTATGATTCTTTATTAGAAAATCAAAATATTACCGTATACAGACAATGCATAAAACCAAACATTCTCCCAATAGTATTCCAAAATTCAGTGCTATATATAGCCAGGACAAGACAAGTAGAACTTTATCTCAGAACAAAAAAAAATAGGAAGTATTGAGAATGCCGCACTATTAAGAGTGCTTCCACACTTGCTAGACCTGCCCCCTTGGCAACAGGCTCATGTGTGGGCACTTCCTATCCTGCCATGTCTCCATTCCAACAAGTTCAGAAACCGATATTTCAACCTGGATCAATTTCCTCCCTTTCCACCAAAGGAGACCTTACTCTTCCCCAGGGTACCTTTCTTCTCTCTCTGATCATCCTTAAACGTGTGAGTCTCTACAATCACTGACTCCAAGTGTACAAATTAACAAATTGGTATTCCAGGCTAACATCATCCCTAAAGTATTTTGACTTTAAATTATTTAAGGGCTTGTGATTTTCATTCAGGTGAGTATATTCCCTTCACCAAAGCTGGCCCAACTCTTAACAAAGTAATATACACACATATTCACAAAAGAAAAAAACTTATTCCACAGTGACCAACCCTTGGATAATGAGTCTCTTGATCTAGACTAGCAAGGCTAATCTTCAAAAACCAAATTTATGTTTTTGTGTGTGTACATAATATATATGTATGATATATATATATATATATATATATATATATATATATACATATATATATATATTATACGGATGCATATATGCATGTATTCCAGTTTGCTTGGAATCACTTAGAAGAACAGGAAGCACAACCTTCAAAAACTTATGATTGCCTCCCAAATGATAATGAGGTTTCAAGAGAGGAAATAATACTTCACTTTTTAAGATAGGGTTTACTGTCTCCTGCAGTAGCAAGTAGTGGGAAACATCCTTTCTCACACAGGGAAACATAAATAGATGGATATTTATGGAAATGGTTCAATCTGACTATAGTCACACTATACCATATAACCACTAGAATGGTTAAGCTGGCCACTTGGCATTTCTACATTCTGTCCTTGGGAATAATATTTGATATGTTGGCATTTGAAGTTAACTCAATTTAAAATGAGCCCCTACTTGGAAATCTGGGGAAGGGTGGTGTCAGAACCAAAGCTAGAGCCCTTGGGCATAGCCTCTCAGCCTGATTGGGACTCTAGCACTTAGATATTGCAAAGAATAACCCCTCCTGGTGGGCACTGAGCAAAGTTAAAATGAGCCTTACTTTTCCATTCAGCCTGGGACCAGGGCAAGATGGGAAGGCAGACAAAACTGAGCAATCAAGAAGAAACTTCCCAAAGAAGATATAATGAGGATGTTTGGGAAAGGTAGGAAGAAGTGTTTTCTCATTTCTCACCCTTTACGAAGCCCTGCCAAGACAAGAGCATCCAAGTGTATCTTAAACTGGGCAAAGGCTGAAATGGAGTCTTTAGACCCAATCAGTTCCTAGAATTGTACTTAGGGATGGGAAAAGCACACGGGATTGAGTAGGGAGAGATTAGCAGAGACTGGTGAGAGGACAAGACTCCCTTCCCTCTCCAATCCCAAGTCTGATTCAGACCACAAGCTGTCACAACGAGGCGGGAGAGCTACGGGAACTTTTCTTTCTTAGAAACCTCTTCTGTTCCCCTGCAACCCTCTTCCAGTACATTTGCGTTCCCCAGGCGGAGAAATGAAGGGAAGGAGGACCACGGAGGTTCCAAAAGAAAAGGAAGCTCGTCAGATTTGTAGTTGAGGTTCCGGAGGCACCAGGGGCTGAAGTGAATTGGAGTGAGAGGAGTATCTGAAAAGCCATGGAGGGAAGGCAACTGAGGCTCCGAGTGGCAGGAACTGGAAAGGGTCCCCTGGTCAGGGCCCCTGGGCCACTTTTCCAACTCCCTGGGAATGGGCAGGGACTTAGTTTCCCTCTCCCATTTATCGTCTCCACTCGTCAAATGGAGAGGAAAGAACGGACCTGGTCTTCCTTTCTTCGCCGTGCCCCACCCGTCCCCAGCCCCCAGGATGCCCAGCGAAGGGAGAAGACGTGAGGGGCAAAGGGCAGGATGCAAGGATTTCAATAAGCCTGCGACTTCAAAGGCAAAGTGAAGTGGAGAGTTGGGACCATTATCCTGAACTAAAAATCTTTCCTAAGAAGGGGGAAGGGAAGCAGGGGCCTGAATGATTCACCTGGAGAGTCACCATTGCTCCAGTTCTCCGAGACATTTGCTCAATTCTCCACTTTGAGAGTGGGGACACTGGCCAAGCCCCACAGCGAGGGCGGGTGGGGGCGCTTGGTTCTTCGGTGGAATCGGGATGCTTCTCTGTCTCCTACCTCTCAGCCTTTCCATTCAGCTGCTGCCGACCCCAAGAACAAGGTCTGGGCTACACGTTCGGGGCTCCCTTTAGGCTCCGGACCGCTTGGATCCCGGCGGTGCTCTCCCAGTTACCGGCTGGGAGGGCGGTGTCCAAAGAGCCTCTCAAGTTTAGGGACTCGGGGGGGAAAGGAGGAAGAGGTTTCACCATCTGGGCTTGGCTTCTGTTGCACGCCCAGGAACTGTCCCCTGGGGAAGCTAGGGTACGGCCACGGCGAGCTCAACTCGCCACCTAGACTGGGAGGGGATCAGCATAGTGGGCATTCCCAGGAAGCGCCCGCTCCACGAGTACCCACTCATTTCAGTCTCTGGAGCTGCGTCTCCCTCCCCTGTAGTCTAGGGACCCTCTACCCTCTCACCCCGGGGCTAGTGGGTCAAGGAAAGAGCTAGAGCCTTGCAATCTACACCGCCCCCTACCCCCAGGAAGAAGCGCTGAGATGCTGGAGAGCAGTTCGGATGCCAGCACCCCCGCTCCCCTGGCTCTTTGCACCGCTTCTCGGTGTCCCTTCCGGGGCTTCGGTCCCCACACCTCCCTCTAATAATACCCACGACCCCGGACTCCACTTACCTGACCTGGCTGCGCTCAAACAAACCCACAGGACCAAGATTATATCCATGGGCACTGGCTCCCGGTGGGTCCCCGCGGGAAGGGGCGCACAGAAAAAAAAGCAAAAATCAGGAAAGCTCCCGGAAATCTTGTGGCCCGCACTGCACGGACCCTTCAAAGTTGAAGAGGGGAGGGTGACGAGTGGGAGACTCCGAGAGGCCACGGAGAGCCCGGAGCACAGCGGCGGGCGAGAGAAGACTCGGCTGGGCTGCAGCGGCCGGTGGGGTGCGGAGCTGCGCTGCTCTGCGCTCCGGGATCAGTCCATGCGCCGTGCCGGGAGAGGGTGCGCCGTGCCCGGGGAGGGTGCCCGGGCCGCCCTGCCCCGCCCTCCCCTGCCCTCCCACCCACCCACCCACCCACCCCGTGGGCAGCCCAGCAGGCGGCGGCTCTGGCGGCTCGGGATCAGAAGTCCGGGCGCTGCGGCTCAGCTTTCTTCCGGGCTCCGGAAAGGCATAAGGGGCTTGGCGACTCCGGCAGGTTGCGCTCCCCTCCTGAGCCTCTTGGATCCGCCTTCTTCGCCTAGCAGCCAAGGAAGAGGAGGAGGACGAGGACGAGGATGAGGAAGACCAGGAGGAGGAGGAGGAGGAGGAAGAAGAGGACGAGGACAAGGAGGAGGAGGACGAGGAGGAGGGGCAGTGGAGGATAGAGGGAGGGTGGAGGGGCAGGAGGAAGAGGAGGATGAGAAGGAGGAGGCAAAGCGCTGTGGCTGCTGCTACTGCTGCTGCTTCTCCAGCTGAGCTGGCGCTGCCGCCTCCACCACCGCGCTCCTGCTGGACTAGTAGAACAACGAGTCCGTGAAGGGGAGAAAATAAATAAATAAATGCACGCCGCCTCCTGGATGCGGGTTAAGAACCCCTCTCCAGTTTAAGCACAAGCGCCCGGAGGTGCCAGGCTCGCCCCTGCCATCACTGAGCTGCCCTGGAGATTGTGGAAGTTGTTACAGAGCATCCTGCCGAAATCCAGAAGCGCCAGAGTATTCGAGGCTGGCTTCCTTATAGGGAAAGCAATAACCTGGAACAGCCAGCCCCTCCCCAAAAAACACCCAGGAGAACACTGGTTTTCTAAGAGGATTCGCCCTAGCAGCTGGCTAGGGTGGGGGGGTAGGAAGATGGGGAGCGCAAGGGAAGAGAGAAGAAACGATTGGGCACCGAGTCTGTCCTCCTCCTGCCTCTTCCCATGCCCATTACTTTCTGACTCCATTCATCTCCGAACAACTTTCTCTCAGTTAAACCTTCTGAAGAGTTGAGTTTGAAGAATTTGGCATTATTGGTAGGAAAGAGATGGAAGGAGAATGGAGGAGGGCAGAATCTCTTCCAAAAAAAAAAAAAAAGATGTCAAGGATAAAAAGAAAACATAACTAAGGGTCCCATGAGCAGGGGGCGTACTGAGTTAGGATTCGATATATCTGGGAGTCTGTCTGCACCCTTGCCTTCCTCAGGGCCAAAGACCCCTTACAATTCCCGCTACTTTTTGTTTCTGTCTAAAGTGCAGCTATCAAACCCTCGCCCTGCATCAGGAACAAATAACATCCCTAGTGTTATCCCGAACCAGAGAAAAAGGAAACTTGGAAATAATTAACAAGATCAATTAAAAAATACAATAAAACATGGATAACATTACATTTAAAACTCGCTCGATTTGTATGTAGCCCGCAGGGATCCTTATGTACAGCATTTAATAGCCACCCTCCCTTTCCAAACTGGTCTAAAGCAGTGACTGAAGGAATAACAAAGAGCAATGAAAAGATGAGCGTTTAGACCTGCAGCATATTATTCAAACATGATCTGAGCCCGAGAGGAAGGGTGCAAACTGTGAGTCAAGAAAAGTGTATTGAAATAGGAAGTGTGCGAATGATGTAGCTCAAAGTGAAAGGGGACAGGAACAGGGTGTTCCTCTAATTCTCCCACAAGACAGAGAAAATCTCCAGTACCTTGGAGAGATCCTGGCTTAATGGAAGGCCAAGAGTAAGCGCAGCCCCAATGAGAAGGCACAGTCGGCTGAGTTTTAGATCACAGATCCATCCACATATTGACCTTTGATTGGGCAGCTCTGTGCCTACTTCTCAGAAATTTTATGACTTTTCTTCTGTAGTGGAACCGGGATTTTTTAATCACCTTCTGAGAAGCTTCATGCTTCTCCCAGAGAAGATAAAAGGCTATAGCTCCCCATATAATATCTTCTCTGGTCTGTGACCCTTCTTTCATAGAGAATTTTGACCTCTGAGATTTCTTCTGAGATTATCTTTACTTTCATCTTCATATGCTATTTGAGTGGATGCAGAGTCATGAAAACTGAAATCACAGAAAATATGATTTGTACTAAATTAATTACACATAATTTAAAACTCCTGATTTAGTTCATTTTATTAAAGCCTTCTCCCTGGACCTTAGAAGGTGGAAAATAACGTTTTCCCCTAAGTTACCCATTATTTCCAACGTTTAACATTCAAGACCACTACCCAAAGTCCTCTTCACTACAAGGGATCAACTATCGACTTTTTTCTTGCCATTCCATACTCACCTTCTTTTATTTCATTTGTATTCTGAGAGATAATTTTGTTCTGAGCTGCCACATTGAAGATGTTTAAAAAGGCAAGTTTTGACTACATTGTTTTTTAATCCGTGCCCTATTTTTCTTGTCATTCTCCCTTCTGGGTCTTTGTCCCACTTTGTGCTCTACATTTGGGTCCCTTGGCAGGCAGAAAGGAGAGTGAGCAAACAGGTTAGTTCTGAATGCTGACAGCCTTACTAAAGGGAAGAAAAGTGAACGCACAAATCACAGGGCTCAGTGCACTCTAAAACTGAAGTTAGAAGATGAAGAAGTAAACTGATGTCAAGACTCAGGCCTAATCTCATTTCAACCAATTCTCCTTCCATCTCCAGCGGGATTCAACTCTGGCCCCAAGGGAGAGCAGACTTTACTATTTTCATTACAGAGGATGAACTTTTCCTTTCTGCCTGGAGGTTTGTATTTGTAAGTCTAACATTAAAATAACACCTTACAGAAACCAGAAGGAAGAATTCCCTAGATCCTATTAAATCTTCTGGAGTAGAACATCAGAAACTCTATAATATTGTATGAGACATGTTTCCCCTCTTCTCAATAGTTTTCAAATAGAACTTGGCAAGGATGGGTGCCAACAGCTTTAGTCATTGCAACGATCTGTTAGAAAATTTCAAAATCTCAAGACACCTTAAAATCTGCAATGACTCAGAAACAGAAAAAATGAAAACTCAGAATTTGAGAACTGGAAGGAACCTCAAAAACCAGTTAGGCCTACTCAGACCTGATATATAACATGCACCCCAACTGGTTATTCTGTTTAAATCCCATAAAGAGAGGGAAACAAAAACCTTAAGATGGTCCATTCCACTATGGAACAGCTCTCTTTGTTAGGAAGTTTTTTTTTCTTTTGTCAACCATAAATTGACCTCTTTTCAGCTTTTACCCATTACTCCCAGTTCTGGGTGGAAGCAGCCCCAGTGCTCTGGTACCAAACAGAACAAGTCTAATCTGGCCTGCTCATTTGGCTATTGTGTCCTCTCTGATAAGTGCTAAGGATTGGGTGAGACAGCTGGGTCTATCCATCTTAAAATCTCTGTAATCAATAATCCCTATGAGACTATACCTTTAGACTGTTCAACTAAAAGCAAAATAAGACATACACTTTGTCATAGCAATATAGCACTGCATCTTTAATAATAATGACAATTAATAGGTTATAAATCTTTCTTAGATAACTTTGTGTTTTATTGTTTTTAAAAAAGACTGATTCCTGGGGAGACTTTTTGTTTGATTGTGGGTATTTGTAAGAAGTTGGTGATGTTCACAGCACAAACACATGAAAATTTCCATGAAAAGAGGCTGTATTCCTTCATTTGTGTGTCTAAACAGCTGCACACCAGTTTAATAAATGCCATGTTTTGTCATTATTTACAACTACAAGGACTCTCAATGTAGGCAGTATGATGTAATGGAAAGAGTGACAGATTTTTTAAATCAGAATTTAGTTTGAATCCCAGCTCTCAGTTATCTTAGCTAACTCATTTCACTTCTCTTGACCTCAGTTTCCTTATCTACAAAACGAGGGGTTGAAATTATACAATTTCTAAGGGCTTTTCTAACACTACATCTTTTTTATCTCTTGCCCTGGGAATTCCATGAGTATATTCTGCTCTTTTTTATCTCCTCATCTTTACCATCTATTCTTCAACTGGTCAACCTAGAAAATGATACTTGGGATAACTCAGACTACTCGTTAATGATTATTTTACCATCTTTGGGGATGCTGCTTCCTCTTGGATCATCTATAGCATCTTCAGTGCCATTTTGTATGAGCCAGAAAATCTCACAGAGAGAGGGAGAAACATAAACATCAGAAAATTATCGATGTGAGAAAGTCGAGAGAATAAGATCAAGAACCAAGTAGCTATATAGGACTTGTCAAGAAGAAGAGCTGCCTCGTAATCTAACACTGAAGCAAAAGAAGAGAGTTTTTGATGTTTGAAGGAGAGGAGATGAAGAATGCCATATTTGATGATTCCTATTTTCTCAATAAGAGAGGAAGTAAGATCATCTTAGAGGGTTAAAGGGGAGTAATTGAGGTCTTTTTTGAGAAGAGAAGATTTGGAACAGTGTCAATGGGAATGCATGGAATGCAATCAAAGGTATTTAAAAGGTTTGCAGTACAGTGATAAATACTCAATTAAGTGTAAGTAACAATGTTAAGTGACTTCTAGCACACCAAATGCAGGTGTGGAGAAGGAATATGGTGATGGTATCTATTGTACAATCCCTTGTTCTATTTCTTTTCCAACTATGTCTCTCCTACCAAAACTACAACATGATGTAATATAAAAAGAAGTAGACTTCTTAAGAGACCTAAATTCAGTTTAATTTTTAAAATATTTCATAGGATCCTAGTTTTAGAATTGTAAAGCCCCTCAAAAGTCATTGAGTTCATTCTCAAAAAGCTATCAAATTGTGCATACCCTTTGACCCAGCAGTGTTACTACTGTGCTTATATTCCAAAGAGATTTTAAAGAAGGGAAAGGGACCTGTATGTGCAAGAATGTTTGTGGCAGGTCTCTTTGTAGTGGCCAGAAACTGGAAACTGAGTGGATGCCCCTCAATTGGAGAATGGCTGTGGTATATGGAGAATAAATTGTGGTATATGAACATTATGGAATATTATTGTTTGGTAAGAAATGACCAGCAGGGTGATTTCAGAAAAACCTGGAGAGACTTACACAAACTGATGCTGAGTGAAATGAGCAGGACCAGAAGATCATTATATACTTCAACAACAATACTATATGACGATCAATTTTAATGGATGTGGCCTTCTTCAACAATGAGATGAACCAAATCAGTTCCAATAGAGCAGTAATGAACTGAACCAGCTACACCCAGCGAAAGAACTCTGGGAGATGACTGTGAACCACTACATAGAATTCCCAATCCCTCTATTTTTATCTGCCTGCATTTTTTATTTCCTGCAAGGCTAATTGTACACTACTTCAAAGTATGACTCTTTTTTTTTTTTACAGTAAAATAACTGTTTGGGCCTCTATACATATATTGAATTTAACTCATACTTCAACATATTTAACATGTATTGGTCAACCTGCCATCTAGGGGAAGGGGTCGGGGGAAGGAGGGAAAAAGTTGGAACAAAAGGATTTGCAACTGTCAATGCTGAAAAATTACCTATGCATATATCTTGTAAATAAAAAGCTATAATAAATTTTTTTTAAAGTCATTGAGTTAATTTCTCTCATTGTACAGATGAAGAAATTAAGGGCTTGTCAGGTTAAGTGATTTACCCAAGATGATACAGGTAATAAGTATCTAAGACAGACTTCACTCTATCTCAGATCTTAATTATTTCTTATTTATTCTGTATATAGCTTGCTCTGTTTATTTTTTTTTTTGGACATTGTCTCTCCTTATCAATTGTTTGCTTCTTTTTGTATTCCCAGAATTTAGTACAATGCCTGGCACATAGAAGGAGCTTAATAAATGTTTATTGATTGATTCCTAACTCTGGATGCATTGTTCTGTCCACTACTTCACAATAACGTACAAGGTACTGTGCTAGATGTAAGACAAAAATAAGAGTAAAGCAAAACATTCCCTTCTCCAAAGAATTTACATTCTACAAGAAGAAAGCAACATATATACATATATGTGGATATCCATATATATAGTGTATATATGTAAACAAAAGATATATACAAAGTGAATATAAAGTGAAATGCCCCAGGAAAAGGTTATTAAAGACTGAGGGAATCAGGAAAATCTAGCTGAGTGAGTAGCACATAAGCTGAAACTTGAAGAGAGCATAGAATTCCAAAAGGGCTAGGTAAGAAGAGAAAGAATATTTTAGGCACAGTGGATAGATTTTATTGTTTTCTGGTTCTGACTCTGCCACTACTAGCTGTGAGACATTGAGTGTGATCTTTAAACACACTAGATTTCAGGTCCCATATTAAAAAAAAAAAAGAGTTCACTTCTCTCATATTCATGAAATTATCTCTTAGTTCCTTCCTTCCAGCTCAAAAATTCAATGTCTTCCATACTGATTTCTAGAAACACATCATTGTATCACCTTATTTATTCCACAGGCAGTGGGAAAATGCAGAAAATATTAGTGCTCAAGTTTCCAACAGTGGTGGGTCACTTGTAATCTCTCACTCTCACAAGTGGAAAAATACAAAAAAGAAAAGATATCCCTCATTTTGACCTTCAGGCAAATTTCCAACTGAATTCTTTAATCCTAGTCTGAGGATATTCATTTGTGGAATAATGACAAATAGTATGTGTTTGAATAGACTAAATCCAGTGGTCCATTTGATATAACCAGCTTTAATAACTCCAATGTTAGTTATATCCATGTTTTTGCCAAATGAATTTTAGTTGTTCACACAGATCTATTGTAATTAGTCAAAGAAGTTTAGAATTGAAAGTATCTCAAATGTTGAATAAGATTTTGAACTTTACCAATTTCACTGATTGTTAATAAAAGATGGTTAACATTGATAGGCAAGCAGTTATCCTCTAGCACCTAAGGTGGTAACATCTACCTATCCATAACACAGGCTCTCTGAAAAAAAAATCGTACAAGTTTAGAGTTATAAAGGACCTCAAAATATGTCTATTTTCATTTTATAAGTGAGGAAACAGGCCCAGGGAAGTGAGGGACTTGATTACATGGCAGACAAGACTAGCACCCAAATTTCTTGATTTCCTGTCCAACACTATTGATTCCTTCTATGAATAAGTGATATTTCCCACCTTCTTTTTCTTGTTTAAGTCCTCTGTTTTCTTAACTTTTTTAAATGGAGAAAAATATTGTCCAAATTGTGTGATCTTTATGCTGCCCAAAAATCATCTGTTGAGTTTCCTTGACTCAGTACTGCCTTACCCAAGCAATAACTTTGATTCAAAAATTTCCTCAGCCAACATGCCTGTATTCCTAGATATCTGGGAAAATGAAGGTGTTGGGTTGCTTGTGGTTGAAATTTTCCAAGTTAGAGCGATGCTAAAAGCAATCCAGTGTCCATACTAAGTCTGGTACCAATATGGTAAATCCCTGAGAATGTGAAACCACCTATCTAAAGAGGAGGTAAAGTAGCCCAAGTCAAAAATGAAGAAAGAGAGAAAAGGAGAGGACAGGCCACGATAGGAGAGACAGGAGAAGAAAGGAAGGGAAAGAGGGATATTATTTTATAAAAAATAATGAATATTATGAATATAGAAAAGCATGAGAAGATATGAAATGATGCATAGTAAAATAAACAGAACTAGTAAAAGACTAAAACAACCAAAAAAAGTGAGAATAACAATAAAAATAAAGCAATTAAAACTGAATAAATAGGGGGTAGAGAGGTGGATTTGGGTCTAAGTAGTCACTGATATGTGACTTTACCTCTCAGAACCTCAGAGTTCTCAATTGTCACATCAAACTTTTATCTCTTTAGGCTGACCTAGATGATCTCTAAGATTTCTTCCTGTTCTGAAGTTATGACTTATGCATGTATAGCTAGACCAAAAGTACTTCCTTTTAGACATAAGATCAGAGTAGCTTGACCCTACTTCTCCCATGTACAATAAACTTTCCATAGTATGTCCTGGTCATTTCTTTTAAAAGGAAGGGCAGGAGATTGTAAATACCAATTAAATGGAGAGGTAACATTATATAATGGATAAAGAACTAAATTTAAAGGGAGGAAGATCTGGGCTCAAATTCTGTCTCTGTCGTGTAATCAAGTAGATACAGGGCAACACATTTTAACCTGTCAGTGCTCCAGACAACTGAGTTTCCTCATTTTGGAATTTTCCCTATCGATGATCCTGCAAGTCGAGTCCTTTTCTCTCATCTCTCGTTCCTATTTAAAAGAATGTTTTTAAAAATAAAACTGAGAAATATGTTATGGGAATGCAAGACAAGCCGAAGACCTAAGAATTAATTGTTGAACATCATCCGTTTCTTAGCCAATACCCCACTGCTTCCCATCTCCTAGATAGCTTTCTCTGTTCATTGGAGAACAGTTTTTGGATGGAAAAGCCATATGCTTGATCCAATTTTCTCTTCCAATATCATTTTTGTGTGTATCTTGTTAGTATATGTGGGACTGGTCATTAGATGCCATTCCCAAGCTTAATCAGAATAACAGTGATAATACTTCAGATTTCAATACTTCAGATACTCCCTCTTTAGATAAACTGGTGGTTCCACATTCCCAGGGATTTACCATATTGGTACCAGACTTAGTATGGACACTGGATTGTGTTTTAGCACCCCTCTAACTTGGAAATTTTAGCCAAGCTGACAGGAAATGGGGGGAAGGTTGTTTTCCTACTTTGGATAGTCCAGATCACTCTTGTCATTTTAATGCTGGAGTCTTGACCCAAATTAGTTCATTATGATAATTTTATTCCAAGAAATTCTTACTTCTAGTCCTCCTACCTAAACTATCTGAAAGACTAATAAAGTGATAGTCAATACACCAAAAAATTTTAATGCTTCTCTTAAACATTCACACACACACACACACACACACACACACACACACAGCCCTTTGCGGGGGTGATTAATAATTTAGCAAGAACAAAACATTCTGATGGTTAAGAATACAACCATTTAATTGATATTTGTTTCTATAGTAGCTTGATATTTCATTTCCCCAGGAGGGTAGTTTTCCCTGGTTGTTCTGGGTTTCCGACAATAAAATGGATCAATCCTGTAGATACCCAAAGGCCATCAGTTAAGTAAGAATGATGTTGGGTGACGGGCTTCCAGCAAATATAATACAGTAGCCATCATGTTTTAACCACTGACATTTATTTAGTGTTTTCAGAACTCATACATTATAGGATAAATTCTAATTTATAACATCATTATATAATAGGCAAATATATAATACAATAAATTGCATTTGTACACATAAATACAAAATTTGAGGTAGGGCCTCAAGAATAATGACTTCTTAAATGAACAGTATATAATATGCACTATATAAGATATATATGATGTCTCATTTGTAACATAATATATTTTCTTCATGTATAGCTAATGAAAAAATATAACAACCTGATTAGGGAGTATATCTTTATTTTTCACAGACACTAGTTTCCATATGGAGTGCCTGTGTTTGTGACATTATGCAAGTATTTAATTACCAATTAACCTATTCAGTGATAGGTTTATAATAAAGTGCCAAAAAAGACACAAAGGACGCAAGACATTATGCATGACAGACAACAGATTCTAGTTCAACACTAATTCTTATCCTAAGGATGAAATACACCTATAAGGCAAATGGTAACCTGAAGATGTATTGAAAACATGGCAGGAAAACCAAACTATTGAAATTGTAAGATTCTGCTTGCTCTCCAGTGACAAGTTAGACCCCAGATCAAAAATGTCTCTTTCTTTGGTTGCAGGCTGCTTTGAGATGGTAATATGGAGAAGGAGCCATGAGATAGCAGAATCCCATAATCCTTCTGTGGGCCAAACCTCAGGAGAACTGAAGTTCCAGTATATCATGAGTACCGGATATTCTCTTTGAGGAAAATTGGAGAATTAGACCCAATTCTTCAATCTGCTTCTTCCAAGCTAGAAACTCTCTAAAAAAACTATAGTTGGCAAGTGGGAAAATCCCCCCTTGCATGGCTCATCCTAATTGTCATTGCTGGACAGACAGCCTACAATTAAAATTGTCTTCGATCCATGTTTCTAGCATTATGCTGCTAAAACATAAGCCCGGAAAAGAGCAACACAAGACCAAATCCCTGTCAACAAATACACACCAAGATGACCTTACTACCCATGGTCATCCAAAGCAATAGGATTATACAAGTCTCCAGGAAGGGGAAGATGATTGGGGAGCAATGAAATGGAACACAAAGGAAATCCTGACCTTTAGCATGGAAAAATCAAGCTAACTGGTAGGTAGGTAAAGATACAGAGCACTGAGGTACCTCTAGATGATCCATGAAGTAGAATCTAATTAACAAAACACTGATGTAAGGACAATCCAATCCTGGTTCAATTAAAAGTCATTTTGTTCAACCCTTCTTTTTGAAGCATAAAGTGCTGCTGCTTCTTGCTGAAACACAAGTTGGTTACATTTCTTGCATATTAAAATTACTTGGAAGATCCCAAAGCAATTGAGATCATCCAGGATTTTGCATTGAGTGTAGTTTTCATGCACAAAAAAAAAAAGTAGGACATTTGCACTGGTCCCAGAATTTTACCTCTTTTGAGCACATATGCATATGACAAATAGAATTCTGAACAGATTGAAAGCTACTAACTTGCAAGGCTAATATTTGCATAGAAAGCCACAACACTGATATTTAAGAAATATGCAACTATTCTCCTTGGAGGACCTTACAGGGTCACTGGTTCTTCACATATGGCTTTTTGTTTTGGAATGGGTTTCTGGCATTTGTTGGCGTCACCAAAATGATTTCACCAATGGAAAATTACCAAGTTTTTTGAACAATAATAAAGGAACCACTTTCCCCAATAGCTTCAATATTGTTTAATCAAATGGAAAATTGTCAGATAGTAGAGGCTTTGTATGCAGTTAATGATGATATTGGTAATTTTTTTAAAATTCTTTTTAAAAATTGACTTGGGTGCAAGCATTTCAAAATCACAGAAATATTTGTCAGAGCTGTGTATATATTAGCTGAAATAGTACTGACCAAGTGCTTGGGATACACTGGATTACAATGCCTGGAAAGAAATCTCTCATCTAACTTCTCTGAACATAAAAGACTGAAAATTGTGAGTGGCTGTCAATGAAAGAAAGGACATTTTAAAATTAAAATTCTTCAGATTTCCAGCCCTCAAAATTTTCTCACTTGGCTCTTGCCACTTTGAATAATTTTTGTCTAAGATTTCAAAATCACAAGAATACAACAGATGGCCAACGAGTAGCTACCTGTGTTTTATGTTTTTGAATAGATAAATTCTAATCAACAAAAGGGCAGCCACTTCCAATTACATGATTTTTTAAAACTATCCAGTTTTTTAAAAAAAGTCTAACTAGGTTATCTTATGGTTTGGATCAAACAAAGCTGGCAATATTGGGAAGCATTTTTTTCTTTTTAATCACCAAACAATAATTGGAAGAAAATGCATTAGCATCTAAAATCAAATTAGTTTTTAGCCAGAGATAGGAAAAAAGAAGTGAAAGAAAAAGAAGAAAGAGACAAAGACACAGAGACACAAAAACAAAGACGATTATAAAGACAGAGAGATGAAATAGGAGAAAAGATAAAAAAGAGAGAAAGAAAAAAATACCAAAAAACAGGGGGAAAGAATCGTCATTACCTATTACATGATGGTGATTGATTTGTGGTCTTTTTGGAAAAAAGATTGGTGGAAAAATTTGATTGGTGGCAATCAAAATGGAAAGGCTTCTCTGATTTGGAAAGGTAATTCATTCTAACACCAAATAGATCCCCCCAGCTGCCCTCCTCTATCACAATAACCACTAAAGCTATTTGGTAGGACCCATTCTCTGTACCCATTGATCAAACTGTTCTGCCGTACCAGTGGTAGCTTCTTATCAATATGGCTTTTTCCAGAAAGTGAGCACATCATGCCCCTATGAAACCCAACTGGCATAGGTGAATCAACAGCATAGCTCTGTAAGGCTAAGTTGTGAGTGCTGATTTTGGTAAAGTCTCTATACAAAGAGCATTATTCTACTTCTGTGATTGATAACAAACTCTACCATAAAGTAGGTGTAGAGGGAACCTTGCAGACTGTGGGGGTGGGGGAAAAAACCAAATCTCCCAACCCATTTTCATTTCACTTTTCATACACTGCTTAGACAGACTTTAAAGTTCCACACCCATGTCAGCAAATGGCAACACTATTTGCCCTAGAAAAGAGAAAGCTCAGCAAAACGAGTCAGTATTTTATATACAAAAGAAATAGATTCTCTCGGAAAATGTGACATTAGATCTGGTTTAGGGTTTTGTTTTTTTAAAAGGGATGAAAGCATCACATCAATAGACATGTGTTTAACTGAATATTTACCTGAGACCCTGTAATGTGAAGACACAGAGACAAATAAGAAAATGATTGAAACAGTCCCTTGAAAGGAATCAATTTGAGATTTGATGCTATTACAGTAGGCCAAAGGGGAAAAAAACTCAGATTACTCTACTCTAAAGTCACCATTTCTACGTTATTTTGTAAGATATTTATATGGACATAAAACAGCACTACTGGTACATACTACATGAACACAGATCATTCTTTAAAAAGCTCATCTACTTATGTATAGGATATAAGGAGATAATAAAGGTTATAGTTTTGCTCATCTTGGTAGACATATTTTTCTCTCTCATTATAATGCAATTACAATAAGTGCTATAAATGGGGAATTCTTAAAATTGGATTGGCTAAATGTGTTCTTAAAAGCTAAAGTCTTAATTGGCTTGATCACTACTTACCTAAGCTGTATTTATCAGAAAATCCTGTAAACGCAGTGACCTAGAAATATTCTACCAGTCCAGGGACAGCATGATTGCCTTCTACTAAATTCTCCATTTCTCTATATCTTTATGACCACAGTTGGCAGTTACTGTGAGTGAAAAAGTTGAGAGTAAAAATTAAGACGTTATCAGTCTGTCTTTAAGAGTTTATGTCCTATATATGTATGTGTGTGTGTATATCTATATCTATATCTATATATATATATAAAATATATAGACAGAGTTGGGGTAAGTCTTGTTTTCCCAGAGGTCGAAAGAGAACAATATTTCTACAGCTTATAGAAAAGCATTTAGAAGAGAAGAAATGAGAATACTACATTGAACCACACAGCTAAATGTCATGTTGAAACTAGAACGTAGAACTACCATGAGAATACAAAATCAGGCACAAATTATACGATGGCTTCTTGAGAAGAGATTGCAAAAAGACAAAAAAAGACCTAAAAACCCACAGATGGGGCTTCAGAAAGAAAGAATTAAATGGAAGGAACAGAAATGATTTTTAGAGTTCTAGCAAAGAATGAAAAATTAGAGACTTCAGTCTATGAGACCTTTGCTCCAAATGAAAGAGACAGAACTCAAATCATTCATGGAAACTCATGAAAATAACCAATTCAGTGGTGTCCAGATGTATCCACCTGGCCTTATGCCAAATATGCTTTCTGATCATTGCCATTTCAATTCCTTCCCAACACATTTTGTCCTGTACTTTAATTCTCTGGAAGAATTCACTGAAATTATTCATTTGATTCTCCATGTCAATTCCTCCCAAATTATTGGTGCCTCATGGCTGCTGAGATCACACTACGTAACATGCTGCATTCCTCCTTGTGGTCCAAATGACTGGTGGAAACAACTTCTCCAATCCACTCCCAAAAGGTGAACAACAGCATGCAACACAAGGGGGAAACCCAACATATGGGACACCACTAACTCAGTCAACACTGCTTCAAGTGGTCTGTCTAGATCTTCACTACAGCATGCGACAAAAAGTCCTACTTTTCTAATTAACCACTCTCATGCACAGAAGTGAAGGGAGATGTGGCAAATGGGAAGTAAAATAAGAACATAGGAGGGGAAACAAGAAAAAATATTGTCAAATCAAGGCTGGGCTGTTGCTGTCTTAAAACTAGCACTGGGTCCCCAGTTCTAAATCTTTCACGGGTAATTTCAGTCCCAGCGAGGATGTTCCCAATGGGTCGATCATGTTCTTGTAACGCTCTCCACGATGCCGAGCCAAAAATGGGCCCCAGTCTGGCTGTGGCGAACAGACCAACTTGAGCCTCTGAAAGAGAACCAAAGACACATCAGTTACAAACCACAGGTCAAAGGAACTCAAGACTTCCCTCCTTGCAATTCTTAAATGAAGAATTAAGAAAGGGTCTACTATTAGACCCACCTAGCTTGTGATTCTCTCTAGGAAAGAGAAATCTCCTATGGCAAACAGTTGTTCCTTGAGATTAGGTCCAATAATTAACTGGGTCAGGAAAGGTAAAGAGGAGATTTACTTTGGTTCATTTGAAAGTATTTACATCATCCTACAAGCAATATTATCATGTAATGCTATTTAGGATTTGTTTTGCACACAAATTACAAGATTAATAAAGGATAAAGAGTCCAGGTTTTAATTAGATATTTTTCCTCCAAATGAAGAAAATTTGTGATATTTTCCCCAACTGTCAAATTTGTTCTCCAGAGGACATGTGCTCAATTACTTCAGTTCTGGAATCTCAACAATGGCATCAAAATAACTTTTTTCTTTAACATTTCCCAAAAGTATATAAATGACCAAATAAAAACCCTAATCCAAACTCAAAAGATATGTTGTTAAAAGTGAGCAAAGATGTTAATTATCTCATGAAAAAAATTGGTCACATCTCTCTTTGGTTCAGAGAAGTGGGTTCCTGAAGTCAAAATAAAAATAATGGGAGTTATCTAATTCTCTCATTGAAATCTTTATTGAAAACTTAATTTGATTGGAGAATTTTGTATTAAAAAAAGAAAGAAAACCTATCTCTGGCTATGTTGAGGGAGCAATTATATGTTTATTACCTATTAAAATGAATCTGGCTCCTCTATCAGTTACTTTAATCTCTATTTTAATTATCAGTTTGCAACTTTCATGTCCCAAATCAACCATAATAAATGTATATAGGCAACTCATCAGATTAGGACATTGCAGGCTAAGATGGAAGTATCCATGAATAATACCGCGTCTTTTCAAATTGAGCAGAATTTCAGAGCAATGTGTTAAGATGATTCATTGGGACCCAATTGCACAATCACTATGTTTCATTAAGTAGCAGTGATCTAAAAACAGAAGATGAACTATAGGAAATATTCCTATGGATAAAAACTGGATTATTGACTCCTTCCTATATCTACTAGGGATAACTATCACATTCTATACAGATCATTATAAATTAATGAATCTCAACTTCCAATCCCCTGACTTTTTGTGCATTTTCTAATATTGCCCCATGATTAACATTAACTTATTCTACTTCTTGCATTCCAGATCCAATGGGGCTTCTTTATTCCTAGCTCTAGTTGACTGAAAGTGCAAGGACTCCAAGGATGCAAGCTACCCGGTGCCAGTTACGTTCTTGCCCCCTAGTGACCCATTTTCTTCCTTGTGTTCTATGGACCAGTAATCATCCTCAAGGATTCTCTAGGTGGCAGCCAGGTTTTTCTCTTACTAGAACAGCATGAATAAAGTTGATTCTGACAATGATAAAATCTAGATTTTACCTTACTAGTAGCTTATTTAAAACAGTACAAATTTCTCATTCATTCTAAAGAGGTATTTTTTTACATTTATAGAGGTGAACATGTATTATAGAATCAAAACATTTTAAAATTTTGAGTTGGAGAAGACCTCTCCAATCTACTCCCCTCATTTTTTGAGGAAATTATGGCTCAGAGATAAAGCATATCACTGAATCTGAAGACAGATATTTTGTACATTCATCTGTCCCACAAAAGTGCTTTGTGTACCCCAAAATTGTTCAAGAATCATCTCATGGGATACACCATGTGTCAACTATTCTCAGAGTCGATTGTTGCCCAGAGACCATTATCACTTTCCTACAGGGATAGTGTCAATCCCATCAATGTTAACTCCGGTCAAACAATAGGCAGCAAAAAGGAGCAAGAAGTGTGACAGATTAATTCTGTTAAATGTATTTCTAACATCAAAAATGATAGGAGAGTTCAGAAAGAAAAAGACTGGGGTGGAGGGAAAAAAAACTAGTGAGAAAAAAATGGAATTTGATGTGTAGTTAAAAACTAAATACTGGGATTTAAAATGCGGATGAGGGAAGAGAAGAAGGAAACTCCAGGGAAAGAAGCAGAAGCTATGATCATTTATTCAAGAGAGCTGTCACCAGGTTGAGGAATAGCATAATAATAGCTCTGCATTTGGATTGGCTGAAAACCTCCATTAGTAGAATAATACATAATAAAAATGGATTTAATAGAAAACTGTGGCAATTGTAATCACTTAATCACCAGGTCTACCTCTTGAATAAGTTTACTGAATCTTTTTTTTTTTTTTCATGCATAGATTTTCCAGGCTTTCCCTTGGGAGCTGATAGCAGGGGAATAGAAATCCATAGAATTACCTCAATAAATTTGCCTGGAGCTAGATGCATTTTTATCACAAACATAATAGGGATCCAAATAACTGAACAGGCCAGCATCAACCATCCAAGCACCATCGACCAGTTGGGGTAGCGATAAGAGCCATAAGTCATGGGTTCCCACTGATAAAAACTGAAGCAAAGAATAAACTGGGAAGGGGGGAAAGAAAAGAACACATGGTTAATTGAGGTTCATCAATAATGATTTCAAGGATGTCATTCCACACACCAAGGGATTAAATTGATCCTTCTTTTAATTTGCTTGGCCCAAACCATGACTCATATCAAGCAAGTCTCTCCTTCCAAAATAAGACCCAGAATGATATTGGAGAGGTGATTCAGCACAAAGTCCAACTAGTTCATCTATGTTTCTTTTAATAAGTATGGGGGAAAGAAAGATTTGTGCAGCCTTTTTGCTACACTAATTGGGTACAGACAACATGGTAGGTCACAGACTAAAAATCTGGGATCCTTGGATCCAGTTTGAATCCTGGATCTATCAGTCACTAATTGAGTTACTCCATGTGTCTCAGAGTCCTTATATGCAAAATAGGAGTAATTTCTTCCCTAATTACTTTTCAGGGACAAAAATGGATAATAGACTAATTCTGCCCTCCCACCCTAGCTTTCACCCCTGCAAAGAAGGGTCAAGAGAGAAGGTCAGGAAATAGCATGAATGATCCTATTTGCTGAAAATTGGAACTTCAGAAATAAATGTAAATGGATATCTTGCCCTCATCGAGCCTTCAGACATCATTTCCCAGGTACCATAAGGCTAGGTTTTTTTAGCTTTAGTATATCTTTAGGAAGAATGTCCTGGAGCAGTTTGGTCACATAATTCCTCTTCCTACTCTTAATAAAAAAAATCAATATTTAAATAAGTTGTGGAAAAATAGCAAATGGAACATATGGAAGTGCTTTGAAAAGCATAAAGCACATGTAAAATATCTGTATAACATTTTCAACATCATCTCTGTTATTATCATCATTACCATTACCAGCAGGCAAAGTATACTAGTCCAAGCAGTAAGACTTCAACACAAAAATTCTAAACAACCCTGACCTGTATGTAGACAACTATTTTTTCATGTTCCTACAAAGAAAGAGCTCTACTTGTAGTCTATTGGCACTATGGCCTAATGTAATTATATTAAGTTGCTCTATTTCATTTACTATATAAATAGCAATACATCTGCTTATGCTTGTGCATAATTCAGTAGCGTGATCTGACTATGTATACAATAATTGCATAGAGAATATTTATAGCCCTATAAATCCAAGGAGGCATATATAAAAATGATCAATTTTATTTCTGGGGCTACAAAGTCATTTAAACCATAATATTAGTCCTTCCTAGCTCACTACCAATCTCAGATTTGTAGTAGGATACAACAACAACATGCAATCTGAGCTTGCTTCCAAGAAAATGTTATGCTGATAAGGACATTTTGTATTAACTTATATCTTCAGAAGCTGCTCCCAAAATTTGGCACCAGTTGAAATCATTGCCTTCAGGGCATAAATTCTCACTGATGGAAGATGGTTTAGATTTTTTTTTCTTTACTCTCATCATTTCTTTTTCTCTTCTTTTTGAAATTATACCTGCTTTTATTTTAATTTAATTTTTCTCTTCCTCCCACATCTTATTTTAATTGAAAAACAAAACTCTTAATAAATATTCATCATCAAACAAAACAAATTCCCACACTGTTCTCATTTTTAAGGTTAAGTTACAGTAGATTATTTCTTAGCAAAGAACCAAGTAGATGTGTTACATAAAAAGAAACACATTGAAAACTTGAGACTAGAACCCAGTTCCAGTTCCAGTTCCAGATCCACAGAAAAAACAGTACTCCTCTTCAATGGAAAAAAATGCCTAAACAATAGCAGATTCTTTCAGAGAAAGAATGGAGAGGGAGGATTTTACACAGAAAAGTTCCAGATTCATGTCAATGCTAAATGAGACATGGAGGGAATGGATCACCCAAAGTCTTCATCTAAGCCCATTATTGAGATCAATATGCTTCTAAATGCCACCAAAAAGAAATACAAAATTGTAAGCAACATAAATTGGGTGAAACATGACTTTTTCACTCACAGGGTATGTAGAAAGTGAATAGGGATGGGAAATCAAAAACAAAGGCTACTTCTCAATGGATATGCACAAGTTAAAGGAATCTTTTACTATCTCAATTCTAAGTCTTTTCTTCTGGGCATAAGGGAAAGAAAGAAATAAAATGCAAAAAACAAAAACAAAAGCAAAAAAAAAAAACCCAAAACATGAGCAACCTAGTGCTTTTATTTCAACTATCAATAGCTAAAAGGGTATGATAAAAAAAAAAAAAATCAACAGCCTAAATTAAGTCGCACCTGAAAAGGACCCTGAGGGAAGAAGGCAGGGATATAATTGTCCCCAGTGCCAGTCTGGCTGGGAAGTAAAACAATCCTCTTTACAGAACTATCTCTATATTGGGAGGGGAAGCGTGCTTTAGAGATGATAGATTAATCAAATATGCCTTTGGCTCTGTGCTTCTCATCAGAGAGATAGGAATCTATAATTTACTTCTATCCCAGAGACTGATATGGCACATGTAAATGTATATACTACTCTTCTTCAGAATCCAACCAGCATCTCTCCGGCTCAAATGTCTCCACTATTCCCCTAGGGAAAAGAGTGAAAGTAGGCAGCCGGAATCCCATAAGACTTCCCATTTTTATTTGGACCAATAAAAAAAACCACCATTGGCAGCGACTGAAGGGCATGTTCTCACTCTATCAATAAAGCTTAGCTAGCCAAAAAGATAAAAATAAAAAGTTGGGAGTGGAGGGTAAGATGGTGAGCCAGAAACATAGCAGGCAATAGAAGCATTTCCTTTCTACCAAACAGATAAATCAGACCTTTCTAGAGTAGACTCGGTTCTGTTTTTAAAAGAATTCAAACCCCTCTTAAATCCTTTAAAATCTCACACATAATGTCTTCAAGCAAAGGGGCCTTTTAGAATAATGAGAGCAGGGGGAGGGGAGACTGCATGTCAAAATAATACTAAATCACTTTCCACATAGACTGAAACAAATGCATCATGGTTTTTTCTTTTTGTTGTTTCAGCCTCTCAGAAAGAAGTTGAAATGGTGTGATTATATTCTCCATGACAGCAAAAGAAAAGAAAATGCAGATTTTCTTTACAATTATCTTCCCTGCCTGATTTCCATCAGAGAGAAAATTGCATGCAATCTGAGAATTCTTAGACTGGCTTCTACCGCCACCTTCTGGGATACAGGAATATGGGAGCATCCACAGTTTTCCAGAGAGCATTAAAATAAAGAGTTCATTTATTGAGACTGAGAGGGGCTTCCAAGGAAGACGCTTGGGAGGAGGAAGTTTAATGACCTGCTCAAAGATGCAGTAGTTAGTAGGATTTTAACCTAGGTCTCTTAACTGCAGAGTTCATTTATTTCCCACTGAACCACTGCCATCCCACAGATCAGGGGGAGAATCTGCAGCATGAATCCTGGAGTTCATCTCCATCTGATGGTCTTGAAGGAAAGCATCAAGCAACTTCTTGTACTCTGGGAGTATGAATGAACATACAATATTCTCGTCTTTTAGATTAATTACCCAAAGCTACCATGCTTTGCTCTTTAGAGGAGAAGGGTAAACAAATCAAATTTAATTCATGAATCGGAGCATCAATTGCCAATATATGATCCTTACTGTAAGAATGGTAGGTGTTACAAACGCCCAGCAGACTTTCCAGAAAATGTTTGGCTGGAATCCAATCATCATCTCTATATCTTCACAAAATCTTTGCAGACCTGCGAACAAATGAGCAGAGACATTCAGGGCATCAGCAATGGCAGAAGTTTGGATCTCACACAGAGACAAATTCAAGCTCTCTGGCCCAAGATGGCACTTGGCTGATACAAAGTTCATACTCCTCAGGTAGGAGACTGTCTGATGAATGAATCTCTCCCTGTCCAGAAGATAATGGAGAAGCGAAACTTTAAATAGCTATTAAATACACGCAGCAGTACGATTCAAGGATGTTATCCCCTAGTGACTCCTAAAAGCTCTTGGACCACAAGCAGCACTTAGAGCATATCAAAGCAGGCTAATACTGACTCAGACTGACATATATACTCATCCTGGTGTCTTTGAAAGCCCATTAGGTTCAGAGCATCAGAGCCTTAGAGCTGGAAACAACTGTGGAAGTCACTCCATCCAATGTCTTCATTTTAGAAATGAAAATGAGGGCTCAGAAAGGGGAAATGACTTGCCTAATGTCACCCACATAGCAAATGGCTGAGCCTAGATGAAGCCCAAAGCAAATTCCATGTTTTGTTTTTAATTTCTTGCGCCACCAAGCCACTCATCTGGCAAAATCTATGAAAAGCTCATCCAATAGATTCATTTACACAAAAATAGTTCAAAATTTATCAAATTCAATATGATTGGGGCAGCTAATTGATGTAGTGGATAGAGCACCAGCCCTAAAGTCAGGAGGACCCAAGTTCAAATATGGCCTCAGACACTTAACACTTCCTGGCTGCGTGACCCTGGGCTAGTCACTTAACCCCAATTACTTCAGCCAAAAAAAAATTAAAACAATTAAAAATTCAGTATGGTTTTTTGCCCTACCCATTAGTACACTGATAAAACTAGCTTTTGTCCTCTATGGAGAATACATTTCTGCTTATCTTTTTATGGGACTGGCTATAGAACCATCAGACAAAACTTACCCCATTGTAATATCATTGTGTCCTGAATAAGCTCCTTTCTTGGTGCAAGGAGGTCTATTGTCATACTAGTCACAGATGCAATTCTAATTAATAGGTTAAGGGAGATGAGAGTAAATGGAAATAGTCATGGGACCTGGGACCTGCCTTTGAATCCCTTTTCTACCACTGGAGCTTGGAAAAAAGAACAAACTCTTTGTGACTCAGTATGCTCGTCTGTAAAATTTCATAAATTCTGAGATTTCTTCCAATTCTAAATATCTGTTCTCATTATCCTAGTACTCTATACATTAATCATTCCAAATAGGTTTTTTTTAACTTTTAAAAAGGGGGAGAAGGGGCAACTAGATGGTATAATGGATAGAACAGTGGCCCTGGAGTCAACAGGACTTGAATTCAAATCCAGCCTCAAAATATTAACATTTACTAGTTCTATAACCCTGAGCAACTCACTTAACTCCAATTGCCTTGCAAAAAAAAAAAAAAAAGGAGAGAGGGATATAGGTCCAAAAACAAAGAAAAACAGTTGGAAAATGCTTTTGAATCATGGGGTTTCTACTTTTCCACTTAACTTCAAGCTTACTGTACTAGGAGGCACTAGGACAGAATCAAAATTTATCTAAGATTTGGTTCCATCTTCAAAAAGCTTACCGTCCATACCTGCCATCTTGGGGAGGAAATGGAGGGAAGGAAGGGAAAAAGTGAAACAGAAGTTTTTGCAAGGGTCAAGGTTGAAAATTTATCCATGTATATGTTTTGTATATAAAAAGTTATAATTAAAAAAATTTTCAAAAAGCTTACAGTCCATTAAGTCCCCTTTTCACCATTTCTGATAAGTATAAAGTAATCTATCTCTACCCAAACACTTCTAATTTCTTCTTTTACTTGGTTTATTTTAAATGGAAAATTGATGTTCTGCCAGGGGCAACAGGATGACAAAAGTCAGGACAACAGAAACTGTCTAGTACAACTCATACCTATGAATCTGTTCAATTAAATCATCAACAATGCTTATCTAATTTTCATCTGATGATCTTTAGAGACCAAGATTATAAATTTACTCTCTCAAAATTGTTAACTCTTATTTTTAAGATAACTCTGTTGAGTTTTGTTTGGCTGTTTTTGTTTTTGTTTTTTTTTTTTTATTTTATTTTTACTAAATCTATTTTTCTGCAACTTAAGTCTTCTTCAGCCTGTAGCTTTTCTTCTGGAAACAAACAAAATCAAATTGAGTTTTGTCATATCACAGTCCTTCATAAGCTTAGAGATCAGCATCATGTGCCTCCCACTAAGCCTTTTCTTTTCTAGGCAACACTCAGTTCTGGGAAATAAATTTGAAGACTGGCATTGGGACACTAGAAACTACACAGGATGGTGACCAGGATAGGGAAGGATCTCAAAAATACACTATACAAGAAGCAAGAATGTTTAGGTTGGGGAAAAGGGGCACCTAAATGGATATTTAGGAATTCAAAGACTTGAATTATATAAAAGAAGAATCATTATACCTGAGAATTTTCCATCTTTCTTAGGTTGACTATCCCTATCGAATTTTAGATCATGGGGCAGGTAGGTGGTAAAGTACATAGAGCACTGACCCTGGGGTCAGGAGGATTTGAGTTCAAATTTATCCTCAGATACTTGACACTTGCTAACTCTGTGACCTTGGGTGAGTCACTTAACCCTGATCACCTCACCAAAATAATAATAATAATAATAATAATAACAAATCTATGAGTTCCTATTTTTATGGTTAAGAATCACTGGAAATCTATACTCCACTGATGAAAATACAGGTAGAAACATGGCAGATTATCACAGATTTCCCCCTCTTCCTATAACCCAAATCTCAAAGGAGAACAAATTCTAACAGCTGAAATGATTAGCTTTGGCTGACAATCGATGCAATCGATCATCTTTGATTGGTGGGAGGTTTCTCGGTGGCCCTGTCTTCGTCTCATTTAGAAGGCTGCTTATGTCCCCCAAGAGCACACAGTCCTGGAAGCCCACAGTCTCCCTCATTTGTTAATTAGCACTAGCATCCTGGCAATTCGAGCAAGAAAGATGATCTCCAACTTGCTAAACACTCATTCACCCACATTTCCTGGGTAGAACACTTATTGTTACGGCTCTACAGCAGCCAACATGCTGTGCCTATGATCATTCCTGAAGCAGGAAAGGTTTAATACAAAGTCTGCTAAAACAGCAGGCCCCTGGAGTTATAACTAAGCATTGCTGAAAGGAGTAATCATCTCTTGGTATCCATGTAGCTTCTAAAATATTCCTTATAGGACCAAAGTTCTTATCCTAATAACAATAATCAAATTATACTATCTTTAAAGTTGTGTCAATTCCCTAATCCAATGGCCCAGACCAAACCCTCTCCTAGCCACGTTGCCCCTTTTTGTATTGTCTCTCCCATCATAATATGTGCTTTTTGAGAATGGGGTCTGGCTCCCTTTTATATTTGCATCCTCATTACCCAGCACAAAGTAGCTGTTTAATAAATGCTTATTCATTACTTGAATTACTCTATAGGGAAAGGGCAAAGTTTTACATGCATTGAAAGGAACAATAAGAGTTATGGCTGTAAGAAACTGGAAACTGAGTGGATGCCTAAGAAACTGGAAACTGAGTAGATGCCCATCAGTTGGAGAATAGCTGAATAAGTTATGGTATATGAATGCTATTGAATATTATTGTTCTATAAGAAATGACCAGCAGAGAGGCTTGGAGAGACTTATATGAACTGATGCTGAGTGAAACAAGCAGAACCAGGAGATCATTGTAAATGGCAACAGCAAGATTATACGATGATCAATTCTGATAGACATGGCTCTATTCAACAACGAGATGATACAGGCCAGTTCTATGGTAAAGAGAGCCATCTACATCAGAGAAAGGACTGTGGGAACTGAGTGTGTATCACAACATAGCATTTTCACTCTTTCTGTCATTGTTTGCTTGTATCTTGTTTTCTTTCTCATTTTTTTCCTTTTTGATCTGATTTTTCTTGTGAGCACGATATTTGTGGGAATAAATATAAAAAAACTGCACATGTTTAACATTATTGGATTACTTGCCTTCTAAGGGAGGTGGGGGGAAAGGAGGGAAAAATTTAGAACACAAGGTTTTGTAAGGATGAATGTTGAAAATTATACATGTATACATTTTGAAAATAAAAAAAAACTTTAATTAAAAACAAAAAAGGAGTTAAGACTGAAATGTTAAATTAGTGATAGGTTGTAAAGAGGTTTCAGTACCAGATGAAGTAGTTTGAACTTTACTCAGTAGGCAATAGTAATTGAAGGGTTTTTTTGAGCATAGGAATAATGTGAACAGATGGATGCATTAAAAAATTATTCTGAAATGACCAGCAGGATGAATACAGAAAGGCTTGGAGAAACATACATGAATTGATGCTGAGTGAAATAAGCAGAAGCAGGAGATCATTATACAGTTCAACAACGATACTATATGGGGATGTATTCTGATGGAAGTGGATCTCTTCAACAAAGAAAAGATCTAATTCAGTTTCAATTAATCAATGATGGACAGAAGCAGCTACACCCAAAGAAAGAACACTGGGAAATGAATGTAAACTGTTTGCATTTTTGTTTTTCTTCTTGGGTTATTTTAACCTTCTGAATCCAATTCTTCCTATGCAACAAGAGAACTGTTTGGTTCTGCACACATATATTGTATCTAGGATATACTATAACATATTTAACATGTATAAGACTGCCTGCTATCGGGAGAAGGAGGTGGAGGGAGAGAGGAGAAAAGTCGGAACAGAAGTGAGTGCAAGGGATAATGTTGTGAAGAAATTTTTTTTCAAAATAAAAAATAATAAAATAATATAAAAATTATTCTGAACGCAGTATGAAGGATAGATTTAAAGGGATAGAGAAAATGGAGATGGGAAGACCTGAAAGGAAAATATTATATGCCAGCAAGAGGAGCTTTTACTAAAATGGTTGAAGTAATAACAGAAAAGGGGACAGATATGAAATGCTTCAAAGATGGAAACTATTGACTAGATATGAAAGGTAAGGGAGACAATCCCAAAGTTCAAAGCAAGTGAGTGAGTGGAGGTGCCATTGACAAAAATAGTCAAGTTAGAAAGAGAACTAGCTTGGGGAGAAAGATAATAGGCTCAAATTTAAACATGCTGAGTTTGAGGTGTTGGTAGGACATATGAACGGAGAGAGCTCACAGATCACCAGAGTTTGTTTGGAGCTCAGAAGGTCAGGATAAAGGAGATTTGAGGATTGCTGGTAATAGGATTAGTATATGAAATGTTAGGAGTGAATGAAATTTCTGAGAGGGAAAATGCAGTCCATTTGGAGGAAAGAGTTCTAGATATAGGGAGACAGCCTGAGAAAATGCCTAGAGATGAGAAATGGAGTGCCTTCTTCAGAAGGCTTGAAGGACTGACTAGTATGTGTTAGGGAATGAGGTAAAATAAGAATGGAAAGGTAAGAGAGGGCTAGGTTATAAAGAACTTTTTGAATGCCAAATAAAGAATTGTTTTATTTGATCTTCCAGGCAACTGGCATAAGTGGGGGTAATAATGATCAGATCTTTTAGGAAAATCACTTGGTGGCTGAATGGAAAATGTATTAAAGTAGAGACAGACTAGAAGCCGCTAAGTCCACAAGAAGGCTAATGCAATAATCAAGGCAGGAGGTGATAAGGGTCTGTACCTCTGACATTATCAGAGGAGAGAAGGTCTGTTTCATCTTTGGACAAGGCCAGACAAAATGTTGAAGATAGAAAGGATTTTAGAGATCTTCTAGTCAAATGAATATTCTTTGTGAACCAGCAACCAATACTAGGCACTGGAAGAAGTAGGGGAAGAGAAACACAAAAGAAACACATCACAGTCTATGACTTCAACGAAGAATATGGCATAGAAACTAGTTCCTAATTGGAAAAAATTAATTAGCTTCCTAGAAATTCCCATTAGAATTCATTTCAATGCATACAATGCATGTTTTCTCTGTTTGACATTTCAAGTCTTTCATAATCCGGTTGTAACCTACCTTTCTAGCATTGTTACACATTATTCCCTTTGATGCAGTCTGTGATCCAACCCAATTGGCCTTCTCACTGTTCCTCCCATATGGCATTCCATTTTCTATCTATGCCTTTGTCCTGGCTGACCTCCAAAATTGGAATGCATTACCTCCTTACTTAAGTCTCATAGAATCCCAGTTTCAACACAAAAACAACTTCGAGCGATGTTTCCCTGATTCTTCCCTACTCTATCGTATGTCCCAGCAACTCCCATTTTCTCCAAAATAATTATCATGTATTTCTTTTGTATGTGTTTTTATATAGTTATGTATGTACATATTGTCTTCCTCTATAAAATGCAGAAACAATTCATTTTTCTCTCTACATTACCAGCACCTATCTCAGCTCCAGACCCACAGTAGATGCTTAATAAATGCTCTAGAAATAATTTGTTCCCATAATCAAGAATGTCATTAATATTGGAGGATGGTGACTACGGAAAACATTAGGAAGCAGATGATCCTTGTCTTTAATTTATTCTCTCAGCCTCTATCACCCTCACCCTCCTCTTCCCCAATCCTGTGTCCTTCTCCTAAAATTCCCTGTGAAAGTATTAACAGAAAACAACAGACCTTCATATAGAGCTTTAAAGTTTAAAGGTCCTCCATGTATATTAAGAGCAAACACTTCATCATTTCTAAGTTTTGTAGCAAAAGGCACAGTGCTTTTCGCATGTAGATGGGAAGGGTTGATATGTCTTATCAGATTCTAAATCTGCTCTCCCCCTACGCTCTCTCTCCTAGCATAATGGTAGGTTTATAGACAGTATTCACTGAAGGCTTTTAAATTGGTTTAATTATTAAGAGAAGACCCTTTTTGCCTTCTGCCTATCATCTCCCATCAAGCAAAGGTTTACATCCTGCACATCAGCTTTATACCGAAATTTGAGAGTTGTGAAACAGCCAAAAGACAAATTAAAGGGGTTGGGTAGGATGCCAGTAACATCAGAGAGGGAAAAAAATAAGTCCAGATTAGAGGACTTTTTTTAATTAAAAATCTTGATGAGCTCAGCAAGCAGAACATGTAACAAGAGCTGAAGACAGATTTATTCCATCATAAAAGCCCCTGCCTGGTATGGTGCCAACATCCTTATTATGAAAAGTACAAGGATGTGAAAGTCGATGTTCCAGGGGGTGTAAAACAAGCAATTGTTGGAGGTGGAAAATAAATCACACCAATTTAAAGCATTGTGTTCTGGGGAAATGTGCAGATGAAATTAAGAATTTCAGCTCTACTGTGGAACCAATCTCTCCTTCCTCTGCAAAACTCCATAGCACTTCTCTGATCTCCAGTTCTTCTAATCATGAGGTCTACATTGGCTCCCAGTAAAATTCAAGAAATATGTGATTTCACGTATTTAACTCAGAAAGCCGAACTTCCAGTCCTATATGGGATGCCAGAGGACCAAGACCCTTTAGGAATATTGAACTAAGATTATTATTGAACACCCAGCATATTTTATAAAAAAAAGAATATAGATATCGTGACATGATGGATAGAATGGTAGCTTTGAACAAAGAAGACTTAAGTCCAAATCCTCCCTCTGACCCATAATAGCAGGGTGATTTTGGACAAATCAGATAACCTCTGCCTCAGATATTTCACAAGGACATATGTACAGTGGAAAGAGCACTGACTCATATAACCTGGTTTCAAATCATGCTTCTGATATGTACTGCTTTTATGACCTTGACCTTGAACCTTGGTTTCCTAAACTGGAAAATGTAAGCATTGATCTAGAGATCTCTAAATTTCTTTCTGCTTTATTCCAATGATCCTAATTCACAGAGTATGGCACTTGAATCTCCTGGAGTTCCCAACATGACTGAAATCAGATGCTTCTCATATTCCCAAATATGTTTTTTAAAAATCAGTAAGAATGAGAGCTCCTCATTTAGGAAGAAAAATACAAATCCACAATTGGTAAATTGGAAGAGACCTCAAAGATCACATAGTTCAGCCCCTTTGTTTGGTAAGTATGGAAACCTAAGCTCAGAGAAAGTGCACTGAACAAGATCACTGCAGTTGGTGCAAGGCAAGAAGTAGAACCCGGTCGCTTTACTTCCCATCCAGAGATCATTTCACTTCAACTAGCTTCCTCTTATTTCATTTACTTACCCATTTTAAAATAAAATTATGTAACAAGCAAATTTTATTCATCAGTGTAATGGTTTTCCTAATGTTTCATTTTTGTTCTGCCTTCTCCTGACTTGGCATTTTTACTTGGTTTCATTCTATTGAAGTAGAATGCCAAAATGCAATACTTTCCTGCATGATAAATATTAAAATATAAATTATAAACTCAAAATACAATGGGATAAAGAAGGAAGAAAACTGGATCTATAGTTTGAACACCTGGGATCAAATCCCACCTTTGTGTGACATTGCGTGAGTGACAACTCAGTTTTTTTACTTCTATAATGAGTGGCTATGTCCTCCAAGGTCACCTTCTAGCTCCCTATCTATGATCTTGTGATCCTATGAGCTTTATCTGGAAACATTCTATTCTTATCGGTGGGTTAAAAATCTATTTAAGGTCCAATCTGAAATTTCCATCTAAAACCAATAGATAGTTCCTGCTAGAGGTAGCCCATTGGAGTTATAGCCTTCATAGAGCCTTACACCCCTTAAATCACTGATCTACAAGATTGTGCAAATACTGTAGAACACTGAGGGTACAAGGACTAAAATTTTCAAGATTATATGTGTGTGTTTTTCCTGTGTCCATAGATATCCACATATATACATATATGTATACACAGAGGGACACGTATAAATCCTTTGGGACTTAGGGAATCTATTTCCAGTTTTATATGCAAAAAATCTCTCATATTCTCATGCTTCAAAACTGAAGTCGAAAAAGCTTTTTGTTTAATGATGCTTTTAAGCTGTTAAATAGCCCTATTTTAGCAAAGAGATCTATGTAAATGTGTTTTTGTGAATATTGTCAATGAGGATATCGACAAAGATAAATTAAAGCATTACCTTTTACTAGGATAGAATATCAAGTAAAGAATTTCACTCGCCCATCAAGTTACCTTGGGAAATGGTGTGTTGGATGAAAACACCTCCAAAATTCCCTTTCAGCTTGGGGAGCCTATGGAAATTCTCATGGCATAGAACCAGGAATTATGATATCTAGGAATAAATTTAGTTAACTCAGACCTATACTTACCTTTGTCATTCTCTGTTAAAAGCATAAAGTGCTTTCCTGGAATTGTAAACATTTCTTCAATTTCAAAACCATTACAGGACCATTCAGCTTTAGCCCTTTCATTCTGGGGCAGAAGTGATTGATTTCCAAGTGACTGAAGCTAAATTCATCTACAACTGGCCAAAAATATGAGATCCTACTTCATAGGTCAACCAACCATCAATTTGGGCCACCTAACCATCTTCCCTGTGCCCACAAATGTATCTCCTTTTCTCGCTTTCCACATCTTCCTCTAAACACAATAATCAAAATATTGCTACAATTATTTATAAAAAAAAGGTAGGTGTACTGATTGCCCTATAGTTCAATTCACCAATCCTGTAATTGCCCTGCCCCAAATCCCTTTCCCTGACCATAGTCTTATATTTATTTCATCTTCTCTTATTAGAACATAAACTCCTTAAGGGCAGGGAGTGCCTCAATTTGGTGTTCATATCCCTTTGGTACATAGTAAGTATTAATAAATGGTTTCTCACTCCATTCATTCATTCATACAAAATCAGTAAGATTCAGAGTGCTATCTTTATAGCCTAAATTGTTCAGCTGCTAGTTCACCAATTCCACTAGGATCCCTCCACTCCCTTTTCTTAAAGGAGGCAATTCTATGTGTTCTTCATATTCTCTGGTCAAAGAGCAGATTTCCTTTCCAAAATTCCCAGGAGTCTAAATCTGCAGCAGATCCATTTGGAAACCAATTAATGAATCCTACTTTTCATGGAGTCTGTTCCCCACCCCTTCCTTTTTCATGTTTTCCATTTCAAAGAGTTTCTTTCTTAGGCAAAAAATTAAAAAGCTCTAGAGTAGCAAGCAAAGTGTTTTGAAGAGTGGATTCAGGAATAGAGTTGTCAGATCTAGTAGAGATGCCAAACTGCTTTATATATTATCTCAAAGAGTGCTAGCCATGCAGTTAAAATAAATTCTACCTAAAAGGGACTGCTCATTGTGACTTCCAGCCACCCACTCCTAAGGATAATGCTAAATCTGCCAAGGCAGTAAACCTGCTTCCTCTTCTTTGTGTCAGCATAGACTACAGATTAATTGTCTTTCCCGAGATGCAGCTTTCCTCATCAGATGATCATAAATCTAGTGCTAGAAAGGCTTGATTCAAAGGCTATCTCATTCAGAGTTATTCTAGTAGATGTTTAACAATCAGCTCTCCAAACATCCAAAAGATGTATGTATGATACACTTCAGAATTTCATCTCTCTTAACATTTTCTCCATCACTTTAAGTCTCTACAATCAACAAAACAATAAATCAAGCCATGATTTGTAGAATTTTACAATTTCTGAAAGGTAAATGCTCACATTGAAATCTTAGCAATTGGATCTCAAGAGCTGGTTCAAGCTGGCCCCGACATATCCCTATCCTATTCTAATGCAATCATTTTACAATTATGGAAACTGAGATCCCAGGAAGTTAATGAATTTTCCAAAGTTACAAAGGGAGTCGGCATCAAAGGTAGATTTCAAAACAAATTCTCTGACTCCAGTCTGAGTATTTTGTTTTCACTGTTCCACAATGCCTCTGAGAAGATCACTTCTCCCAAAGTATCATCCTTCTTTTATCACTCAAAACAAAAGAGAAATGTGATTTTTCTACAACCTGTTTCCCCTCATAAATAAAATGAACCTGGACCAGCTGACATCTGAGTGCTCTCCAGATCTAGAACTATGAAGTGCTAAGATTCTAAGATCCTACAAATAGTTCCTTTTTTTCCCCACACACCCATTTGCTTTTTTGGGAGGTTTTTTTGCTGTTTTCTAGTGCCCCCAAAGTCACACCTATGGCTTGTTATTCATTTTTTTCTCAGACACAGGACATATAATAACATTCTTGAAGCCAAGAAGTTATTCCAAACAATGCTTGGTTACTCCTTACCATATATGTAGGAAATCCCAACAAGCTCAAAGATTGCAATGATGACCAGTGCATATGATGCTGCATATGTGTCCACGAGTTGAAACATGTAAATTCCACCCTAATGAAAAAGAAGAAAATTCAACAGTCACATGGACTCTTAATATCATGTTTCTCTTTCCATGTATCATAATCTTGGATGTTTATTTTGTGGAGGGAATTGTTGCTACAGGTTGGAAGGAATGCTGGATGATATCATTCAGTCATGGAATCCCAGAATCTCAGAGTTCTGAGGTACCTCAGAACCCAGGTAGTTCAATCTTTATCTGAAGAAGAATTCCTTTTTTGAATTCCTGACTGGTAAATATCCAGGCTCTGAAGCCACAGCTCCCTGCAGCAGCCCATTCTACTTTGCCTCTGATTCTTTGTTCCTATATCGAGCCTAAATATCAAGTCAATCTTTTCAGACTGAAGTCCACCGAGATTAAATGACCTTCCCAAAAGACTTCATTCAAACCCTGATTTGCTGACTCCAAATCTTAAGCTCTTTTTACCACATGCTTTGCGACTCAACACTGCAGAGTTCAAACAGAGGACTAATAACTACTCCAGGTTGGAAATAATTTGTGACCACTGGGTATGACTCAGTTAAGATAATAAGCAGGAACTCTGATCATATTATCAAATCTGTCTCAGAAAATATTCTAGGTTAATCAACAGAACAAGCACAGAGAAGGCTTTCTAATCGATAAAACTAAAAGGATTAAGATCCAAGATGGGAAAAGCCATATTAGTGGTATCAATAATTCTTTTTATAAGTATATCTTATTTTAAATAATAAATTACAGTTTACTCAAAGACAGTGGGGAAATGTTAATATAATCATCACTTGCATTAATGGAAGCTTGGTATATTATACTGGCAATTCCATTCATGTATGGATGGGACTAGATAGCCAATTCTGGGCTGCTATGAAATAGAATGCCTGGAAATAAGTAGGTGATAATCTCTCCAGTTCTTTGTCCTGATCAGACCATATTTGGAGTATTAGGCTCAATTCTGGATGTCAGATTTTCGGGAAGATATTAATTAACTAGAGAATGACCATAGGAGCACAACTATTTTGAAGGATGTCAAGAATATTCCATATAAGAGTCAGTTGAAGACACTGGGGATTTTTAGTTTAAAGAAGAGAAAGTGTATGAGAGGAATAATAGCTTTCTTCAAGTAGTCAGGGGGCTATCATATGGAAAAAGAAGTCATAATTGTTCTCCATGGCTTGAAGAGAGCAGTTGGTGAAAATTGTAACAAGGCAAATTGCTCCAGTTCTTCTGTGTTCAGTAAAGGAAACATCCCCAAATAATTTGAACTACAATCCCAAACAGATTGAGCTGATACAGGAGATAATAGTTTCCCCTTGCTGTGATCTACAAGCAAAGGTTAAAAATAATGACTTTTGGGGTACACTGTAGAGGGGATTTTATGACTGGACAAGAGGGCTTCTAGAGTCCCTTCCACTTCTGATATGCTACAATTATCCTATCATCTCTGCATTTCTTATGGCTCTTCTAATGAGCTCCTAATTCTTGAACATTCATTCTGTCTTCCTAACCCCCCTACCTAATAAATTTATATTACTTAAATTCTAAACAAAAGTTCGTCTTAGGGCACCAAATAGACTGTAATTTCCACAAGAAGAGGGACTATGTCCCCTTTATCTTTGAATCTTCCAAAACTAACACAGTATTTTACACAATATTTCCTAAATAGTTGTTGGATTTAATTATTAAATTCCCTTCTCAAAGCTTTATGTTAAATAATGTTTAACCTAAAAAAATTAAATGCGTTTGAGGAGCTTAGAATTTTAAAAGAATCAGGTGGTAGATTTACTTTAAAACAAATAATCATCCAGCAATTTTTCTGTTTTGCAAGTTCAGGCTTCTTTGTTTTGGATTTTCTTAGTTAGGCACATCTATCATGTGGCTAACTACCTGACTCAAAGATACATCTATCCATTGCTGCCAGCCAAAATGGAGGCAGAATTAATTCTGCCTTAGAAATCCCTAATTAATTAGTGTAAACCCTAATTTTGTGGCATTTGTCTAGCAAAGTGCCAAGTAGGTACTAAGTCCGTAACAATTGCATGAATAAATGAATAATTTATGAGGGAATAAATGAATGTAGTAGAGAGAGCAATGCCCTGCCTTTCCCCAAAAGACTTCCAGCAAACAATTTACCTGAGTGATCATAGGAAAACCCATGATGAAGAAACAAACACAGCATCCTAGAGTAAAGACAGGCTTGTGTGTGCGCAAATATTTTGGAAACTCATCTGAGATGGAGGTCACTATGGTCTCAATGGTGGCAAACTGTGAAGGTAATAGTAAAGGAAAATGGTAGTTGTACAGCCCAAACAAATATAAGGAAAGCAGCCATTTTTCATTATATAAAGGAAAAAAGAAAGCTATTTCTTTTAAGAACCCAAAAGGACATACTAGGATCTTATCACCAATTATGGACAAGGGGAGCAATAATGTTTTATTTTTTCAGGGCTTTCTCTCCCACCTCCCTCACCCTTCCCCATAGATACACATGCTCCATTTCTTCATCCATCAGTGCACTGTTTTCTCTGTTTATTAGATAGCTATAGATTATATTATTTTAATTTACATCTCCTTTGCTTTCTACTTAAGGAGGGGAAACCCACTTTATACTCAACTAAACAACTAATAAATCTAGCTACACTACTTGTAAAAAGTAATTTTTCTTAAAACCTTGATCATTTTTTTCCTCCTTGAAACAACTGCTTCCTTTCTCCCATCCTCCAATAATTTTTGATGAGAAATTCTAGTGACAGCTGAAAATAAACAAAATAGTGTGTTGTTTTGAAATACAAATTCCCCACCAAATTTCAGACGTCTCTGTCCCTGTCTGTCTCTGTTTCATACATACACATCCCTACACCTTCCTTGGAAAATCATCAAATCCCTAACTATCCTTACCTTTATTCAACTGTTTTCAGTATCATCACCTCCACTGGGAGAAAAGACAATTCTATTACATCATTACCCTACATAGATCCTGATAGAGGCTGTACTTAAGCAAGAAAGCAAGGCTGCTTACCATGGTGTCCAGTCCAAGAGTCAGGAGCATCAGGAAGAAGATTATAGCCCAAAAGGGAGAGAGAGGAAGCCTGGTTAAGGCTTCAGGATAAACCACAAAGGCAATACCTGGCCCTGAATGAGACAAAACACAAATGATTATAGACTAGCCCATAGCGTAGACCATCAAAGGATAAACTAAGAAACACATTCAAGCATCAGGTACAGCTCCATGTCTGTTCTACCCAGACTAATTTTGCAGATGAGGACATCAAAGCTAAGAATGGAGAGTTAAATGGCTTCCTGGAGGTCACACAGGTGATAAAGTCTCATATGATAAGATCAGAGAGAAAAGCTGTATCATTACAAGAATAAGTCATGAACAACAGGCAAAGGTCTGTGGGACCTAGTTTTTGCTTATTTAAAATGGAGACCATAACTCCATTCTCATGCACAGGCTTAGGCTATTGAAGAAATGACTTCTGTTAAGGACTTTAGGATGTAAATTTCTTTGTTAAAGACTTTAAAAATAATACTTTAGAACAGGCAGAGACAAGTTAATGTCTTGTGCTAGGGGACCTACCCTGAAGTAAGGTTGTGAAATAGGAATCACAGCATCTGGAGTTTATAATTCAAATGTAACAGTACTTTTTTAAAATGAAATTTTTCAGGCTGTTGGCTCTTAATGTTGTCTAAGGCCTTGGGGTATTTAAAAAATAAGGACCTGAATAGTTAAAACACTGCAGCTTTATCGATGTAGTGAGCAGACTATAACCCCAATTTTTAAATACTCCCAGTGTGAAACATAAAAGGAAAAGTCTGAATTAAAATATGGCTTAATGCATAAAGGCAAGCCAGTCCTGATTGGAAGGCTGCTCAAGACACAGAGAATAGATGATCCTGGAGAGTCAGGCCATGTGCTTTCCAACAGTTACTTCCCAAGGATCTAATATAGTAAAAGGAAGGTACTCTTTGATCACAACTTGGTTTTCTAAGTACTTGGAGGTTCAAACGAGGAGTTAGACTGGGGCAGAAAAATCTGCTTTAAAATATTTAAGCTCTGAATTAGTTCATTAGCTTAATGAACTAATGAAAATTACATTCATTTTGAGCTACCACTCAGTTAAGAATAGGAACTGGATCTGTTGTTTTGTTCTAATACTTAGATTCTTAGAAGAGATAAAACTCAATGGCAGCTCTACAACAACACTCCCAAATGAAGCTTGAACCAGATTAAAATGTAATTGGAATGGAACTTTTAAATAAATAAAAATACAATAGATAATAGATGATATATTGATTTATGGTTTTCCAGATTAATATGCTTCCCAGAAATCTCAAGTATAGTGCTGATGACTCACATCGAAGTAATTAATATACTAATAACTATACTAAGCAAAAGAGAAATGAAAAAAGACCAAAAATAGCCCCTGCTTTCAAGGAGTTTACAGTCTAATCAGAGAAATAGTATACAAATAATTATGCAGAAACAAGATATTTCCAAGACAAAGCAGAAGTAGTTTCAAAAGGAAGACAACAAGATTAAGAACTAGGAAAAACTTCTTAAAGGAAAAAATCCACCTAGATCGGTTTTTCAGGTTAAGATTCTAGAAAAAAAATCGATATTTCTAGAGACTCTTATATGTTATTTTGAGCAGCAAAGCCTATTCCCAGAAGTCTGGACATCATTTAGGACTTGACACTAAATAAAATTTTACCAAGTCATTTACAGGAGATCCTCAAATTAATTTATTCTATTATTTCCAAGATGAATCCCATATTCATTGATTTTAAAAAATTTATTTACTGATCTAGGGACTATGCACACGTTATTAATGAAGCTTTGCTTTTAGGAGGATAGAGATCAGATCTATGATTTCATTACAGGTCAGTTTGCACATTTTTAAAGAGCATGAAAAACTCTGAAATAGAATGGACTGGTGAAACCCAATATATCAGACAACAACTGACAAAATGTGCCTACCTGCCTTCTTTCTGAAGTTAGGGAACCAAAGTGTAAAATACTGGAGATGAGGCAATTAGATAGCTCAGTGGATAAGAGTATGGGACTAGAGTGTTAGAAAATGTACTTTCCAATTTTGCCCCAATTACTGCTTACTATGTGAATCTGGACAAGCCATTTTCACTATCTAAACCTATTTCATCATCTCTAAAATGATAGGGCTAAAATTGATATCCTTCAAATTTCCTTTCAGTTCTAAAATTATAATCTTGTGATATTTAAATGCACAGTTAAACAATACTCTAAAATTCTGGGTAACCTCCACAATCTGGCTCCAACCAATAGAGGGCAGCTAAGACTGCTAGACTTGGAGTCAAGATCTGAGAGAAGATCGGAGTTCAAATTTGTCTCAGACACTAGATATGTAATCTTGGAAAAGTCATGTTACCTCAATGCCTCAGTTTCCTCTTGTGTAAAATGAGGGAAATTAAAGAAATTACCTCATAGGAGTCTATAAAAATCAAATGAAATAAAATATTTAAATATTTAAAATATTTAAAGTGACCCTCAAAACAGAGGAACCATATGTAGAGTCAGGCCATATGCTTTAAATGAATTAAGTGAATTAAAATATTTAAAGGGTTTTACAAACCTTAAAGAAATGTGTGTAGGTGATAAATACTAGCTAATAGTCATAGAGATAAGCAATCAGACACAGATCATGAGTTTTTGCTTTTGTTGAACTACTTTTTTTCCTCTTTCTATTGTATTTTTTGGGACTTAATGGTTAGCAGATGGAGAAAAACATTCAGAAATGAAGGTTACATAAAAATGAAAAATATCAACAGAAATAAGATGAAAACAAGAAAAAAAGGGTAGTTTAGAAGAGAAGAGTCTATAATATTGCATCCTGAAGAATCTTGAATCTCTCAAATTGCTTACCATTTAAAGAAGATGGAGGGAGAAAAATTTAGAACTTTAAATTTTTTAAATAAATGTTTAAAATCACCTTTACATATAATTAGAAAAAAAATTATTTTTTAAAAGAATTTTGGATTTCAACTCTGCTAATTGTCACCTGAGTTGTTTTGGTCCTCAATTTGCTTATTTAGAAGATGAAGAAGAAGACTGAAACAAATGATCTCTCTATCGCAACTTTATGACTCCAAATCCTATGAACCTCCTTAATAGATTATTGACACATTTATCATATAAATTTCCCTATTTGTAAATATATCTTTACAAGATATGGCTAGGATAGAGCTTAGACTAACATGGGCCTCTCAGTTTGAGTAATTATTTCTTCCCTATAGCTCCATCAGCAACTCACAAGCTTAGAAAAAGAACTTTAATAATATTCCCAGCTCAGCTAAAAAAATTTAGGTCTATTCATAGATTGCCCATCAAATCTGTTGGGATGGAAAGGTTCACAGGATGGTAAATTCACTTCTGCCCAGTGAGCAAAGCATCTTTTGGGGACAGTATGGGCACCTAGGAAGACAAATCCTCCCAAAGGGAAACTTAGCTCTTTCCTAAGAGTGCATAAATTCCCAAAGAGGGGGGTCCCTTAGGGCTCTGTGTGGAATTGTGTTCTGCTGCAACAAAGATGAGCTTCCCTCAGGGTTGAACTCACTTTTGGGGAGAGATAATTAAACCTTGGGGATCAGCTGGTTCCTTAACTTTTTGGAACTAAAATGGGTACTATTAGTGCACTAAAGCAGCAATTAATAATCCCTAGGGTTCTTAGAGAAGTTAACGCAGCTTCAAAGGAATTGCATTGCCTTGGCTAACCTCTCAATATCTGAAAAAAAATGTTTCAATCCTCCACCTTGATAATTTCTTACTCAATTCACCTGAGGGTCCCCACCTTGGTATCCCTCCCAAGAGTCTTGAATATAACAAGCACTTAAACATATTTTGTGATGGATGAGTATGAATAAATGGACAGTGGTCCTTTTTGTATGTAATCCACATTCTGAATTCCTATATGATGGAATTTGTATCTGTATTATCTGAAGAAGGTTCCTTCCTGGCAAAGAGAAAAAGCTGGAATGAAAAGGTATTGTAGCAACTTAAGTTTCTCTTGAATATTTGGTTGTTTCAGATTTATCAAAAAACAGTTTTTTTCTATTAGATTTTCCCACATGCAAGCTGATTAAGCGAACTGTGCCAAGAACCAATAGTTCTGAATGGCCCAAGGCATAATCCATCTATCTCTACATGTATTCATAAAAAAAAATCTTACTAAATTTACAAAAGATCCATTCTTTTCTTTTACAGGTAAGTGGTTCTTTAATTGCTTCCTTTAAAGGATAACACTATTAAAACAGCTTAAGTAGTAACTCAAACTATTCCTTTCGTTTGAAAATCTGCCCAGTGTCTCAAAAAATAGGGTCACTTTTGGCAAAGATTGACTCAGTATTCAGCCATATGTGGAAGCTCTTCCTTACTTCCTTTTCTTCAATGCCTTTTCCACTAAGCCATAAAGTATACAAAAATACTAAGGCCCAAATATGGTAGTACTCCTTTCATTAATTATGAAAACAAATTGCTTCAAAAACAACAGCAAATCTGTTTCATTTCACATTTATCTCTGCCCTCTAGTTTCCATCTATAAATATTCTCAAGATGATCTAACTTAGTTAACTCTGATATTTCAGATAATGTGATTTAAGATAATATCTAATTACTTCACTTTTAATGGGCTGAAATTAAAACATTACAGAGGACCAAGAGTCATTTTACATCTTAGAAGAAGTAAAATTGCAGGTAACCCAATAGAAAAACAAGTATAGATACAATATAGCATATTCCTAAGTGTGATGAGCAGTATAAATTAAATATATATAATTATATGTATGACCAAAAAAGGATGCAAATCATTCAGGTAGCCAAATTGAGAAGCAATATATGGACAGCCTGGGTAATACAATAATCTCCACAAAAATGTTTTTAAATGCCCCTAGTATATTTGAAAAATATATGAAAAGACATGGATAAGAATGACAAAACACTTAAAATAAGTGGTAAATTATAAAAAATATATATAAATAAAAGCATGAAAATCTATGGTAAAATAATCAGGATCCTGGATTTTTCAGTCAGAAATCTTGTACTGTAATTCCAGTTCTGCTACTTACTGCCTGAGTGATGAACTCACTTCCTCATTTGTAAAAGATCCCTTCCATATCTATAGCTATGATATTATCAAAGTACTAAAAGTATTCAGGGAAAAAATAATAAATCATGATCATTATCACTTGCTTTAATTAAAAAAAAAACCTCACTTTTTTACTCTTAAGGAATGAGTGCAGACTCCCTGGAAGCTGAGATTCAGGAAAACTATTAACTGATCAACTAAGGATATTAATAGAAGAGATATGAAATTAAGAAAAGTTCTTATAAAATGGCAGTAGTGGAAACTCTAATCTAAAGCCAGCATGGGAAAGCTTTGCACATTCAGAGTTTTGTTCATAGAAATGTGAAGGCCCAAGTCAATCATAAAATGCCTCCTTTACTCTTTGTTCTAAGTTTGAAAAATGGGAAGAATAGATCAAAGAATGGTAGACAAGACTAATAGCAGATTCCAGAATCTCAGAAATGGAAGGGAACAATTTAGTCAATATGTGACCATGAATCCCCTGGACAATATTCCAGAAGACTTCCAATGAAGGGGAACTCACTACTTCCTTAAGTCAGCCATTCACCTTTGAGATAGCTCCAATTGTTTAGGAAATTCTTCCTAATGTCAAGCCAAAATGTGCTTCTTTTAAACTGTTCCCATAAGCTGATTTCATTGAGAACTACCAAGAAAACTTTTATTTCCTCTTTGTTGTTGGAAAATCTTTTTGCAAAGTCTGAGTATTGTTTTCTGCCTTAATAAGTAGAATCTAGTGATCATAATTGAATCTTTCTTCTTTGATTGAAGCTCTTATATAGCCTCAGATTCATCATTGTGAATATTCATTCTCATTGTTCAGCCATAAGAAAAGCAAACAATTTTTTAGCACCAAAACTCTTCATTCATCCATCCTACTTCAACCAGCTTTATTTCTATCATTTGGAGAAAAAAATAAAGATTTTTATCATTTGGTTCTAGTCCCTCTTTCCTAGAACATATGGATTTACTAAAACATCTTGGTTCTGCAATCCAGATTTTTAATTCTTGAATTTGAAAGATCATAGTTTTTCCCAAGAAGATGAGATTTTTAAACTATAGTTATGCACAAAAAAGGAAACATGACGTAGATGATTGTAAACTGGAATTCCAAGATAAGATAGGTTCAAGTCTCTTCTCTGAAAAATACTGGCTAAACACCCAGCTGAAATTCACCTGCCATATCCTTTTCTAACCCTCACTATTCCTCACACCTTCACTCACATTTTGTGTATGTATGTGTGTGTGTATGTACATATATATAATTCTTACATCAAGTTATTTGTATATTTTCTCCCTCATTCCCATGTCAGGAAGTCTGTCTTTCATTTTATCCTTAGCACTGCACATAGTAAGCATTTTATAAATTAATTTACTGACTGGCTGACTGAATAGAAAGCTTTTGAGATTCCAGCTCTGTATCTTATTCCAGCTCTATATTTTATAACTTCAGAAAATTCCTTCCTAACCAGTCATGCTCACCATCACCTCTCTATGATTGTTTAATGTTTACTCTGTATTATTAACATTTAGCCCAGTGCCTGAGTCACGGCAGGTATTGGATAAAAGCATGTGTTATCAATGAATAAATATCTACAAGGATTTCATTTCATTTCATTTTTTCTCTTTAAAGAGAAGTAAACAATACTTCCAGGGTAGGATTGTGTAGAGCACCAAACTGGGAACCAGAACACTTGGGTTCTAGTAAATTAAAGTCTCAACTTGAATCAATTAAATCAATCAATAAGCATTTATTAACTGCCAACTTTGCACCAGCACAATAAATGAGTATCCTTGATTCATTCTTAAATACAAACTTGCTGCTTCCCCATTCCTGCCACATCCTTCTTGAAATATTGCTTCTCTCCCAGCACGCACCACTGCTCATGCTCACTGAATTGATAAGGAACTCCTAACTACAAAGGAAATTCCGAGGTGTCATTCAGCAGGGTATTAGCCATGAAGTGCCCTGCCATCCACCTGGTTCCAGGAGACTGCCCTCTGAGCTGGGCTCAGACAAGCCACCGCAGGTGGACGAGGCTTGGCAGAAATGCAGGCTAGTCAGCGTAACCAGATATATCACTGATAATGGCAAATATGTGCTTGATATCTCCAAATGGTCTGTAAGAATGGCAGAAAAAAAAGATGTTTGGCTATATTTCCCATTGCTCCTTCTCTGAGGAGAGAGCCCCAGTCAATTGCTGGATGAGGGAAGAACCAACCTTACCTATGGCTGTCTCAATGTCTCCTCGGAACCCAAAGTATCTTGTGCTATGGTCAGGTCTAAGAATCAGGCTCTGTAATTTCCTTCCCAGTTTCAAAGGCTCTGGCTAGTTACTCATTGACAGAAGGATGAAAAGTACAATTTATGCCATAGACCACAGAGTATTTACTTTCTGGTATAATCCAATTCTTCTCTCCAGGCAGATGGCAAATCCATTCTCTTTCCATTCCATTGGTTATTCAGTCCAGGGTTTAATGACATTTTTACTAAACACCTATTTCCATTCCAGACTTGTTTATATTTTTGAGAACAAAGCTTCAATTCTTTCTTTCTATCTCTAATGGAGCCCAGAACATTAATCTAATCCTTTCTCTCCCCATCAGCCAAACAAATTAGATCAGAATTATCGGCGAAGAACATTAGTAGTTTCTTTCACAATGCCCTGTGATTTTCTAGGTATTAATTAGAATTCTTTAAGATATCCATAGCTGAGGATTTTTCCAGCTGTAAATATTCTCATCCTTTTCTCCCTTTTTTTCACAGTAGTTCTTACATTTTCTCTTTTGTCATTCCCAGATGCTTCTCCAGAAATGTACCTGGGAACCTTTAGTTAATTTCATATTCTATAATTTATAATTCACTGACACTTGAATACTTACTAACATTTAACTTAGTATTTGCTGGAATTTTCATACAGGTTCCTTTTATTTTATTATAGATACTATTCACACTGAAGGATCTGCTATCAAATGACCTGAGTTCAAATTCTGTCTCAGACACTTAACACTTACTAGCTGTTATGATCCTGGGCAAGTCACTTAACTCCACTTGCCTCACACGTCTCTCCCCTCAGAATGAAGGAATGACTCTAAAGTCCCTTTCATTCAAAGTCTATGGCTCCTATTATAATACCACCAAAAAAAATGTCCTGGTAAATGTTTAATGTTAAAAAATTGTTTAGTGGGTTCATTGGAAAAATGAACCCACTAAACAATTTTTTTTTTGCATTTTTGATTTGCATTGTTGATACTTTCTTAAGTCTAGACAACTATCAAAACAATAAATCAGGCCATGATTTGTAGTGCTTACCAATTTTTCAAAGTGTAAATTTTCACACCGAAACTATAACAATCTGTTTTCCCAAGCTGGTTCATGTGAGTTACAGCACATCCCTGGACAAATAATTGTTTTAGTCACATCCAACTCTTTATGACCTCATTTGGGGTTTTCTTGGCACAGATATTGGAATACTTGCCATTTCCTTCTCCAGCACATTTTACAGATGAGGAAACTGAGGCACAGAGAGTTAAGTAATTTGCCCAGGGTCTCACAGCTAGTAAATCTCTGACCCAAATTTGAGTCTTCCTGACTTCTGACTCCTGATATACCCTCTACTGCCTCATTTAGCTGTCTCACATTAGTCAGTGACCAGCATTGATTAATTAACTACAAAAGGAGAGAGACCTTAAGATAGTTGGAAGAAGACATGTCCTGGAATCAGAAAGACCTGGATTCAAATCTTATAGAAGACAAATACAAGCTACATGACCCTAGAAAGTCTTTTCTCTCAGTTCCCCATGCAATTATTTAAAATCATAAATTACCGCTACATCTCAGCAGAGATAGTTTCCTAAAGAGATTAAATCACAGGTCATAACTGCAAACACAAAAATCTACAAGACACCATACTAGGGATATTGGAGACACAGTGCAGAAAAGAAAATCTCCCAAATAATCATAATCATAGAATTTGAAAGCTAAAAGTCAGCTTAGAGATTATCAGGCCAGCCTTTTACAAAAGAGGAAAATGAGGTTCAAAAAAGGTCAAATAATTTTTCCCAAGGTCACCAAGAGAGACAGAACTAAAAATGAAACACAGGTGTGTGGTTCAAAGCAGTTATTATCATACAATGGGTTCTCCATTCCATCTCTTCCCATGTTAACTTTTTCTCTTCCTCCTTCCCCCAAAGAAAACAAAAGATTATAGACATATTTTCCTAAGTATAAATTGAGATAAAATTCATAAAAATGCTTTAGAAATAAAAATTATTTGTAAAAGTAAGATATTTTTCTTCCTATTAATAGAGTTCCTAATGTTGTTACTCAAATGATTGTGCCTAACATTATTTTTAATCCTCAATATAGTTTAATAAATAATCTCCCTTCTATTAAAGTAGACCTCCCAACTTATTTACTCTGCTTTGGAATTAATGAAGAAAAAACAAGAATGGTGATAGAGGGAAAGAATATGTCAAAGCATTCCCTTTGCTACTCTGAAGACCTCTAGGATTTGGAAAATACCAAAGAAATCAATAAAAGTCATCCACTTTCCAATATCTGATCCATGGGTCTGATTCACTCTGGACCTGCATCCCATTACTAACAGGAATCACACATTAAGGACTTGAGTACCAGGAAGAGTAGGGAAGTGAGCATGATCCAGTGAAGTTTCAATTGCATTGTAGATATGTGTGTGATGTTGACTGTAAAATATTATCCAAATGTAGGTTGTATACGTTACCTTGGTCAGCCACATTCTCAATGTTTACTTTGCGCTCATTTGCCATGAAACCAATGACAGAGAAGATGACAAAGCCGGCAAAGATGCTTGTCGCGCTGTTGGTACAGGTGACGATGAGTGTGTCTCTGGAGAGAAGAGAAAAGAGCCATCATGTAATACTTACCATGTGGGGTGGGCACTGGCCCCATGGTTTCAAGGCTATTGCTGAGTCTTGCAAGTAAGGATTATATCTTCATTGTACCTTTATCCCAGCACCTAGCATAGTAGGAACCTAATAAATGTTGGTTGCTTGATCAATTGCTGAACATTAATCCATCCTTATTATACATAAGTTTCTTCTCCATAGCCAACTCCTATAGGCAGGGTCCATGTACAATCCCACCATGTAATTTGAGGGATGTATGGGAGTACTCTAATCCCGAGATCTGCCCCATTATCTTTGTGCTAAGACACTGTTTCTCTGGAAAGTCAGTTTAAATGTAATCACTTTCCTTGGGATGGATAACAGGGCAATCTTTTATCACCCATTATGGCGTTTGCCAGGATTTCTTTATCAGAAGAGAGCAGAGCAGGATGCTGAGGGGAGGGAATAGAGAACAGGGATACCCTTGGAGGAAAAAGAAAGCAGCAAAGGAGGAACCAGAAAGCTTGATCGGGGCGCTGCTCTGGGAGCTGATTATCCAACAGCAGCTTAGGGGGTCAGGGTACTGAAAGGTAGAAGAAGAACCCAAGAGAGGAGGTGAGAGGAGCTGAATGGAAATTTCACCTACTTCCTAAACATCATCTTTGTAGAAGCCCACAGTTTCCCCAAGTGAATAGGTTTGTCCAATCTGCACAAATGACAGGGATCCTGGATTCCTTCGCATTTTCCATGTGCCTACAAATTTTCAAATCCTTCATTAACAAGTAATTATAACATCAGTCATCCAAACACCTTGGCCAGGTCTTCTTTAATAAAGTCTTAATTTATCCTTCCAATCTATTTTGCTCTTCTCCCCTATAAATACCTCCACTCCTGTTTAATGAATCTATTGATTGTTTTCCAAACATTTCTTAGGCTTTTCTGCCTTGGAGCTTTTAATTTGCCTTTTTTCCAATCTGGAATGCTCTAACCATTCCTTTCAGTTAGTGAAATTCTTTCTATCCTTCAAAAAATCGAGAAATAATCCCCAATCATTCAGGAAAACTTGAACCAAGACCCCAGTCCAAAATGCTTTCTTTGAGTTCTGATAACTCTTACTCTTCATACTACTCATCTGGAACCTTTCATAGACAGCATTGCCTGATAGTCTTAAATCTTTTTCAGGTAAATAGGTCTTTTCTCCCTATCTAAACTATAAACTTCTCAGGTACAAAGACTATGTCCTAAATTTCTTGGCATTTCCCAATAGCACCTAAATCAAAATACTCCCTACAATAGGTTGCCACTAAATGCTGTCAAATGACTTGTCTAAAAGAATCCTCCCTCTTTTGGTGGATAGTCTAAGGATATTGAAAGTTGAATATACTTTCAGACAGTTGTGACTTATCAAAATTTTCTTTGTTACAAGGAAACGTTCATGTTGGTGGTTAGTAGGTACATCTGAGAATAATAAATATAAAAACAAAGGGCTACTGAAATGATCCAGATCTATGCTAATAAGGTCCTGCATCAGGGCAACTGCTCTGTGAGTGGAGGAAAAAAGGGTACTTACAGGAAAAAATCCCCAAGAGTTTTCAGTCTGGCAATCCTGTCCCACCACTGATTCCCTCCCTGGTCCTAGGAAAGCCATTAGCTCTTCAGTCAGGTTAAGAGTCAGGTCACCAACCCTAACCCCAAGACTCTTGAGTCCAAGTTAGAGCTCCATCCCTGTCAACTTCCTCACCCCTCCACTTCCACTTCAACCATAGCCAGGTCCCAACCTACCTGTAACAGTTGTTGTGGAATTTGTTGTAAGAAGAAAGAGTAATCAGACCTCCCCATGCAGCAGATAGAGAGAAGAAAATCTGAGTTGCAGCATCTTTCCATACCTATGAAACAAAGAAAAGAAAATGTTAGATTAACTTTAGGATCAAACTTCAATGGAATTAATGAGGGAAACTTTCCCAGTTTCACAAAATCCCAAAGGAATTGTACCAACTGCCATGCAAAGTTGTAGAAACTCAGCATGTGTATCATCTCAAAAAAGATGAATGAGTCAAATACATTGGTTTACAATTGAATCCAATGAGACAAAAGTTGATCTGAGGGCTAATTAAATTCTGCATAGGAAATGACTCCCTGTGGATTACACTGCATCAGATGATATCTGAAAACAAAGAACCTAAATTCTTTACTGGGAGTTTTTCCCAAAATCTGCAGGATGAAATTCAGTAATTTAATTTACTTACTGTTTGGAGAAATATATAGCCTTCACAAAATCTGTCTACAAATGTATAAACCAAAGTATAGAGAAAAGCACTTATTATTGATCTGGGATGTTTCTAATACATTTCTCTGCTTAAAACTTTAGAGATTTAGATTAACCATCCAAGAGAGCACATACTTCAGAAGCCGAATCACTTCTAGGTAATGAGCAAAGTTCTAATCCTCAGATCATAAATCAGCTTCCTATTTTTGTTTTGCTCTATCATCTGGGGTCCAAAACAGATAAACTCTTTCTTTCTTGCACAGGCACTTGGCTACTTAGTAATCTACTACAAAAGTTTGTTCCTAAGTAACAACTATCCTTATCTCTATCTTGCAGAGACAGGGTACTGTATAGTGAATAAGACACTGGCTTGAAATTAGGAAGACCTAAGATTCAAATCCTGCCTCTGACATACACTAGCTCTGTGACTTAGAGTAAGAATTTTCTACTCACTATGAATGAGTCAATGAATGTTCTCTTCCATATTTCTATCACTCTGCTTAATGATTACTTTCTTTTCTCCATTTCAATATGTGGTGAACATCTTTTGTCCCCTTAATGTGTAGTTTTTAATCATTCTTATAGGGTATTTGAAGGATAATAATGAGAGAATCTAGAGATTAATATGAGTGCAAGGGGACTTCACATTTACATATGTATGTAAATATACATATATGCATATATACACTTTTTTAAAAATACACTTATAAGTTTGATATGATTAAGTCATATCTGTAAGTGTATTTTCACACACATTGTAATTGTTGGTTTGTTTGCTTGTTCACAAGTCCAGCTGGGGTCTTAGATTGTACTATCTCAGATAAAGGTATTTGAATTAATGATGGACAAAGTCATTCCATCTCTCTAAACCTCCGTTTCTTCATTGACAAAATGAAAAGTTTGGGTTAGACAACATCTCAGACTCTTCAACTCCTAATCTAAGATGCTATGACATCAGAGTCTCCTTAGCCAAACTCCTTAGATGGCACAGCTATCCTACTTGAATGAGCAGGAAGTCACCAACTTCAAGCCTTCCTGTAACTCACCTACTAATACATCTGAAAGATCACTGGGTCTTGCTGTCAGAGCCAGGAGTCTTGGACTAAGGGTCCTTCCAATCACATTGCAGCCAAATCCTCCTATACATGTGTTTTATGCCATAATAACAATGATAGCTCCTTGAGAACAGAAACTGTCTTGTTTTTGGATCCCTAGCATTTAGCTCAGCTTTTGGCACATAGTAAATTCTTAATAGATGCTTTTTCACTTATTAGAGAGAGGTGAAATCCGGGAACAGATTGTCCTGTCTATTCTGAAAACCAATCTCTAATATTTCAATGCAGTCTGGGGCACATATCTGCCAAGATGAAAATGGGACTTGCCCAGTGCTTGATTATTCTTATTAAATATGACAAGGATAGCGGCTAGCAGTGCCAGAGGTATTGCACAATAAAATCCCCATCTCCAGGGACAGACAAAATAATCCTATATAGTCAATGTCTGAGCCTCTGATCCCGGGCAGTGCCAGAAATGCACAACAAAGAAAGAAGTAGGAGGTGGTCACCTACAACTGCAGGGACAGTGTCCTTTGAATCATGGACTCTTACCACATGCCAACATTGCAAAAGTCCTGTCCAACTTCAAGGTCAATGAGAGCAACCCATCAATTAGGTGCATAGTGCCAGCTGAGAGATGAATGGTTCATCATAGCCTTTCTGCTGACAACCCCAGTTCAACTGAGCTTCCTCTGTATTGAGAGCAATGACCATGTAAGTAGCTTGCCTCTATGTCAGCTGCTGAAGACTGACACCCAATGGTACTGCCTTCATAGTCACAGTCCCTAAGGATCATAAGAGCCTACATCTAGAGGAAGAAGAGACCTTCAAGGTCATGAAGTTTTACAGATGGTCCCTATGGTCATTTGCCTGAGATAAACAGCTGAGCAAGGGTTCAAACCCTCTAACTCCAAATGCAGTAGTTTCCATTGCATTACAGTGGGCCAATGGCATATTGTCATTTAAATGATTAAATCTTCATTTATCTTTTCTTTTTTCTTTTTTGTACTATTGGGTATTTTTACATTGGGAGTTCTTAAAGTAGAAACACAATGATGTAGCATGAGAGAAGTTAGGAAAGAAAAAAAACTGCATTCTGTGCCCATGTTGAGGCATAATTAGTGTGTCTGGTCCCTTTGGAAATATAATTACTTCATGGTTTGCTGAGTATGGTTAATTTTCAACCTGTGTAACTTGGCTTCAAAAACATAATCATTATTACCATACTGACATTATGAAATAGTCTGAATATTATCAAGGGAATTTCATTTTTCATTTTAACACTATCACATGACCACATACGAGACATGAGATTTGGACAACTGTTCTAAGCAATCTGGAAAACACTAAATATACATTTCTCTTTTTTCTGTTGTATTCCTTTGTTAAGCTAAAATTTCCTAAAAGTACAAATCTGTTTCCAGGCTTACATAAAAGTGTAAGTAATCATTCAACCAACAGTTATGTACCAGGTAGTATGCACACACTGAGGTTCCGATGATAGGAATAAAACTGTCCTTGCTCACAGGAAGGGATGTCCTCGATCCATTGTATACCGAGCAGACCAACTCCTTGAAATTTCCCAGATTGTGATGGGAAAGAAAGGGATATTGACAACCCAACACTAAGTTGGTTCTTCCTATACAGCTGCCCAATCCCATATGTAAGAAACAAGTCCAAATAATTAGCTAACATTTATATGGTATTTTAAGATATGAAAAAAATGGTGTAATAGGATATTATTATCACCACTTGATTTTTTTTTTTTTTGCTGTTGTAAAGTCATTTTTCAGTTGTGTCCAATATTTCATGACCTCATGGTGCAGTTTCTTGGCAATGATACTGGAGTGATTTGTCATTTTCTTCTCCAGCTCATTTTACAGTTGAGGAAACGGAGGCAAACAGGGTTAAATGACTTACTCAGGATCACATAGCTAGTAAGTTTCTGAGGTCAGACATGAACTCATGAAGATGAGTCTTCCTGATTCCAGACTCAGCATCCTACCCACTGAACCACCTAGCTGCCCAACACCACTCTACAAGTGAGGGAACTTGCCATAGAAAAAAGTTAAATGACTTGTCTAAGATCGCATACCTAACAAATATCTAAGATGGGATTGGAACTCAGGTCTTCCTGATTTCAAGACTAGCACTCTTATACATGGCAGCACCCAGCTTATTAATTACCCACTAAATTATACCCTCCACCAACACTGATAGCAGCCCTTCCATTATAATAACTTAATAGATTAATCCTCTGGATTTTCTTGAGGCACCCTGAGGTGTCTCAGGATCATATGTTAGTAAATAGTAGAGGCAGGACCTGAACCCAGCTCTTTCCAACTCCAAGTCCAGTATATTACTCAGTGTCCCTCATTATCTTTCACTAGAACATTATAAGTCAAATAATGAGCTTACTGTAGCATCGGTGAGTTTCTCCCACTTAGGTGTAATGAAGTACCAAATTCCTGCTCCAGCTCCTGGCAAGGTAACTCCTCGGATGAGTAGGATCACAAGCACAACATAAGGGAACGTAGCGGTAAAGTACACCACCTAGAAAGCCCAACAAACAATCTTACTTTGAATGAAATGGCTAGATTTTGGTACACATGACAGGATATACATTGTCCCAGCCAAGGATGATCTACTATAAGTAAAAGTGGACAAGCTATCAAGATCGCAGGTCTCCTGTTCTCAGGTCCTGCTAGAGCTGATACTGGAAAGGAAAGACCCAGACTGTTCCAGAGTTCTAGAGCAGGGGTTCTTGACTTGAGGTCCACCAAACCCAAAAGTATCCTTGAAAAGAGTTCAAGGGTGTCAGTGAATAAGAAGGGGAATAAAAACACATACAAATTTGAGCAAACCCTTGTTTTCTTTGTAATCTTATGTGTAATCTTATTTTGCAGATTTAAAAACGTTATTTTGAGAAAAGGTCCACAGGCTTCAGCAAATTGCCAAAGGGATCCATGACACCAAAAATTAAAGAATGCCTCTTCTAGAGGAAAGAATTTCTACTTATGAGAATCAGAAACATAATCAAGAAAGAAAACTTATCTTTATTGTGTATATCCAGTAATGGGGATGATGACATAGATATGAAAGAGATATGGATAATGTCATCACACTAATAGAGTATCCACCTACAGTGATATAACCAGAGTGTGTAATGACCCTTACCCCCATGGTATTTATAGAATTCAGACATCCAGCCTATCCTTCATTAGGCACTCTCCACTTTCACTTACATTTATTGCAACTCTAAATAGCACCACATTTGGGATTCAGAAAATAGATACTAAAAGGTAATAAGGGCAGAAAAGAAGAAAGGAATGAGTATTTATTTAGTATCTGTACTGACTTTTAGAAAAGGTAATAGTTTATTAGTCATGTCCATCCCTAAGAGGTCTGAGATCTATTACTAAGAAGTAGAGGTCTTTTTTCTTGTAGTGTCAAAATTCTTGTTTGTCAATCTGAAAAGATAATCATGCTTTGGAAACTAAGAGTCAGTCAATATTTTACTGATCTCATTCTGATTTCTTAATAAATATGAACTAGGGAAGGATACCGCTATATCCAAATATAAAAGGAGGAAAGATAACATTGAGAAAATGGACTATGAATCACAATGCAGTAACAGGAAGCTTTATTTATTTATTTTAAAGCAAATATGCTATTGAAAAGGATAAGCAGGATCAGATAAGCTGGAATTGATAAGATATCCACTTCTGACCAGTCCTTCACCATTGTATTGTGTCTGACTGAGGAATGGACAACTTGAGAGGGGCATAGGGTTAATGATGTACCAAAAAATAATTAAAGAACTGGAAAGCAAAAACCTAAGAAGTGTCCATGTGGCCTGGAAAAAAAAAAAAAAAAGGTTGAGTAGAAACTTCAAGTTCAATCTACTCTGATAGAGTTACTAAGCATCCATCCCAAGTACCATAAAAAACAACACTTCCAAAATGTCCCCTCTGATTCACCAACTGAAATTCAACCACTGCTATTTAACCCTCTCAGTTCCTGATACTTGCTAAAATGCAAATTGTACCTCTATCTACTGAGAGAGGAGACATTTTATGATACTTCAGTGTAAATGACAGATCTGAGAGCAAATTTTGGCAAGGATTGAGAGAGACAATCTGGCACATGATAGTTCACAGAAAGGCAAGAAATGGAAGCAGAAAGGCTAAGGTCTGGGTATATTGCAAATAGTCTTACCTAGTTTACTATTTGCCAACAACCAGAAGAGGCAGTTTGTTATATAGTAGGAAAAGCACTGACTCTGGAGTCAAGGAAGCCGGATTCAATCCCTTCCCCCATTCTTATGTGAGACTTGTGTTACCACGTTCAAGTCAATTTACATCCTTAGTTCTCAATTTCCTCATTTGTGCAATAAGGAATATAACAATCCCTAGATCTGGGATCCTAGAGAGTTCTTAGAAATGAGTATAAACTGATGCAATTTGAAATAAAGAGAATTAGAAGAACAATATATATAATGACTTCAAATGGAAACAAAAGCAACAATATATAGCTATAGATTGATTCTTTGTGATGACCAATCTCTATTCACAAGACTATAAGAAGTCCTTCTTCCCCCTTTCAGGAGAAGAATCGTGGATTAGATTTGCTACATATTACAATATGCTTGCTTTGTCGATAGGTTTTAACTTTTTTGATTAGCTAGAAAGAATTTTAAAGGTCAATACAGACAATAAAACTGAGGCCCAGAAAAGGTTTGTGATTTACCCCAAATCATGCTCAAATAAGTGATCAATCAACCAAGATTTCAATTAAAGTCTTATGACTCCAAATTCCACTGTCCCATGTTTTTCTTTGTGATGAAAAAAGATTGAATATTAGAGGATATATTGGAAAATAACAAATTTAAGATCAAAGGGCATCAATAAAAATGTTGGGTATTTGTCGTTTATTTAGTGTTCGTTTGTTTGTTTATTGTAGAGCTAGTTTATAAAGAATAGTGACCAAGTATTTTCAATCTCCTTTAAGACTTCAAGGAAGAAACAAAATCATCCTCAAACAGGATCTCAAACAGAGAAGAAAAAATTCATATATCTCTATCATTTTGCACTGACATTGGTCATAGAATTTCAATCACCAAATATTCCAGCAAAGTTAAGTAGATCATTCACCTCTGTTCTCAGGTACTGCATCATGATTACAGCCTTTGCAACCTTGGCCAAGATAATGGATGATTTGTCACTTCTTTTAAATATTTCCCATTAAAGTAATTGATGATTGATCCCTGTTTGGAAATCCTTCCAAGACAGGCACAAGTTAACTGCTCTGAAATAAAATACTTATCTATTAACTCTGACCCCTGAAGAACTAATTTCAGAAACTATAAAATTCAAGAGTCCTGACTATATTTCAGGGTGGTGAGAAGAAATGGGTACAACACCTTCCTAGATAATGTCATGGGATATCAGAAACAGAAGATCTTTAACATAAACCAGTCCAACTCCTGCATTTACATATAAGGAAACTAGGGACCAAAGGGCCAAGGTCAAATGATGAGTGACAGAGGAAGGATAACAATCTAGTTTTCCCTAACTCTAATCTAGCATTTTTTTTACTTACAATCAAATGAAAATTTGGCAAAATTCCATTTTTCTGCCAATTTCAGATTTTTCCTCTACTATCAAGGCTATTATTTTCTAGATAAAATCAATGTCCTTCAACTAGACATGAATCATTCTGGGTTCAATAATTATATTTCTACTCTCAGTCAAATAGTCATGACCTCGGAACCACTCTCCTTCTATTTGTACCTTTGTACCTAAGTCAATCAGCTTCTTTTAAGACCATTCTCACAATTGATCTTTACTGGTCTTCTTTTAATAATTACCAACGAACAAAGATCTCATTTGCTTCTGCTGGGAAGTCCTTTGACTAAAAGTCCAAGTCCAATGAGCCCTAAAGAGGCTATAGAAACATGTATAGTGTTTACTCTAAACTTAGATCCAAAGAGGGAGGCTCTCCAATGAATCTCTTGTTCCATATGGGAACTGACTCAGTTGAAGGTTGAGGGTTCAAGACTTCTCATATACTAAAACTACCACTTAGGGGCAATGTAAAAGCAAATTAGGCAGAGAATCAGGAGAGCTGGATTTTAGTCCCAGCTGTGCCAGAAACTAGCTAGGTGACCCAGTATGTCACTTAGCTTCTCTGGGTTTCTGTTTATCTGTAAAACAAGGGAAATGAATTGTACGATCTCTAAAGTTTCTTGTAGCTCTAAAACATGAGGCAATGGAAATAAGTTCACTAACATCTTGGAAGGTATGAGATTTTTTTTCAGTAGGAAGATAACAAGATATCAGTAATCTCCCAATTAGCAGAAGTCAGGAAAGTGGACTCGATGCAATGAAGAGTCAAAAGCATTCTAGAGTTCCCTGAAGTACCAGAAAAGAGAGGATGCCAAAAAAAGACCTCACAATTTTGCCTGATTTTTCTAATAAAGTGCTGTCTGTTTGTTTACTTATCTTAGTATAGCCACACTTCAAAGCAGAGATTCTTAACCTAATAAGTTAGTTTCCCATAGATGTTTATGGATAGGTTTCAGGGGAATCGGTGAACTTAAAGGGGAAAAAATTTTCTATTTAAACTAAGTGCTAAATGAAATTTAACAGCTCTCTTAGTTATGAAGATGGGCAACAAATATTAATATGAGAAGCTTCATAAGACTGCCAAAGGGAACCACAACATAAAAGCATTAAGAAACCTTGCCTGAACAGATAGTCTTAGATAAGGGGCAAGAATTTAGTAGGGGGAAGCCAAAAATCCCCACTCAAAAACAAACATTTAAAATCACTATGCTATTTATCTGTCCTTGACTTTTAAAGGAATTTTGGCATCCCATGTTAAATACCATCACTTCTGGCATATATTGTATGTGACCAGCTAACATCAAAGTTATTAATTAACACTTGGTAAAGATTGGTTAAATCAAGCTGAAATCAAGAGGCCATAGATCAGTACTGTAAGGTTGGAAGGGATGAGGGTGCCATTCCACCTTCTTCACAGCTCTTCACTAGCCTCATTTCTGGATGAAAATTTTATCTCTTTTGTCCTCCAATAACCTCCAAGTGGCTTATCACAGCCCAGGGCTCTGCTCTTGGTGACAACTATAGTTTAATATCTTACCACCTAGAAAGTGGGTCAGAAGTTTTGCTCTAGTAAGTAAAGAGAAACTCTTACTTTGCCTGATGTCTTGATGCCTTTAGCAAGAGATGCATATACAATCACCCAAGCCAGGAAGAGACAGACAACCAGTGGCCACCTGATCTCACCAGGATATTCAATCCCTGCAGAAATCTTCAAGACAAAATACCTGAGAGTCAAAAAAGACAATAAGTTAGGCTGCAGTCAACCAACAGAGGGTGTTTTCAACAGGACTACGCCATCACTCCCTTAATCCCTAAGTATTCAAAGGCAGAGGACTTTTAAATTAAATTGATGGATCAGTGGGATTCAGCGATTTAAACACTTGCTACACAAAGTAGGCATAACTCCTTGGGTTTAGAGATGTCCACGTTGGAGACATTCAGAATATTTTTACAGTCAAATCTAAAAGTAAAACACAACAGCAAAATCAACTACAGAAGTTCTACGATACTGTGTATCTACAATAGTTTGAACATAGTAGACATTGCAAATGTGTTTACCCCCTCTCAGAGCTGAGTAAGCCTTTCTTTGTATAAACCATTCTAAATTATAATTTACAATGTATATAATATCAACATTATATATTAAATGCACAATATATAATAATATATAAATTGTA